>NC_080393.1:49137929-49737929 GCF_028751815.1 Salvia miltiorrhiza | reverse complement strand
TCTTCAGTTATTTGTAAAAGTTTATTTTTGAAAAATAGCCTACAGGTGTATTCCCCCTCCTCCCATACACCTGTTCAGTGACCCTCCGGGACCCAACACTCTCTTCTCACATTCTCAAACCACATAACCATTCTCCATCTTCTCTTCCTCACGGAATCCGGTGATATCCCTCTTCGGCGAGGGTTGCCGTTGACATATACCTCATTCTTGTCTTTCCTTCTGTCTTCCTCTCGTACACACAGACCCAAACCTCTCCCTAGTTCTCTCTCTCTCTCTCATGCCTCGTCGCTGCATAGCTACGGCCGTCATTGCACATGCAGTGCCAGCGGCCTCATCGCCCTCTTCTCCAACCAACGCCGCCTCTCCCTCATACCCTCCTTAACATCAAAACTCTATTGCTATATGTAAATGATACTATGCTTATATGTAAACGATACTATTGTTATATGTAAATGAAATTATTACTAAATGTAAAGGACACTATTTATCTTAATAAATTGTATTCTCTCCGTCCCCAAATAACTTCCTAGGAGAGAGATACACGAATTTTAAAACGAAAAAGTGAAAATGTGAAAAGTAAAAGTAAATGTGATATTGGGAATACTGAAATGATAAAACTTAAAGGCAAATGGAGTATTATTAGTAGTGAGTATAGTCCAAAAATAGAAAGAGAAATTTTTTAGGAGATGACCCAAAAATGAAAGTTTGGAGAAAAAAGGAGTACTATGCTTCATTCATGGTAAATGATACTCCATCTGTCTCACTTATCTTGGCACACTTCCTCTTTAGTTTGTCCTATTTATAATGAAAATTTTCAAAAATAGTATGTGGTCCCTACCATCTCTACACACATAAAATAAGTGGTCCCTACTCACTTTACACTCTTAACTCTTTATTCTTAATTTTCGTGTCCAAAGCAAATGTGTCAAGATAAGTGGGACGAAGGGAGTATTGATTATGAGCAATTGATACTATTTTTTATGTAAATGACACTATTTCTTATAAAATTAAATGATATTTTTCGTTCCTTTTGGATGAGTGAGTATAATGATTATATCCACACTATATGTAAATGATAATTTTACAAGTAAATGACACTTTCATTATGGTAAATGATATTATTTTCTTTAATAAATTAGACTAAGCTTTGGTGGACGTCGTTTTCCACCAAATAATTCCTGCAGAATTATCAAGAACTACTTAGTATAATGACAAGCAGGGTCGATCCCACAGAGAGCAGGTAAAATCATTCAATTCCCTAAAATCTATAATTTTTGGTGATGCCACCACGCCTAAATTTTGAGAGAATTAATTATAACTAAGAAAGCAATAAATCAAATAAGAATCTAGAAATTAATCAATAAAGAAGTAACTCGGCTCGAATAAATCCACACTAATTCAAAGTTCTGATCATCGACGCAAAGATTAATTAATCCCTATCAACCAACCAGTTATAGGATACCGTGAAACGCAACGGACGTACCCCAATTCTTACTTACTGTATCGATAAACAGCTGGAGACGCCAGACCAGCTTAGTTTCCTTATTAAAATATAACCTAGCTGGAGACGTCAGACCTAGATTTAATATTGTAATAGCATTAAGATAATGGAACCCAGTTTAGACCAATTATCCTAGATACGCTAGTAATAATTAATCCACCAATTTATTCCTACTACGAACACGGTAGTTTTATCACTAATCAGCCATATTCCAACAATTACGGATTGGAGGTGCTAATTGACTGTAATCCAATTTAATCTAAGTTGATCAGGCTTAAATAAAATCAGAATTATCTTTAAACCCTAGGAATAAATCGAAATCAATATGAACCAATTTTAAAACCAATTAGGCCTCACAGATTGATAAATTAGTGTTTCATTATTCTCGCCGAATTAAAGGTTTAGCTACTCATAATTGAAATAAAAACAATCAAATAAATAAAAGTAAACATGAAAATAATCAAACACAATAAACAAATAATTGCAATTAAATGACTACGAAAAATTAAACTAAATAAAATAGAATTAAATTAAACTCGATGACCACAATGGAATCACAAAAAACTCGTCTGTCTTGCTTAATTCCAGTCGTACAATTCAAGTAAACTAAGAGTAATCAACCTATGTAAAGCTATAGTAAAACGTGAAAAGCTAACAATTAAGGAATCAAAAAGTGCCTCCTAAAACAAAGTCAACTAGTATATATATCTAGTCTAAAAAGGCGGCTAAGTGGGGAGATAAAATTTACGGAAGTAAGAATCCCTTAGTAAGGCCGCCTAATCACCCCCACAATTGGGCTTCGGCCCTAACACATAATTAAAACATGAGTTTTGAGCTTAATAAAAAAAAAAAACAATTGTTTCCAAGCTCAATCTCTAAACTCCTTCATAAATCAACGCTTTCTTCATCAAAAACTTGACTTCCACTATCTCTTGATATCTACTGGCATCCATTTCCATTTCATCTAATTCCTGCGCCAAAATGTCACAAACCATGTAAAATCATATAAAATCATGGCGAAACACACACCAAACTAAATAGCTAAAATACACACATCAAGCTTATAAGTAAACAATATTATTGTTATATGTAAATGACACTATTTATCTTAATAAATGATGTTATGCTTCATTCATGGTAAATAATACTATGCTTACGAATAAATGATACTCCATCCGTTCCACTATAAGTTGCAAAAAAAAAATTGGACACACAAATTAAGGAGAATGTGTAAATTGATTAAAAATGTAAGGGCCTACACTTTTTTTTAAAGGTTAATTTTGTCATTTAAGGAAACAGACCACTTATAACAGGGACAACCTAAAATGGAATATATGTCACTTTTAGTGGGACGGAGCGAATACTATTTTTTATGTAAATGATATTGTTTACGTTAATGAATAATACTCCACCCGTCCCACTTATCTTGGCACACTTTCCTTTTTAGTTTCTGTTATAATGGCACTTTTCAAAAATAGCATGTGGTCTCTACCATCTCTACACACATAAAATAAGTGGTTCCTATACAATTTACACTCCTAACCCTTTATTCTTAATTTCTGTGCCCAAAGTAAATGTGCCAAGATAAGTGGGACGGAGGGAGTACTTTTTATATATACACATGACACTTTCAATATATGTAAATGACATTATTTTCATGTAAAAGAAAAGTAAATGACATTATTTGACTTTGTAAATAATACCTTTACACATATTTAAATAACCTTTTCAAAATATGTAAATGACGTGCACTATTTGTTAGGTCCCGGGGGTCTCGAATAGGTGTATGGGGGAGAATACACCTATGGGCTATTTTTCTTTTTCCTCAATCAGAGGGATCTCAGATAGAGATCAAAACGAAACTTTACACGCAAACAAGGACACTTGTTGACTGAAAACAGTTTTGACCAAACAGGGTTGACGACTGATACTGAAAGTTCTTCAGTAAGGAGTTATCAGTTAAGTTACAATGAAGATATTAAAAAGATATTTGATATTAAAAAGATATTTTAGCTTTATATTAACTGAATGAGGTCAAGGCAAAACAACGACAAGAATTGAGTTCAACTCAGATGAGTTTGACTAGAGCTGTTTTGTCACTTGCTTTCGCAGAAATGAAATGAATTTGTGGGTGCAGAATTGTGACTGGTCTAAAACGATTCATATAAAACTAAGAGACAAAGTATACTGCAAACAAGAAGTGCTCCTTTCTTTTTTCCCTACTTAAAACAAAATGTCAGAAGTTGTAGACCACAATAAACAGCATGGTATAAACGTGAGAAAAATACTTTATTTTTTGGTCGGCCGAAGTTTCATCATGTATTATTCAATACTTTTGATAAGGAATCTAATTACTAGGTATTAATTACATTTATTACTTAGGAAACTCACCATATATATTTTTGATGTTTCGTAGAATATTTACAGAAAAAATGGTACTCTCTCCGTCCCAATATAAATGTCCCATAACTTTGGACACGAAATTAAATTAAAAAATATGTAGAAAGTAGATAAAGTGGGTTGGTGTGAATTATTTAAATATTAGGTATAGAGAGATAATATATTGCCAAAAAAGGAATTTGACATTTATATTGGAACGTCCCATTATAAAAAGTGAGATATTTATATTGAGACGGAGGGAGTAGTATTTTTAATTTACATTCTTTAGGAATTAGTGTTGCTCTTCTCATTCATCTCAATTAAACTCTAACCCATTTAAGAAACTGACGAGATAATTCATCGTGTTTTTAAAAAAAAATAGATAATTCATCATTAAATTTTGGCGTAAATCAATTTTTTTAAAAAAATTATGAATTTTTTAAGTGAAAACTACTATTAACTTGTATTTATAACTTAAACCAAACTATGGAAAAGAGAATGAAGGAGGATCAATTCCCTTTGTGATTCTGAACCAAATATATTGTAAACCGGTAATAGTTAATATATGAAAATATTTATTCCATCGCGTCCACAAAAATATGACTTAAGAGAGAGTAGCACGGGTTTTAAGAAAATTTGTAGTCCCTTCGTCCCACTAAATATGTCCACTTACTTTTGAGCACGATTATTAAGAGGAAGAGTGTTTAAAGGATAAAAGCGATAAAAAATGGTGGAACCCGTAACTTTTTGAGAGATAAAGGAGTTTCTTTTTTTTGGAATTGGCCATTTGTAACGGGACAACTTAACATGAAAAAATGCCATGTTAAATGGGACAAAAGGAGTATTGTTTGTCGCAAATACTCCTGTGCAACTGGTTGCACCGTGCAACTTAGGGCTGCTTATTTGGATATTGGGTATTGGTTATATCTGAATCGAACCGAAACCCGCCGATTATCGGGTAACCGATACTCGATATTTGGCTAAATGGTACGGTTATGGGTATGAGTATTGAAATTTTTTGGTTATCGGGTATACCCGCTAACCGATTGGGTATACCCGTTTAATCAATTTAATTAATTTTAAAATTATAAAATATAATTTTATTAATATAAATATATTTAATTTAATATTTATAATATAACTACAACTTTACGTGAAATGAAATGTATCAATTTTAAAACTAATAATTAAATAAACTTATGAATAATCAAAGTATAATAGAATAATCAATAATAAACTATTAAACTATATTAAAATATTAACTCAACTCAATGAAATCATTAATTTGTTCATCGCATCATCACACGAGGAATCGTGAAGGTGAATTGATTAAATAAGTTCTACCAAATAGCTACAATTTAACATAGCTAATTTTTTTAATGGTATTTCGATTACCCGTTTAACCGACTCATATAACCCGTCTCATTTAACCGGTAACCGAATACTGTTTGAGTTTGGGTACGGGTAACATAAATACCCGTACCCAAATTTTGGGAACGGTTATCTCGTACCCGACCCGTTCATCACCCCTAGTGTAACTGGTTTTCAAAATGACACTACTTCATTCGGGAAATGACACTTGAACATTTCCGAATGACACTACTTCAACATACAAATGACACTTGAAGCTTCAAGTGTCATTTGTATGTTGAAGTAGTGTCATTCAGAAATCAGTTGCACGGTACAACCGGTTGCACGGAAGAGTGCCTCATTGTTTGTTTAGTGAGTGGAGAAATGGGATAGAAGGAGTATTGTTCCCCATTTCCCCATGGTTATCTTTTATCTTTTCACAAAAACTTATATGCGCGCCGTTCAAACCGTGCGCTCACAGAATGCGCGCGGGTCTGGGTCGGGTCGAACAAAGTGAACCGGGTCAGTTGACCCGATATATATATATATATAAAAAAAACACTGTTTCCTTTCTCCACTCTCTTCTCTCATCCTCGATCTCTCGTTCTCCCCCTCTCTCTCTTCTTTCCCCTGACCTCTCTCTCTCTCGATCGCACACATGTAGGCTCCGCTTCTTCGCCGCCGTCCTCTCGACGGCGGTGCCACCTCTCTCACCCCTCTTTTCTCCTCTCTCACCATTTCGCTTCGACCATCTTTCCGTCTCCTCTGAAGATTTTGATTCTACTGAGCCCAAAATAATCTCCAATTTCTAAAATGAAATCCCTAAATCCTTCCCCCAATTCCTGTAAGTCGTCGTCGCGACTCACCACCACCACACCTGCCGCTGAGTCCTGACAAGTTGTCGTCCTTTTCCCCAGCTCCAGTCGAGGGTTGCCGCGCGTTGCTCGATTCTCTACCTCTCCAGCCGCGCGCCCTTCAGTCAGCACCGCATCACCGCAGTAGCTTCTTTAGCCGAAGCCGATTTCAGAAGCCCTAGGATTTTCTGACCTCTCTCTCTCTCTCTCGATTGCACACATGCACACTATTTTTTTTAGTAAAAGAAACTATCTACACTAATAAATGATACTATATATTTATATTACAAATGACACTACTTTTTTTAGTAAAAGAAACTATCTACACTAATAAATGATACTATATATTTATATTACAAATGACACTACTTTTCTTAGTAAATGACATTTTTAATATATTTAAATGACACAATTTTTCTTAGTAAAAGATACTATCTATTTCATAAATGACATTGTTTGGATAAATGAATAACACTACTTATGAATTACACTATTAATACATCGAATTAACATTATGTGCTTTTTAAATGACACTACTTGTAAGAATGACACTATCATTTATTCAAAATGAAACTATGTTACTTGTTAAGTGACACTATTAATATATCGAATCAACACTTTAACCTTGCAAATGACAATTCCTATAATTGACACTATTCGAAAATATAAATGAAACTACTTGTAATAATTGACATTATAACCTTGTAAATAACACATTTTATAATTGACATTATTCGCATATACAAATGAAACTACTTATAATAATTGACACTATAACATTATAAATGACACTTTCTATAATTGATACTATTCGTAAATATAAATGATACTACTTGTCAAGTGACACTATTAATACATTGAATTGACACTATGTGATTTCGAAATTGACACTATAACATTTTAAATGACATTTGAAATGACACTTTAAGATTTAAAATGACACTTAGACATTTCGAATGACACTACAAGATTTCAAATGACTCTTTAACATTTCAAAGACACTACTCCAACATAAAAATGACACTACAAGATTTTAAAAAACACTTTAACATTTCAAAAGACAATATGACATTTGAAATGACACTTTAATATTTAGAATGATATATTGACATTTCGAAGGACATTACAAGATTTCAAATGACACTTTAATATTTTGAATGACACTACTAGATTTCAAATGACACTTTAACATTTGAAATGACACTACAATATTTGAAATGCCATTATAACATTTCAAATGAGACTTTAACATCTCAAAAGAAACTATAAAATGTTATTTAAAATGTTATAGTGTTATTTTCACTACTAGATTTCAAATGACACTATAACATTTGAAATGACGCTGCAATATTTGAAATGACACTATAACATTTCAAATGACTCTTTAACAATTCAAAAGAAACTATAAAATATTTAATGATACTACTATATTTCATTTGAATGTTGTAGTATCATTTGAATGTTATAGTGTCATTTTTAAATCTTATAGTGTCGTTTGAAATCTTATAGTCTCATTTGAATTTCAGGTTTAGGTTTCAAGTTTAGGGTTTCAGGTTTAGAGTTTAGGTTTTAGGTTTTAGGTTTAGGTTTCAGGTTTAGGGTTTAGGTTTCAGGTTTAGGGTTTGGGGTTTGGGGTTTAGGATTTAGGGTTTCAGGTTTTAGGTTTAGAGTTTAGGGTTTAAGGTTTAAGGTTTCAGGTTTAGGGTTTAGGTTTCAGGTTTAGGGTTTAGGATTTAGGGTTTCAGGTTTAGGGTTTAGGATTTAGGGTTTCAGGTTTAATGTTTAGGTTTCAAGTTTAGAGTTTACGTTTCAGGTTTAGGTTTCATGTTTAGGGTTTAGGTTTCACGTTTAGGGTTTAGGTTTCAGGTTTCGGGTTTAGGGTTTAAGTTTCAGGTTTAGGGTTTAGGGTTCAGGGTTTCAGGTTTAGGGTTTAGGGTTTCAGGTTTAAGGTTTAGGTTTCAGGTTTAGGGTTAAGGGTTTAGGTTTCAGGTTTAGGGTTTAGGAGTTAGGGTTTCAAATTTAGATTTTAGGGTTTTAGTTTTAAGGTTTAGGAGTTAGGGTTTCAAGTTTAGGTTTTAGGGTTTCAGGTTTAGAGTTTAGGTTTCAGGTTTAGGTTTCAGGTTTAGGGTTTAGGTTTCAGGTTTAGGGTTTAGAATTTTAGGTTTCAGGTTTAGGGTTTAGATTTCAGGTTTAGGGTTTAGGATTTAGGGTTTCAGGTTTAAGGTTTAGATAACGGTCGGCTTAACGGTTTTGTAATACCGTTATGTATGCAACTAATAGATAATGCAAAAACATAACGCATTTGTTTAAACCGTTATCTATGCATTTAGACAACACTACATAGATAACGGATTTTCGCAAAACCGTTATCTATTCCTAAAAGTGCGCTCATACATAGCGGTTTTTAAAAAAAACCGTTATCTATTCACTGTTATGTATGTAAACTTTTGTAGTAGTGCAAGTTTTGGGTCTAGAATTTTAGATTTCAGGTTTGGATTTAAGGTTTAGGTTTCAGGTTTAGTGTTTCAAATGATATAACATTTCAAATGGCACTACTATATTTCATTGAATGTTGTAGTGTCATTTGAATGTCATAGTGTCATTTTTAAATCTTGTAGTGTCGTTTGAAATCTTGTAGTCTCATTTTGAAACTATGTTACTTGTGACACTATTAATACATCGAATCAACACTATAACTTTGCAAATGACAATTCCTATAATTTATACTATTCGAAAATATAAATGACACTACTTGTAATAATTGACATTATAACGTTGTAAATGATACATTTAATAATTGAAACTATTCGGATATACAAATGAAACTACTTATAATAATTGACATTATAATATTGCAAATGACACTTTATATAATTGACACTATTCGTAAATATAAATTGCACTACTTGTCAAGTCACAATATTAATACATTGAATTGACACTATGTGATTTTGAAATTGACACTATAACATTTTAAATGATATTTGAAATGACACTTTAAGATTTAGAATGACACATAGTGTCGTTTTGAAATCTTGTAATCTCATTTTGAATTGTTATAGTGTCATTTGAAGTCTTGTAGTGTCATTTCAATTGTTTAAGTTTCATTTGAAATGTCATAGTGTCATTTGAAATCTTGTAGTGTCATTTGAAATATCATAGTGTCATTTGAAATATCGTAGTGTCATTTGAAAGTTTGTAATGTCATTCGTGTTGGGAATTATAGACGCCAATAATTCCGCCCAGGATTGTTGTTGGGAAATTAGACACAACTAATTCCGCCCGGGATCAAGTGTGACTGAATATTGTGGATATCGACCGATATGAAACGAGAAGAAAAATGACACCGATATTTTTAACGTGGTTCGGCCAAACTGCCTACGTCCACGGACCCACACCAATATATTAGAGAATCTCAAAAGGAGGAGTACAACAAAAATACCACACTGTATTTTGTATCTGCCTACGCAGAGGCTATCTCTCAACTCACTTTTATCACTCGTGTATAACTTCCACTCAGAAGCTATCCTCACACAAGATTTCTCTCTCTCTAATATCACACCCTTCTCTGGTGTTGTTCTGGGGGTTTGGAGTGATGGGGTTCTGGGTGGTGTTGGGATGCTGCTGCGAGGATCATTATATAGGCAGGGGAGGTGGTAGGTGGCAGCCAAGATGGAAAAATTGTTTGCTGCCTTTGTTGAATGTTGCAGCCGCAACTTTTGAAGAAAAAACATGATGGTGGAAAGTAGCCACCCTTTTTTGACTAACAATCTCCCACTTGAAGACTGATTCCAATCTGTCTTCACACCTCGATTAATGCAGCAGCCTTTCTGTCTTAACTGTAAAGACATGACCAGTAGTGCTTCTCCTGCGATCTACCTCACCGGCAAAATCTGCATCTACAAAACCTTGTAGTGCTAAATTCTTTTTCGTAATCGAAAACGAGAAGATCACCTCGTCGAAAGCACAAGCATCTATCAGTAGATCCACGTAGATATCTCAATATCCACTTTACTGCTTCCCAATGCTGCTTTCCAGGATTTGCCATAATTCTGCTCACAACTCCCACTGCATGAGCGATATCTGGTCTAGTACAGACCATGGCATACATCAGACTTCCAACGGCTGAGGCGTAAGGAATTTTAGCCATGAAGTCTCTTTCCTCCTTTGTCTTTTGAGAGTGCTCTTTGCATAGGCGGAAATAGTTAGCTAACACTGAGCTAACTGGCTTAGCACTGCTCATGTTGAATCTTTGCAAGATTCGATCAACGTATTTGGCCTGAGACAACTGCAAAACACCTTTTTGCTTGTCTCTGTAAATTCTCATCCCGAGAATTCGCTTTGCTTCTCCTAAATCCTTCCCTCAAACCAAGGACCACATCATGTCCTCCCTCGAACGACAATTCGTACATCTTGCACCGCCGTTACCACTCAACGGGACTCGCTGCCTGACCACATTATCAGGAAGACTTTCGATACAAGGAACCACCGGATTCAATCGTGAGTTCACTGGGGGTACACCTCCGTATATCTTGCACCGCCGTTACCACTCAACGGGACTCGCTGCCTGACCACACTATCAGGAAGACTTTCGATACAAGGAACCACCGGATTCAATCGTGAGTTCACTGGGGGTACACCTCCGTATATCTTGCACCGCCGTTACCACTCAACGGGACTCGCTGCCTGACCACACTATCAGGAAGACTTTCGATACAAGGAACCTGAGGTCGAGATGACCTCCTAGGAATAGGAGTTAGAGCTGGAACTGGAGACTGTAGTGGATCAGCCTCAGAGTTGGGCTCCTCCGTCTGCAAACTTTCATCTGTTTGCTTCAATGTACTGCACTCTGCAGTATCATCTGGATCAACTCATCTCCACCATTATCCAATGAAAATACATTTTAGTGATTTGGAGTCGAGCTTACTCCTGGCAATATCACTAATGTGTACATACGCGACACAGCCAAATACTTTTCAGTGAGAAAGTTTAATTTCTTTGCCACTCAAAACTTCCCCCGGTATTCTGTACTCCAATGGTACAGATGTCCCATGGTTAACGAGATATGCCGTTGTGTTGACAGCTTCTGCCCAAAATTGTGTTGGCAGTCCTGCATGTATCCTCATGCTCCTAGCTCTTTCTGTCAACGTCCGGTTCATGCGTTCTGTGACTCTATTTTGTTGTGGGGTCTCTGGCATTTCCAACTTGATGCCATTCTGGTAACAAAATTTCTTGAACGCCATATCTTCGTATTCTCCGCCATTATCGGATCTCTTTATCCGTAAGCCAGTTTCATTCTCCACCATGGCCTTCCACTTCTTGAACGCCTCAAACACCTCTGACTTTTGTCTCAAGAAGTAAACCCACACCTTTCTCGAGTGGTCATCGATGAAAGTCACAAAGGTAAGACTTTCCGCCAATGGATGAAACTCTTGCTGGACCCCAAACATCTGTGTGGACTAACTCAAGCTTTACTTGCTTCAGAGTTCTACCACTTGTGTTGAAACTCACCCTCTTCTGGTAGTTTCCCTTTCGAATGCATATACTTGAGCCCTTTCTGGCTCATGTGCCCAAGTCTTTGGTGCCACAAATTTGCATTCTTCTTGCTATCAGCAATTGCAATTGTCACACACGCATTCATCGTTGTGTATAGGCTGCCAGTATCCTTGCCACGTGCAAGAATCATTGCGCCCCTAGTGATTTTCCAACAATCACCTGAGAGGTGTGTATCACATCCTTCTCTCGACAATTGCTTGACGGAGATCAAGTTATTCCTCAACTCTGGAATATGTCTCACGTCTTTCTCCTTCAGCCACAACATTGGCTTCGGTCTTTTTCTCGTTTCCCTTTGAAGGTACTTTACACTGCGTTCTGTAGTGCCCGACCTGACCACAGTTCCAACATTCAACAGACTTTGATTTGTTGGAATTCTTGTGGATTCTGGAGCTCTGCCTGCCATTCCTTGACTTGCTCCGTCCATGTCCTTGACTTCTGGATTTTCCTTCAAGGGCTTATACAGGTCCTTCTGGTACAAGTAATCCTCCATTTACATTTTCCAAAAAATCCAAAATTCACACCGTTGAATTTATCAATTTTGGAAATTTTATCGTCTGTCGACATTGCTCCCACTCGATCTGGACTCCTTGGATCGTTTCTGATTTTTCAGCTAACCACCGTGTTTAGAACACCTTTTGTCGACAAATCGGAACCGCCGACAAATTTCACTATTCACGTTTCACGGAATTCACTATTCACGTTTCACGGAATTCACTATTCACGGAATTCACTATTCACATGAATAGTAACAGCGAAAAACATCAGAAAATATCTGCCACCACCGTGGCTCTGATACCAGTTGTTGGGAATTATAGACGCCAATAATTCCGCCCAGGATTGTTGTTGGGAAATTAGACACAACTAATTCCGCCCGGGATCAAGTGTGACTGAATATTGTGGATATCGACCGATATGAAACGAGAAGAAAAATGACACCGATATTTTTAACGTGGTTCGGCCAAACTGCCTACGTCCACGGACCCACACCAATATATTAGAGAATCTCAAAAGGAGGAGTACAACAAAAATACCACACTGTATTTTGTATCTGCCTACGCAGAGGCTATCTCTCAACTCACTTTTATCACTCGTGTATAACTTCCACTCAGAAGCTATCCTCACACAAGATTTCTCTCTCTCTAATATCACACCCTTCTCTGGTGTTGTTCTGGGGGTTTGGAGTGATGGGGTTCTGGGTGGTGTTGGGATGCTGCTGCGAGGATCATTATATAGGCAGGGGAGGTGGTAGGTGGCAGCCAAGATGGAAAAATTGTTTGCTGCCTTTGTTGAATGTTGCAGCCGCAACTTTTGAAGAAAAAACATGATGGTGGAAAGTAGCCACCCTTTTTTGACTAACAATTCGGAATGTCATAGTGTCATTTGAAATCTCGTAGTGTCTTTTGAAATGTCATTTGAAATCTCGTAGTGTCATTTGAAATGCCATAGTGTCATTTGAAATCTCGTAGTGTCATTTGAAATCTCGTAGTGTCATTTGAAATGTCATAATGTCATTTAAAATGTCATAGTGTCATTTGAAATCTTGTAGTGTCATTTGAAATATCATAGTATCATTTGAAATCTTGTAGCATCATTTAAAAGGTCATAGTGTTATTTGAAATATCGTAGTGTCATTTGAAAGTTTGTAATGTCATTCGGAATGTCATACTGTCATTTGAAATCTCGTAGTGTCTTTTGAAATGTCATTTTGAAATCTTGTAGTGTCATTTAAAAGGTCATAGTGTCATTTGAAATATCGTAGTGTCATTTAAATGTCATAGTGCCATTTGAAATGTCATAGTGTCATTTGAAATGTCATAGTATCATTTGAAATATCATAGTGTCATTTGAAATCTTGTAGTGTCATTTAAATGGTCGTAGTGTCATTTGAAATGTCGTAGTGTCATTTGAAATCTTGTAGTGTCATTTATATACTACATACTTAAAAGAAAGAAACTACAAGTATTAAAAGAAAAAAAAAACTACATACTTAAAAGAAAGAAACTATAGAAACTTATAGAAGAAAGAAACTACAAGTAAAAAGAAAGAAACTATATATTTAAAAGAAAGAAACTATAGAAAAAAATAAAGAAACTATAGAAATGAAATGATAAAATAAAGAAATTATAGAATTAAAATGAAAAGCTGAGAAAAAAGTTAAAAACTATATATATATATATATATATATATATATATAATTTAAAATTGAAAAAACAAAAAGAAAGAGAAAAAATATGTATATATATGTCAAAAAAGTGAGAAAAATGTTAAATGAAGAAAGAAACTACATACTTAAAAGAAAGATGATGAGAATAAGGCTTGTATTAATGGAAAAGTAAAAGAGTACAAAACATCCAAGAAAGCGCAAAAGAGAGCAAACAAAAGACCGAGCCTCATTAAAACCTTCTAAGAAGAAGAGACCTTAGAAGGAAAAAGAGTACTCGTGAAAGACTCACATTCGGTTCAGGAGCGGGAAGAGACAACTTCAGGAGTTCCGGCCTAACCATCACCCCTAAGAAGCTCGGCTCAAGAAAACCGGAAGAAGAAGAACCAAGAAAGAAAACAGGAGACCAACAACAAAAGAAAACAACCCAACCAAAGCCTAAGGGAACCAACGAACCTGCTTATATAACCATACGGATATGACTATGCGTCGACATATCCCTTGCAACCGCAATCCTAATCTCCTCAATCGCAAAAGGCCACCAGCCTTCCTGCCGATCATCATTGGCCATAATATCTGCCGGTTGATTACCCTCACGGTAAATATGCGAGACCATCAAAGAAAAATCCCGAAGCAGGCGAAGAGTATGCTGCCAAAACGCCCTAAATCTCCAAGGAACATCACTCGAGCGAGAGTACAAAAGGTGAACCACATACATAGAGTCAGCCTCAACCCACAGATGCCGCCAGCCTCGGGTATGAGCAATGTGAATAGCATAGATCACAGCCAACAATTCCGCCTCGAAAGCAAAGCCGTTGCCGCCTTTAAAATGAAAACAACCTCGGACATGAGACCACTTGTCTCGAAAAACCCCACCCGCAGCAATAACTCCAGGAGCTCCCGCCGCCGAGCCATCTGTATTAACTTTAATCCATTGACCAACGGGAGGCCACCAGTGAACCTCCACCATACAGGGGGGAGGAGCAGCACGGCTCCTCACCCCAATCGCACGAGTGATCGAATAGTCAGCCCAAGAATTAGAAATATTACCCAACTTCCGGAAAACCCCATCAATCTCCATAAAGTAAGCCTTGACAAAGGCCAAAACCGCACGTCTATCAAAGCACAAATCCTCAAAAATAAGCGCATTGCGTCCCGACCAGATACGCCACATCAGAGTGATAATTCCCGCCTTCCAAAAAGAACCAATTTGGGAACTCCAAGAGAGATTCCAAGCCAGAACTAAGAAGGAATGAATATCCATGCACCCCAAGAGATTCTCTTTACCAAACCAACCTAAAAAATCAGTCCAAATAGGGCGAACACACGAGCACTCCCAAAGCACATGCGAAATCGTCTCACTATCTTGGAGACACAAAGAACAAGCATTGGGCGCAATTAACCCTTGCCGGATCAGAACATCAATAGTAGGCAAGCGCCCATGGAGGACACGCCAACAGAGAATAGATCGCCTCATCGGAATAAAGTCCTCCCAGATCCATTTGCCCCAGCTAACAGCAGGAAAACGATGGCAAATATTAGAAAAAGCCAAAGAGGCCGAAACCTCACCCTTAACCGACTGTTTCCAATATCTCGTATCCCTCTGGCCGCCCATCGGAATACGCAGAATATCATCCACAATATCAGGAAAACGAGAAACAAAGGATGTCGTGAAATGCCAAACACCATCATAAAAATAATCACTAACCGAGAAGCTCAGAAAATCATGCATATATATCGGAATTTTAAGTTTATCCACAAGCTTGTACCCAAGCCAATCATCCCGCCAAAAGTAAGTATGCTCACCACGGTCAATACAAACATAAGAATCATCCACCAACTGATTGACTTCTTCTTTCATCCCAATCCAAACAGAAGAGTTCGACACCGAATCCTTTGCAACCCCAAAATTGTTTAGATATCTCGATCTCAGAATGGAATGCGCCCAAACAGTTCCCTGAATTAACTTCCAAGCCAGCTTCATCAAATAAGATTTGTTCATTAACGTAAAAGATCTAATGCCGAGGCCGCCTTCTTTCAAGGGGGAGCAGACTCTACCCCAACTAACAGCACAGCTGGGCCGTTTATCAATATTTCCCGACCAAACGAAATTACGACATTTCCTGTCAAGGGAGTGCAGTAACGATTTTGGCCATTTGTAAACCATCATGGAGTGAACAATCGAACTCTGAATAACCGACTTGACTAAACAAAGCCTCCCAGCCATAGAAAGATGACGACCTTTCCATCGAGCAAACTTCTGGACAATCCTATCATGAATTGCCTGAAAGAAAGAAGCTCTCGGACGCCCAACGAAAATCGGAACTCCCAAGTAATTGAAAGGAAGGTTCCCGGTAGTGAAACTGAGCTCACGATGAATAGCACTTTTCCTGTCATTGAGAACTCCCGAACCAAAGGAAATGCAAGACTTCTCCAGACTACACTGCTGACCCGAAAGAGAGTCATAATACGAAAAGATCTGATGAATTTTTCTAGCATTCCGAACCGTAGCTTTACAAAAGATCATAACGTCATCCGCATAGAACAAGTGAGTAGGGAACTGAAAAGTTCGACTATAGCGCATAGGTTCTAGATGCCCAGAATCAACGCAGCTGCTAAAAAGCCGACTCAAGATATCCTCCGCAATTCCAAAGAGAATCGGAGAAAGGGGATCTCCCTGACGCACTCCGCGAGAACAAGCAAAATATCCCCGCAGCTGACCATTATAGAGAATAGAGAGCCTCGCCGAGCTGAAAATAATAGAAATCCAGTAAATGAATTTCTCATGATAGTGATTAGCTCGCAAAACTTGCAAGATAAAATCCCATCGAATAGTATCAAAGGCTTTTCGGATGTCAACTTTACAAGCCATATTACGTCCCCTGTCCGTGCGTTTCATACAGTTGAAACCTTCCGAGCTGAGCATGATGCAATCATGAATATTACGCCCGCTAATAAAGCCGAATTGATTGTCAGAAATATGAGACGCAGCCACCACGCCAAGACGAGAGGCAAGAATCTTCGAGATAATCTTGAATAAGAAATTCGAAAGGACAATCGGGCGAAGATCAGCAACAGTGTCGACTGAATCCTTCTTGGGAATCAAAATCATCGTACTGGAATTACACCCAGAAGGTAAATAAGAATGGCGAAAGAAATTCTGAACAGCCGCAATGACATCCGCTTTAATCACATCCCAGCAACTTTGAAAGAAGTTACCAGAGAAACCATCAGGGCCAGGAGCACTTGAAGCATCCATATTAAAAACCGCCGCCGCAATTTCACTCTCATCGGGTATACTCACCAACCGCGCATTCTGATCATCAGACACCCCCGACTCAAAAAGCGCATCAATCTCTAACTGATCTCCAGAAGGTCGACCATCATCAGCGAAAAGAGACGTAAAGTGGTCAATAATATGATTCTCAATAATAGTGGCATCATAAGTCTCTCTACCATCAATCTTGAGGCGAGTGAAAGGCGCATTCCGTTTCTTGAACTTGGTCAAACGGTGAAAAAACTCAGTATTCCTGTCTCCATCCCGAAGCCAGTTCGCACGGCTTTTTTGCTGAAGCAAACAGTTCTTATGTGTCAACGATACATTTAGCTTTGCCTGAAGACTAACCTCCTCATCAAAGAGATCGTTCGTATATCCAGAAGCAGAAATCTTCCCCTGAGTAGTCTCAAGCTGTTTCATGAGAGAAGAAATGGAGGAATCCACATTGCCAAAAACCTCTTTATTCCAAACCCCAATCTCCTTACGAAGCCTTTTCAATTTCAACATAACACATAAAATCGGGCAGCGTGTGCTGACAGTCTCCCTCCAAGATGTCGCCACCATCTCCTGAAAGGTCGGATGCAAGGTCCACATATTAAGAAAACGGAAAGGCCTCCGACCAGTAGGGTTTGTCAATTTGCATTGCAACACCAACGGAGAGTGATCCGAAGTGAGGCGAGGCAGGACAGCAGTAACCAACGACGACCAGAGATCAGCAAAACCCTGCGAAAACAAAGCACGATCTAAAACAGATTCCACATGGTGTGGTAAAAATCTACGTCCCGACCAAGTGAATCGAAGCCCCTCCGTAGGGGATTCAATAAAGCCAGAGTCATCAATAAAATCACAAAACTCCTCACAAGAACCTCTATGTGGCGAAGCTAAACTCAGACGCTCATGAGCACCTTTCACCGCATTAAAATCGCCCATGAAAACCATTTTTCCAGAAACGAAACGAAGAAGATCATGCCAGAGATCACGGCGGTCATTTTGGTCATTCGAACCATGAACAAAAGCAATACGAAAATCATAACTATGCCACAGGCAGTCCACCACAACCACCTGATCAGAAGAGAACAAAACATTAGTAACAACAGAAGAGTGAACAAAAACCCAAATATTCGAACAGCGAGGAGACCGGCAGTTTTGATGCACCGGGACAAGATTCAACGAATGCCAGTAACTCTGTCTAACTTTCCGAAACGCCCGTTTCGGTTCAAGAATGCCCAACACCACCGGGCTAAAAGAATTACAATGCTCCTTCAGCAGACGTTTGGATTCATCCGTTAAACCACGGACATTCCATGCAATAATATTCATCAGAATTAATTTATGTTAGCGGAGGCAGCTCCGCTTCTTTCAACCTCTTCCGCCCAGCTCTCTTTGGCGACGCTCTCCATGGCTAGAGCGCTGTCTCTATTACTTGTATCAATCACAAAAGTACGCGACGTATCCCCCGTGTTACGAAGTCTACTTTTAATGCTTGTGTCCGCTGGCCTGTTTGCTGTGTTCTCCGCTGCCCTAGCAGCTTGGTCCTGTTTGGATGGTCTTCCTCGTCGCTTAGCAGGAGCAACTGTTTCTGGCATGGGCGCTTTAGCTATCGCCAAAATCTGCTCAAGTCTTTGAGCTTTCAAGGCATTATTAACAGCAATATCATCCGTTGTGGAAACGTACTTCCCACTGCTGTCATAGTTCACTTCTTCATCCTCATCCGAAACCTCCTCCGAGATATGTCCATCATTGATCGCAGAAATGTTGACTGGCTGATCAAACACCGAGTTTTTACAAGGTTTTAGACACTCGGCCAACCTATCAGGGCCGTAGTGTTCAGCAGAATTGGAATCATCCAAAGATTTACCCCTAGAAAGAGGTACCCGCCGCTGCTGCTCCGGTTCTTCAAGCAATTCAGTGCCTTCGTTATCCAACAGGGCAAAACTGTTGTTCGACGCCGAAACCGGCAAGCTTAACTGTTTATGGTGATCATTTTTCTGAAGTGAGTAACATCCCGGGTCCGAACGAGCTGGGGAAACCTGTATGTCGCTTCTCGAACCCACCTCAACCGGCCTATCTCCCTTGGCTGTCTCTTGCTCATGTTCTCTCTCGTCTCTAGCATCACCAGAGATAGGTTGCCACTGTTTCCCATTTTTAACCAAAGGCATTTGACTTCTATCTTGAACATCCTCTTCCACAACCGTCTTCTTAACGGAGATTTTCCGACACTTTTCGGTGGGATGTCCTGTAAGTTTACATTTTGAGCAATAGAAAGGTAAATTCTCATACGTGAATTCAACATAGAACGAAAAAGAATCATTATCAATTAAGAGAGTAGTAGGAAAGGATTTGGACATATCTAACTCAATAAGAAGGCGCGCGAACTGCCCAAAATCACGACGGGCCGAGGCTCCGTCAATTTTAATAGGATGACCAATGTACCGCCCAATCCCGGCTAGAATCTCAGGATGCCAATACTCAATTGGCAAATAATGTATCCTCACCCATACATTCGCCATGGAAGAATTCTCTTTAAATGGATCAAAGTGTTTGGACCATTCTCGAAGACGTACATGACCACAAGATAATTCCCAGACCGGCTTGGCTTTAGCACGAGTTTTGTCTTCAGGAGTCCGGAAAACCAGCGTATAATACCCTTTCCCAAGAGGAATAAGTTGCCACTCAGATTCTAATTTCCAAATTTTGTGAAGTTCTGCCTTGAGAAGCAATGCAGGTTGAGGTTTGTCTCCTTTACGAAGGAAAAGACGACCAATAATAGCATGAGAGAATTCCTTACTGACTTCTTGCGCATATAGGTGCTGTGGAACTTTTAAGGAGAACTGCTCTCCCTCTTTGGTGGGACGTAATGAGTGAAACCGATGAGCAGCTAGGTCGGGACGTCTCGGTGGCCTGTTCATCGTGATATCAGCATACGATTTGGATTTGGGCATGTTATCAGCCCCCACATCCGAATCATTAGGGTTTGAGATAGCTGTGGCGTTGGGTATAGCAACTTCTCGTTCCTCCACAAAAGCAGAATCTGCTCCGTTACCGCCAGCCAAGCCCGCACCAGTCTTTGTGTAGTCATTCATCGGGGAATTATTGCAGGCAAAATTGTTCGAAACTATTGGGAGATTCAGACCTCCCGGAGAAGTCATGTGGTACCAAAAAACTCCTGCAGCAAGAGCCAGAAAAGCAAACAGACAGCAGCTAAACAAGGGAGCAACGCATAGCAAAATCAGTATTTGGTGCTTTTTGTCAAACAGCTGGTGTGCTGTTTTTGGGACCTTGTTTGTGGAGGTTGGAGACGCCAAGGAGACACTAGCCACCAGATCGGTCCACCACGCTGTCGGATCCGGCCACCAGAGTTTGGCCACCAGAAACGCAGCCACCGCATGTTGGTTGACTGCTGCCAAGGGGACGCCGGTCGCCGGGCTTGTGGATAGCCGGTGCCGCGCAGACACAGAGGGACTGCAGATGACGCCGGTCGCTGGTACGGTGGGGAGAGGCAGCGCCGCGCAGACGCAAAGCACCTGCGACTCTCTCTCTCTCAATCTCTCTCTCTCTCTCTAATGTCAACGATCTGTCCCTCGCCACAACGGCGCCGCGCAGACACAGAGGGACGCCGTTCGCCGGAACGGAGCCGGCGCCGCGCAGACGCAGAGCACCTGCGTTCTCTCTCCGTCAAGAAAGAAACTATAGAAATAAAATAAAAAAATAATTATTAAAAAATTGAAACGAAAAAGAAAAAAGAAGAAGACACTATATTTATATCTAAAGGACACTTTTAATATATCTAAATGATACTCCCTCCGTCCCAGCTTTTTGTATCCACTTTTAGTACTAAAAGTGGATACAAAAAGCTGGGACTAAAAGTGGATACAAAAAGCTGGGACGGAGGGAGTACTATTTTTCTTGGTAAAGGACACCATTAATATGTAAAAATTATACTTTTTGATGTGATTAGAAGAGCTTTGGTAAAAAGGAGAAGCAAAATAATGGAAATGCTCCCAGTGAGTTTCGAACATAGGACCTATCAATCAATGGCACAATAAGAGCCTAAACCAACTACGCTAGGAACACTATTTGTATTATTTTCATTCACGTTGTATATAATGTAATCCGCGCTCACAGAATGCGCGCCCAAGAATGCGCTCACGTAAGTCCACCTCTTATCTTTTTTATTTTAATAATTATTCTCTCCGTGTACAAAAAATGATTTTGTTTTTATCATTTTGATATGTTCATAATAATTGTGATATTTTCATTTTGATACATATTTAATTATATTTTCAACTACATTCACACATAATATTTACCAAAAAATCAACACTTAAAACACTCAAAATGCTTTGCGGAACCCTAATACAATACCCTTTATGAGACCGTTTGTTCACTCTAAATACATCTTCTAATATTTTATTAAAATCTATATGCATCAAATCACATTACAGTTCACTCTAAGTTTATATTCTTTGGAAACTCGTTAAGAATGCAATGGATTTTTTCGGGGAGTAAGAATCGATCTATAACAACATATTTGAGTGAATATAATTGGTGTTGATTGAGAATATAGGAGCATTGATGATTGCCATAATTTTTGTTTATTCCTTCCCATGGGAAATTGAATGAGACACTGAAAGTATTGTTGGAAAAGAAAATAACATCAATGCCTTAGCTTGAGTTTCCTACAGACGGCTCCAATTAGTGAATTAGGTTTGAAATTCAATGGTCAATTGCTGAAGAACATGAGAAATCGAGCTAAGTAATGGAACCTGGAGGAGGAGTTCCCCATCAAGGATCTCGTTGGATAATGGTCACTAATTTATTATAGCAATATAAACTGTAACTAGCACAGTATAATTGTAGCAAATAAAAAGTAACTGAGTATCATATTCTCTGGAACTGATAAACAAAATAACTCTAAAATATTCTCAATTCAGATTTTCACAATATCCAGGCAACAGAATAATAATGATTGAATTGAAATTTAGAATAACACAAAGGAAATAGTAACAGGGATAAACCAAATAATAAAACAACTGATCCTAGGGAAGTAAAGTCATTAACCAAATTCACACAATCAATCTATTAATCATAACTGTCAGTTTAATCCAGCTATGATGAGAGATCACACATTTAAACAATTACTCTCGCTAAAGCAGCAACGATCGTAGATTAGTAAATTCTCTATCTCCGTTAGGTCTCAAGAAAATCTACTAACTCCCAAAAGCACATAAGAATAGCTCCCTATGATCCACCTATCTCTGCTAGGTCTTAAGGTTAAAATCATATCATACATTCCTGAATCCGCTAAACAGTTATCTCCGCTAGGTCTCAAACCAAATAGCTAAACATGCAAACTACTAGCCAGATAATTCACAAGAATTCAATCACCGGGAATTATGAATCATAAACTGGAAGGCAGATAGGTATTAACAAATAATTCACATGAATTCAATTAACTATTTACAAACCCTATAATCAGATGAAGAACTAAGCCAGACATACTGAAATAAAATAGAAACATAATTAAATAGAACGCAATTGTAAAAACTGAATTAAATAAAACAGAATAAAAAATCTTGAATCTTGAATCTTAGCAGAAATCTAATCCAAGCTCTAAAAATTGAAAAACAATGATAATCTAAAGCTATGAAACTGAAAAACTAAAGTTGGGAAGTGCCAGGGTAAAAAAACAGAGTTTGAAACCCAGAAGAACTTTAAAAAATGGAAAAACTCCGTCCGACTCGGCTACCGCCGAGTGGGTCGCCGTTTTTGTGCTAAAAAACCCGGCCCCCAAAAACAGCGCCCGCCGTTTCTCCAGAGCGAAGCATGAAAACGAGACAGAAAAATCGGCGACCAACTCGGCGAGCGTCGTTTTGGTCGCCGTTTTCCTTCACAAAAAGAGTTGAAATCGGCGACCTAACTCTCGGTCGTCGTTTCTGGACTGTTGCGCGTGACGTTTTGTTTCAGCCATATCTTCCTCATTCGAACTCCGATTTGTAATATGTTTACGCTCACGAACTCTTCTCGAGATGAACTACAACTTATTTTTGAGAACATATTTGCAAATTCGATCTCAAGATTTCTGTAAAATCCATCAAAGTTCGGACAAGTATCATATTTCACAAGATAAATCAATATACGCACAAAACAAACTATCAAACACTCAATTTCGTATAAAAGTAACATCATATGAACATTAAAAATCATGGAAACATGAGTGTTATCAGATAATATATCAAACAATCATGCATATTAAATTCTTATAGCAACACAGAACAAATACAACAGCCAAGGTAAAGCGGAAAAGTCAAGCCCTTCCATCCTCCTAGAGATTAATAATATAATTTACTTTGTTGTAGTAAATGACCTTTGGATATTTCTATGGATTCGACCTTAGAATCTTCTCGCTTATTCCCTCATACAGCTCGAATGTTGGATGCACAACAGACAGACGAGCCTAATAGCCGAGAGACGAGCGCACAATTCTAGACGACAAGAAAGGAGTCAACTTCCGAGGGGGGAGGGGAATATTCTGCTCATAAGTGGGTAGTATTTATGTGTTTCATCTCCCCTATTTATAGGTGTTGATGAGCTAAGCATAGGGATTTCTAACAGGATTAGGGTAAGACCTCCTTATAGACTTGAATCATCTAAGTTAATTGTAATTTAAATTAAGTCTACTAATACTACTTCATTGCATTAAATAATTAATATTGCATTATCTATCATCATTGATATTACAAATATGACTTCTTGTAACTTAAGATAAGACCACCTTGTTTCTCAGTGCTCCCTCCCGCCTCATCTCCTTCTCCATCTCCTGTCGTCGTCCTGCCGCATTTCACTGCCACCCACGCAAGATCCCCAAAATTGCTGCCATATCTTGAATACATCGACACATGCAATATTATGACTGTGATGAACGGTCTTTAGATCGAGCAGCCTTCAAAAGGTTTCTCATCAATCTTGATTCCATGGATATATGCTAGTAATAACTTCTTTTTCTTCACAATTTTTTTAGATTAGTTCAAAGATCGAAAAAAAAAGGATACCGATGAAGTTTGAACTCTTTTTTGGGTGATTAGGGAAGTGTTTTGTGAGTATAGGTTGCAAAGATGTATTGAAGCACGTCAACAGTAGATTATACTAATGAGATTGATGTATGTTTGGTCTATTTGAATATGTTATTATATATAAATGGTTTTGGAAATGTTAAGATCTTGCGAAACCAAATTAATGTGTCACCGTTGTCATATTTGAGAATGCTAATAAGATTGATCTAAGCATTGGTTCACTTGTCAGGCATTCTTCCATGTTCCAGCAAGACTAATATACTTACCTAGTCTTAAAGTTAAGTAACATGGGAAATCTGCTTCAAAATACGACAGAGTTTGTATTTCTAACTTGCTATTGATTTGCTTGAGATTTTATGATTTGTTCATTTAGATTGTAGTTTTGTAACTATTTTGTTAATTTTGTCTGATATTTATAATTAGTTGTATGATTTATGTTGATATACTCCCTCCGTCCCACTTCAATTGGCACTTTTGAGTTGGGCACGGAGATTAAGAATTAATAAAGGGTTAAGAGTGTAAAGTAGGTAGGGCCCACTTATTTTATGTGAGTAGAGAAAGTAGGGACCACATACTATTTTAAGAAAGTGTCAATTGAAGTAGGACAAACAAAAAAAGGCAAGTGTTCTAATTGAAGTTGGACGAAAAGAGTACTATTTTTATTTTCCTTTATTTGTGTCGTGTCATTGCTTGAGAAGACTCTTTTGTTGCTTCAGGTCTTGTGGTTGGGCATGAAACATAGATTGAGCAAAAACATTTCTCATCTTTGTTTTGAAGTTTGCATCTTGTCATGTGGTTTCTATGATAATCGGGAGATATTGGTATATCTATTGCTCCCTCCGTCCCACTCCAATAGGTTCATTTTTCTTTTTGGGATGTCTCACTTTAATAGACTCATTTTCCTTTTTGGGTGAAAAAGTTTTACTTAATTGGTGTGGAGCACACCACTTTACTACCATTTTTCTACTAAAAAATAAGTTTTTTTTAATTTTCGTGCTCAAAAGAAGTGAGTCTATTGGAGTTGGACAGATGGAGTAATTGCGAAATGGAATAGAATGCAGCAAGAGCACTAAGAATTTTGTCCAATTCAAGATTTTTTTGGAATTTCTGATTACAACTCTTATTTTCTTCACTGCGTATTAATAGTAAGGATACATATAAATTTTTGTTGATATCAATTATAATTTGTTCTCACATAACCTCTCATGCTACAAATGACATTTTTAATGCATGCAAATAATCTTTTGAATGGACCAAAAATGATGCTCCCTCCGTCCCTCAAACATCTTTCTCTCTTTCTATGTTGGTCCATCCCCAAAACATTTTCCTAACCTATTTTTTGAAACAATTTCATTAATTATTACTTTTACAATTTTACTTTTTGTGGGACTCATTCTCCACTTATTAAATACACAATTAACTTTTATTAAAACTCGTGTCATCTTCCCTTAAAAAGATGTTTGGGGGACAGAAGGAGTACTTCGCAATTGATATATTACAAATGACACTTTTAATAATAGAAAATGATACTTTTAATGTATACAAAAAATATTTCGTAAATGATATTTCTTATGAAAATCAATTGATATTTTTATAAAAAAAACCAACAATATATTACAAATGATATTTTAAAAAACATGAAATAATAATTTTAATGCATGCAAATTATACGAGCCGAAATATGATACTCCCTCCTATTTAAATTATAGGTCGTTCTAGTGTTTTAGATTAATTTTCTATCATAAGTTGTTTTGATTTTATTTATCATATAGGTCGTTCTAGTGTTTTAGATTAATTTTTTTTTATCATAAGTTGTTTTGATTTTATTTATCATAATTAACCTCATTTATTAAGGAGGTATTAATTGAATATAAGAGGATATTATGGCTTAATCGTTAGTCGGTCCATTTCTAAATCCACCATTCCCTTTCCTCACAAGGCTGAGAACTTGTATTTAAACTTAATTAATTATCATTTAATTAAGGTTAAATTGGATAACTTTTGTATTTATTAAAAGGGTTAATGGTAGTCTTTACCCTAGTTGAAAGACAAAAACAAAAATATATCCACTATAAAAGAAATGTATAAAATGTACCATTTTGGGGTTGAAAGGACTCAGATATCCTTAAAACAAAAATAAATACCAAACAAATCTCCCCTCCAAATCCCTAAATCACATACACTCTTCTTTCTCTCTCTCTCTCTCTCTCCACCGCGCCTCCGGCGCCTCCATGTCTCCGCCACGGCCTCCGGCACCTCCACGCCGCCGGCGCCTATAATTGGTAGTGAATATATCTCTACAATTTCAACATCAAACACAAAACAAAACAATTTTGAAATATTCATCTTCAAAACCCCCAAAGCTTCTTCAATTGTGGGTTTCTTCGATTCGATCATAATCTGGTGGTTTGAAATGTATATTGAGGTCTTCCATACATGAGTTATTGTTATTTAAAACTATTTTATGGTTTATGAACAACATTTTTGAATTGAGTTGATATATTTCGAAGATTTGCGTGTTTGTTCTATAGTGCTCGATTCGCTAACTTCGTTCGGCATGCTCGACACTTAATGTCGAGCAATAGTTCAATTTGAACTATTGCTCGCCACGCTCGATATCTCCGCCTTGCTCGACAGTTCAATGCTCGACGCTCGACGCCTTCGCCTCGCTCGACAGTTCTTAGTTGCTCGACACTCGATGCTCGATGCTCGAAGTGTCGAGCAATAGTTCAATTTGAACTATTGCTCGCCTTGCTCGATAGTTCAATGCTCGACGCTCGACGCCTTCGCCTCGCTCGACAGTTCTTAGTTGCTCGACACTCGATGCTCGATGCTCGAGGTGTCGAGCAATAGTTCAATTTGAACTATTGCTCGCCTTGCTCGATAGTTCAATGCTCGACGCTTGACGCCTCCGCCTCGCTCGATAGTTCTTAGTTGATCGACAGTGATACTCAACGCTCGATGCTCGAGGTGTTGAGCAATAGTTCAATTTGAACTATTGCTCGACACCTCGATGCTCGACAGTTCAATGCTCGACGCTCGACACTGAAGTGTCGAGCAATGCACGAATTACACATAAGGGTAAAAATGTCTTAAGTGGGTAGATTTTATTGTTTTGAAAAAAATGGGTATATTTTATGTTTCATCTTTCAAAAAGGGTATATCTCATTTTGCCTCTTATTAATATGTGTGTCAAAGTTTAGGAAGACTTATAATTTGAATAGGATGGAGTACTACATTACAAATGACACTTTTAATAATAAAAAAATATATTTTTAATATATGCAAATGATATTTTGTAAATGATATTTTATAAAATCAAATGATATTTTGTAAAAGCGGACTTACTGGCGCGCATGGCCAGCGCAGTGGAACAAACTTGGAATGATGAGATCATTTTACTCTGTGATACCAGAGAAATGAGGACTTCACAGGTTTTCTCGGTGGAAATCAGGGATGACTGGCGGGCTCCGATTATACACTTTCTCAAGACAGGGGAGCGGTTGAGCAAGGAATCTAATCAGAGGGCCCGATACGAAAATTATTGCTTGATCAATGATCAACTCTACAAATGATCTTTCACTCAACCCTTGTTAAAATGTTTATCTCCAGAGGAGGCTAATTTCGCTTTGAAAGAAATTCATGCAGGTTGCTGTGGTGGGCACACGGGATTTCGGGATCTTGTACGCAAAATCATTCGGGCAGGGTTTTATTGGCCTAACATCAACAAAGATGCCAGGGAATTCGTCCGCAAGTGTGAGGCTTGCCAGAGACATGCCGGGAGAATCAACATTCCAGGGGAACCTATGGGCGTTATGTACGCTGCATGCCCATTCGACAAGTGGGGTATCGACATAGTCGGGAAACTGCCCACAGCACCAGAGGGCAAATGCTTTCTCCTTGTAGCGGTGGACTACTTCTCTAAGTGGGTCGAGGCTGAGGCCGTGGGGAAAATCGATGAGGTGACTGTGGAGCGCTTCATTTGGCGGAATATATGTTGCAGATTTGGAGTCCCAAGGATCATTGTGTCGGATAATGGAACCCAGTTTACAGGGCAGCGAATTGCGGATTTCTGTGACCGGATGGACATCATCCAATGATTCATCTCGGTGGCTCATCCACAGGCGAACGATCAAGTGGAGCTGGCTAACAGGACAATATGCGATGGGATTAAGAAGAGGCTGAATCAAAGCAGAGGAAAATGGGTCGAGGAGTTGGACACTGTACTTTGGGCTTACTGCACTAGCCCTAAGACAGCCACTGGCGAAACACCATTTACTCTGGTGTATAGATCTAACACGGTGATACCAGCGGAGGCAAGGTTGGAATCATATCGGATTACAACCTACAACACTGAGCACAATGCCGAACTCCGCCGAGCAGAGCTGGATTTGGTGGAAGCACAGAGGGACGAGGCCCGGATCAGAGCAGCAAAATACAAGAGCATCATCAAGGCAGGATATGATAAGAGGGTCAGAGCGAGGAAATTATCCAAAGGCGACCTGGTCCTTAAGCGAGCTGATGCATTAAAGGCAGTGGGCAAGTTTGAAGCTAATTGGGAAGGCCCGTTCATCGTCACAGATGTCTTGGGTGGCGGAGCGTATACATTGTCGGATCCAGACGGCAGAGCTCTCCCCAGGCCATGGAATATTAACACTCTAAAAAAGTTCTATGTATAACTGCTACTCAGCAGGAATGATGAAATTGTAGACCGAATACTCTTTTTCCCCACAGGGGTTTTAACGAGGTTCGGGGCCATGATATCAATAAAATTGGATACGTGGTTCTAGGGAATTTCTCGGTGTTGTCTCGTGTATTTTTCATTATCGTTTTTTCAAATTGCATATTTTACTTAACATGTTCATGCAGAGGCATTGCACATGTCATGCAGAGGGGGAGTAGGGTGTATACCCGTAGTCCCCAATTTACAAATTCAAAATTGCTTCTCAGCAAGTCAAGGGAAAGTCAGAGGGACGCTATCGTAAGCCGCGAAAGTTGGTTGCACCCCCAGGGTCTTCCATGCTCCGCGCAGAGGGATCATGTTGTCACCAGCGCAGAGGGATGCTATCGTAAGCCGCGAAAGTTGGTTGCACCCCCAGGGTCTTCCATGCTCCGCGCAGAGGGATGCTATCATAAGCCGCGAAAGTTGGTCGCGCCATCCGGGCCTTCCATGCTCCGCGCAGAGGGATGCTATCGTAAGCCGCGAAAGTTGGTTGCACCCCCAGGGTCTTCCATGCTCCGCGCAGAGGGATGCTATCGTAAGCCGCGAAAGTTGGTCGCGCCATCCGGGCCTTCCATGCTCCGCGCAGAGGTTACTACTTAATCGTAAGCCGCGAAAGTTGGTTGCGCCGGCCAGGCCCTCCATGCTCCGCGCAGAGTGTTTTCTTAACCGTAAGCCACGAAAGTTGGTTGCACCCCCCGGGTCTTCCATGCTCCATGCAGGGTGTTCTCTTAACCGTAAGCTACGAAAGTTGGTTGCGCCGGCCAGGCCCTCCATGCTCCGTGTAGGGTGTTCTCTTAACCGTAAGCCACGAAAGTTGGTTGCACCCCCCGGGTCTTCCATGCTCCGTGCAGGGTGTTCTTTTAATCGTAAGCCGCGAAAGTTGGTTGCACCCCCCGGGTCCTCCATACTCCGCGCAGAGGGTTACTACTTAATCGTAAGCCGCGAAAGTTGGTTGCGCCGGCCAGGCCCTCCATGCTCCGCGCAGAGTGTTCTCTTAACCGTAAGCCACGAAAGTTGGTTGCACCCCCCGGGTCTTCCATGCTCCGTGCAGGGTGTTCTTTTAATCGTAAGCCGCGAAAGTTGGTTGCACCCCCCGGGTCCTCCATGCTCTGCGCAGAGGGTTACTATTTAATCGTAAGCCGCGAAAGTTGGTTGCACCCCCCGGGTCCTCCATGCTCCGCGCAGAGTGCTCAAGCTTGGATGGGAAGCAGCAAAGGAATGCTTGGATGGGAAGCAGCAGCAAAATCCTCGCCAGAGGAGTCAACAAAATCCTCGCCAGATGAGTCAGCAAAATCCTCGCCAGAGGAGTCAGCAAAATCCTCGCCAGAGGAGTCAACAAAATCCTCACCAGAGGAGTCAGCAAAATCCCCGCCAGAGGAACCAGCGAAATCCCCGCCAGAGGATTCAGCAAAACCCCTGCCAGAGGAGTCAGTGAAATTCTCAAAACAGGAGTCAGAGAAATCCCAGAGGGGAAGATCAGAGAAACGCCTGGAACAAGCACAGCGGGCCAAACCAAAGATATTCCCAGTAGAGGAATCACAAAGACTTCAACAAAAATAGAAATTATACCCTACTTCACAAAAATATACATCATAGTGGGAGATCCGGGAAGGCGAGCTCAACATCAACAAGCAACAAAAATAAAACAAAGCACGAAGGAAAACAGGAGCAACACAAACAATCTAAAGGCAAGTCAAATGGTGAAGAAATCTCATTCAGAAATGCCAAAGAGGCAAGCTATACATCGAAAGCCACAGATAAGTACCAAGTTTTTACAAATTAAAAGGTTACAAAAATATTCGTAAGGACAGAAGGGAGATCAGGACATCAAGAGGGCGGAATGGAGGAGTCTTGAGCAGGAGCAGAGGAAGCTGGAGCAGAGGCAGAGGAAACCAGAGGAGGGACACCACTTGCAGAGACCTGGCCTGAAGAGGCTCCCTCTGTAAACACCTGCAACGGGCCAGCATCCCTCACATTAGGGAGACGGGCTTCCACGTCCAACAGCTTCACAGCTTCTTGCACATATGATTTTTCATCTCTGTACAGGGCAAAAAGCTGATCCACCGCGGAGGAGGAGGAAGCAGAATCTTCGAAGGCTGAGGCCGTCAGACCAGAGGGCAGGGGAGGCTCCATGCTATATTGAGAAAATACCCGGGTGCTGTTACCAGTGGGATCCCGCAGCCGGTTCACCAAGCCCACCAGGGAAGCAGAGAAGGCAGGCCTATACATCGGAGCAGCAGGCAATGCGTCAGACCCGACCCCAAAGGCAAAGTAGGGAAGGGCCTTATCCAATACCGGATACCACCACTCCGGCTTCTTCGGGGAAGCCTCAGTGATCCCCATCAATTTGTTCACGTCTTCATCCTTGATGTTCTCCATCAAGGCGTGCAGGTTCAGGGCATCAATTTGCTCCGGGGCCGCCCCCGCCATCTCCAACGCCTTTGTGGCGGACTGCTTTATCACATAGGCGAAGAGGGGTCCGAAGTCCTATAGATACTCTGGAGTTTGCTTGAAGACCGCCAAGGTGCCCTCCAACATCATCCCCAGGAAGTGCTGGCCTTGGGGAGACAAGAAATACTCCAGACGCTGGTCCCGTGCCCCCAGGACATAACCACGGTGCTGAGCCTCCACGCAAGTTTTCCTCCAGCCACGCTTGGCCTCCTTATAGTCATCCTCATACCTCGCCTTAAATTTGGCAAGGCTCTCATGACTTTCCTTGGTCACCCTCGCCAGTTCAGAAGCTAGGGACGACTTCTCCACCTCTAGCTCAGCATTGCGAGCTTGCAGGGTCGCAACTTCCGCCTCAGCCTTGCTAAGACGCTCCACCACGCCGGCGACATCATCATCACGCTTAGCCACCTCCGCTTGTTCTTTTTCTCTCTCTTTCTCCAGGGCATCGAAATCTCGGATGCACTGAATGGCCCCCCAGAGTCGGGACTCCATCTGCAAGAAGTAAAGCGAGTACTGTCAGACCAGAGAAATAACTTTTGCCAGAAGAATCAAGAGGTTAGTAATTTAATCATCAAATAAAAATACAAAGTGCAGGATACCTGAAGAGCCAACTGGCCAAGATGGCTGGTCAAAGTCTCTCGTTTCAGTTTCTCCACCACCTCCTTGTCCTTTGAATGGACACGGGCAGATAGGGCTTCAACAAACTGTTGCCCCGATAGACGCGCAATCGGACCAGGAATGGCCACCTCTGGCTCCTCAGCGGGAGGGGCTGCAACCTTGCCTTTACCCTTTTTGGCGGCTCCTGCCCCACTAGCAGACTTTTTCGCGGGCTCCATGGAATTGCCGGCCTTCTTCAGGCCCTTTTGCTTCTCTTTTTCGCCCAAGGAGATCAGGCTCCTCTTCCTCTTCTTGGTGATGTCTTGGGCCGAGTCTGGGGAGGGGACTTCATCAGTAATGTCCACAACAGGGACATCCTCTCCGCCAACACCGGATCCCCCACCGGCACCAGAACGTCTGCGCCTCTGAATAAGGCCACTAACATCAACCTCCGGATCCTCGGAGCTGAATGTGCGCAAAACCTCCATTTCTTTTCCTTTACCAGGGTGAAAGCCTTAGGAGGAGGTGGCCATCTCTGGGGTCTCTGACACCGGAAGAGGGTTGCCCACCTCGATCCCGGTTGGTTGTTCTGAAGGGTCCGTACGGGAAGCAGAGCCTCCCGAGCCACGTTTCCCGCTGCGAGTGGGAGAAACAGCGGCAACTAGATTGAGCCCACACTTAGTCCTCCAAGCCATGTCTGCAAACAAAAATTCTACACTGTTAGAATCAGGGTAACAAAAATTAATATATTTTCTAACACATATTTTTACCTATTGATTTCCTTGGATACAGGGGAAATAAGCCATTAGCTGCCAGAGCCGAATTGTTTTCGGCAAGGTATCTACAGGGTAGGGGATCGGCATCATTCATGGCATTAAGTCGGGCTATAACCCCCAGGTCAAACTTAGAGGGAGCGCTTGGAGAAGCTGGCATATAGGTGGTCCGAGGGCTGTGCCATTCCAGCTCCAGAGCGCCATGATCGCGCTAGGAGCCAATCAGGGTGCGAACATAACAGTATTGAAATAAAAAATCTTTGTCATAAGAATTCAAGGAAGAAAGGAAGGTGGTGGGATATTTCTTAAGGCCAGCAAAACTATACAGGGGACTGCCCTGCATACGGAGAGATTGGGTTTGAAAGAACAATTTGGCGGTGTCTCCGACACCGTGGGTGCGACATAGAATGTGGAAGGCATATAACCTTCGGATGGCAGAGGGGGTGATTTGATAGAAAGGGATGCGATAATGGTTGCAGACATCAACCAGGAGAGTAGGGGGAGGAAGCCTTAGGCCAGCATCTATCTGGGCTTGCCAGATGGCCACGGTTTTATGATCACGAAGTTTTTCTGGGGGCGTAGAGGCTTTGGAGAAGGCTATGAATTTTAAGCCTTCGGGACTACGACACTTGCTCTTCATCTTTTCCATCACCGCGACACTGAGGCGAGATTCGGGAATAGGCTTCGGAGGTTGGGGTGCCTTTTTAGTTCTCTTTTTAGGCCGGGAGGGACTTGGAGTAGCCTGAGAATCATATGAGGCGGAGGGGGAAGGAAGGTTTGCGAGATCCTGGGGCTGGGGGGAAGAAGATGAAGAATCTCGGGGAGAGGGAGAGGACGACCGCGAGGGTTGGGGAACGGAAGTGGAGGCCATTGTCAGAATCTTCAAAACCTAGGGTTTCTAACACGCTCAATCAGAGCACCAACAATTATGCAACTACACTACAACTAATTACAGATACCAGGAAAGGGAGCACGCGAGTTACCTAAGGTCGGGAGTTCTTTAAAGTCGACGGATGGGACTGGAACGGTAGGGTCGCAAGAAAATCGCCGGAACAGTAAGAAGGAGATCACCGAAACTTAGAGAAGAAAATAAGGAAGGGCGGAAACAGAATGAAGAAGATGAAGGAATAGAAATTCAAAACTGACTATGTAACGTACGCGGGCAGCTATCGGTATACGGGATGAACGACGCGTGGCCCTAAAAAACAATCGACGGTCGAGGATTTCTACGGGGAGGCGAAAGGACGCGAAGGCTAAAAAAGTAACCTCGGGATACGGAAAAAGCACTGTAGAAGGGACGGGCATTTAATGTTGATGATGTCATCCACGCAGGCGAATCCTCTGACTAGTTGCACCATTCCAGAGCGAACTAGTCAGACCAGAGGGGGGAGTAGCAAAAATTCCAAAGAGAAATTTACAGGGTTTACCTTTGCTTTCTTACAATATTAGAACTCTTATGTCTTCATGATTTACAGGGATCAAGGAAAACAGCATAGCGCTGGCTTCAACAATACTTCGCTGGTTGAACACGAAGAATACCCGGTTCAACCAGACTAGAGGGGGGAGTAGTTGATGAGGAGTAATATATGTAGAGCAGAGGAATCTATTTACCAGGGGAATCACGGGAGCAGCGAGGTAGATTTCATCAAAAGAATTGTACTCGCTGGAAGAATCATCCTCACCAGAGGAAGCGCACTCGCCAGAGGAACCATCCTCGCCAAATGAATCATACTCGCCAGAAGAATCATCCTCACTAGAGGAAGCGCGCTCGCCAGAGGAACCATCCTCGCCAGAGGAATCATACTCGCCAGAGGAATCATTCTCACCAGAGGAATTATACTCGCCAGAGGAATCATTCTCACCGGAGGAATCTCGCTCACAAGAGAAGTCACTTTCGCCAGAGGAGTCTCGCCCACCAGAGAAGTCACTTTCGCCAGAAGGAAGCAACAAAAGCGCGGTGAAATCTCCCGCGTAAAGACGAATTTCCTATAATACCCTCGACCACGCAAGGCGCATGCGTGTATGCCGATTTTACTATTTTGCCCTCCATGTAATCTATAAATAAGCCTTGAGCTCGTGCATTGTAAGCTACGTTATCTCAAATTCTCAATACAACAAATAGTTTTTCTCCTGAGTTCCGGCTTTCCGACTGTTTTCTTTGTCTCTTCCGTTCAATCACATTAGGTATAGTTTACGTTTATTGCTTTTTAGTCTAGGTGTTGGTTTCTCGTTTCACCAATGATACATTACAAATGACACTTTTAATAATATAAAATGATATCCTCTCAAAATATAAAATGATACTTTTAATGTATGCAATTGATACTATCACAAATGATATTTTGTATAAAAATAAATGATATATTACAAATGACACTTTTAATATATGCAAATGATATTTCGTAAATGATATATTTTTATAAAATAAATGATATATTACAAATGATACTTTTGAATGAAATCTTAAAGGATCTGGATTAAAAAAGAAATCGGTACAAGCCCAAACTGAAAAAGGAGAAAATATGGCGCCGCATGTGGGACTTGAACCATGACCTTGTAGATACAAGGAGTAGGCTTAAATCAATTGAGCTAAAATGCTCAGTTGAGAATTAACATGTTCGGATTCGATTGTTCGCGAACATGTTTGCGAGCTCACGAACTTTCAATTGAGCCTTTATCGAGTCAGCAATTTGATCTGACGAAGAAGTGAACGGAGTAGAAATAGTTTGGTTCAATACACACTCACGAATGAAATGGCAGTCAACCTCAATATGTTTAGTCCGTTCATGAAAAACTGGATTGTTAGCAATGTAAATAGCTGCTTGGTTATCACAGTGCATGGGTAACGGTTCATTGAAAGTGAATCCTAATTCCCCAAGCAGATTCTTCACACCAATCATCTCAGTTGCAGTATGAGCCATAGCTCTATACTCAGCCTCGGCTGAAGATCTAGCAACTGTTTGTTGTTTCTTGCTCCTCCAAGTTATCAAATTTCCACCCAAGTAAGTACAGTATCCAGATGTCGATTTCCGATCAATTTTAGAGCCAGCATAATCAGCATCAGAGTACCCTTCAATTTTTAGATGACCATTTTTTTTAAAAAACAATCCTTTTCCCGGAGATTTCTTGATATATCGAAGAATTCGAATAGCAGCTTCCCAATGAACTTGTTTAGGCTTATCCAAGAAACGACTAACCAAACCAACCGCAAAAGAAATATCAGGCCGTGTCACTGTCAAGTAGATAAGTTTCCCAACAAGACGTCTGTACTTAGCTTTGTCCTCCAAGAAATCTTCACTCTCATCCCAGACATTCGGGTCAATATCCATAGGAGTATCAACCGGCTTCGTTCCCAACAACCCGGTTTCTTTAAGTAAATCAGTAGCATACTTCTGCTGAGACAGAGAAATTCCATACTTGTTGTGAGCAATTTCAATTCCCAAGAAGTACTTGGGACGTCCCAAATCCTTAATAACGAATTGTTCTTGCAAGTATGTCTTTGTATCAGCAATTCCTTGTACATCACTCCCAGATATAAGGATGTCATCGACATAGACAACGAGAATGACAATTCCAGAGGCTTGATGGCGCACAAAAACAGAGTGGTCAGACTTGCATTGCTTAAACCCAATTTTGCTGAGAACACTACTAAACTTGTCAAACCATGCCTTCGGACTTTGCTTAAGACCATAAATAGCCTTCTTAAGACAACACACCTTAGTAGAATCCTCCCCCTGAGCAACATACCCGGGAGGTTGCTCCATATAAACAGTTGGAGATATATCGCCATAGAGAAAAGCATTCTTCACATCAAGCTGATACATAGGCCAAGAAAGATTAACAGCCAAGGAGAACAAGATGCGAATGGAGTTCAAGCGAGCGGTGGAAGAGAATGTCTCAAAGTAATCCACACCATAAGTCTGTGTAAAACCTTTTGCTACAAGGCGGGCTTTGTACCGATCAATGGTACCATCAGCAAGAAACTTGATAGTGAACACCCAACGACAAGAAACAATAACAGCAGAAACATGAGCAGTTGCTAGAACCCAAGTGCCACGAGATAAAAGGGCACACATCTCCTCATCCATAGCAGCCTTCCAATGCGGATGTTTGAGTGCCTCAAGGTAAGAAGTTGGAATAACTGTAGAGAAAAGGGAAAGAGCAAAAGACCGAAAAGAAAGACTCAAACAGGCAAAAGAGACATAGAGAGACATTGGATGGCGAGTGGTACAAGTACGTTTACCTTTGCGTATAGCGATAGGTAAGTCATCTGTGTTGGCAGGTTGGTCATCCTCAGAATCTGCAGAAGAAGATAACTCGGGTGGAGAACATGAGGCCGGTTCAGCAACAGTCTCTGTAACTGTTGCGGGACGAGGACGACGGGCATACACTTGTAAGGGTTGAGTAGGAGGAGAAACTATCGCCGGTATAGGCAAAGGAGCAGAGTGTAACTTATTTGGAGACGTAGTGCTAGTATGAGGAAAAAATGGAAGAGATTCAAAGAAGGTGACATCGGCACAGACATAGTGACGTTTGGTAAGAGGGTCAAGACATCTATACCCTTTTTGTGTTCTAGAATACCCGAGAAAAACACACTTAATAGAACGAGGAGATAACTTATCTAACCCAGGACTTAGATTATGAACAAAACAAACACACCCAAAAATGCGAGGAGGGACGGGGTAAAGAGGTTTGTCAGGATGAAGATACGAAAAAGGAATATCTCCATGAAGCACACTAGAAGGCATTCTATTAATGAGAAAACATGCCGTAAGAACAGCATCACCCCATAACCACTTAGGAACCCGCATATGAGACATAAGAGTACGAGCAACATCCAAAATATGACGGTGTTTTCGTTCTGCAACTCCATTTTGTTGGGAAGTATGTGAGCAGGAAGTTTGATGAATTATGCCACGAGAATCACAAAAAGATGAAATAGATTTTTGAGTGAATTCAAGAGCATTATCAGTGCGAAGAATACGCAAATTGACAGAATATTGAGTTTTTATTTCATGATAAAAAGAGCTTAGTATAGCAGGGACTCCAGTTCTCTGTTTGAGCAAATACACCCATGTCATACGCGAATAATCATCAACCAAGACCATAAAATATCTGAAACCCCCTCTAGACTCAACTCGACTCTGACCCCAAACATCACAATGAACAAGCTCAAAAGCAAAAGAACTACGTTTATCAATTCTAGAAGGAAAAGATGTGCGATGGTGCTTGCCCAACTCACAAGACTCACATTGAAATTCAACAGACGAAGTAGGAATTAAACTGCGAAGACTAGACGGCGACGGATGACCAAGGCGACAATGCCACTGATATGGAGTCACGGTGGCACAGAGAGCACGCGAAGGTGTAGGAATACCAGAATCCAAGTAGTAAACCCCGTCACGCTCATGTCCTCCACCAATCGTCCTCTTCGTCTGCAGATCCTGAAAGGTAACAAAGGTAGGAAAAAAAGTGACAGAACAATTGTGAGTTTTGGTAAGTTGACTAACCGATAATAAGCTAACGGAAAATTTAGAAGCAAACATGACATTGTCAAGAGTTAATTGAGGAGTAGGACGGACAACACCACTCCCCGTCACCAAAGAATAGGTGCCATCAGCGACACGGACAGAAGGTAAGGATGAAGGAGTAAAAGATGTCAAAAGAGATTTAGTACCAGTAATATGGACAGAGGCTCCAGAATCTACCAACCAAGACTTACCATGAGACACGGAAAACGCACCTGCAGAAGCAACTATAGGAGAGGCTGCACTAGTAGATGGAGCAGTACCAGATGACAAATTGATGGATTGGATCAGTTTGTCGTATTGAGCCCGTGAGAGCGAGACCGTATCATCACTGGAGGAAGACTGAGGATCAGGAACAACTGTATGAGCCCGACCTGGTTTGCCAAAGGTTTTCCAACAATTTTCAGACGTGTGGTTGGTTCGGTGGCAATACTCACAATAACGATCAGAACCGCGACCTCGGCCACGACCTCGTTCACCACTACGGCCACGACCACGACCACCGTAAGAATTTTGACCGTGAGCATAATTTTGATTCTGAACAACCTGGCTGGAGGGCGAAAAAGAAGTACTAACATGAGAATTCTGACCGCGAGCAGCCATGGCAGAAGAATTAGGTGAAGTAGCATCATCGGTACGACCAGTGGAAACCCGCAACACACGAGATAAGGCATTGGATAATGATGGAACATTATCACTTGATAACAGGCTGTCACGAACTGGTCGGAGATTAGCATCCAAACCTGATAAGAATTTGGCAACCATGAACTCTTCCCACTGTGTGGCCCGCTGAGTGACAGAACAGGATAGTGGATGATAAACAAGAATTTCATCAGCAAGTCCCTTGAGTGTAGAGAAATAGTCATTAACTGTTTGGCCAGACTGAGTATGAGAGAAAAGTTTCTCATATAACTCGAAGACACGAGATACGTTCTTGTCATTGGAATACATCTGCCGCAATGTATCCCACATGGCCTTAGCAGTTTCTAAGAACATGATATTCTTACTAACCGAGTCTTCAAGACTATTCAAAAGCCAAGTCATGACAGCACAATCGTCGGCACTCCAGGCATCATATTTGAGATCCGTAGAAGCAACTGGATCACTTAGAACATGTGTTTTCTTTTTCTGAGAGCCTAAGAACAATAGAAAGGCACGAGACCAGAGAAGATAATTGGAACCATTCAATTTTATGGTGGTTCCTAGGGCAGCGGATTTTGAATCAGACATGATGTAAAAGGATTAGAAAACTCAAACCCTATATAGAGAATAGACAGCAGCGGTGGCTGAGAACAAAAGCTAGAGAGGGAGGCTGTGCGACGGGGAGACCCGAGCAGCAATAGTAGTGCCAGCCGGAGAGAAGGACGGCCGGAGATATGAAGGAAAACAAAGAAGAAAAAATTTTCTGATGTGGAAGATCAGACAATGCTGCAACCACAGAGCATACTTATAGGAATAGAAAAAAAAAAAAAACTATTCATAAATACGTACAGTACTATTCATAAATACGTACAGTACTATTCATAAATACGTACAGTAGAAAAAATTATCAGGTATCTAACATGCTCTGATACCATGTAGAGAATAAAGATATAAAACATATTGAAGAAGAAGAAGGAAGGTATATTTATATTGGAGATGAGAGTACATATTTATATGTAAGAGAACTATCACAACTAGGAACACTAAACCAATGTGGGATACTTATTACTATTCATAACAAACCTTAAACGAGTCGAACTTAATCTCTAGTAACATATTAATTTAGAAGTTTTTCCTAGATTTTTAAAGAGTTCGAGCTCGAATAGCATGTATATATATGAACATCTAACGAGTTGAGTTCAAACTCAAACTCGAATTCAACATTATCGAGTATCACACGAACCGAGCTCAAATCAAGTTCGAGCTTGGTAAGTGGGCGACAAGCCAAACTCAATAAATGAGATAGAAGCTCAAATCGAGCTTGAACACTCGAATATTTAAACCCGAGCTCGAGCCTGCTAGTATTTGACTTGACTCGCTTTGTTTACAACCCTTTTAGTATATGTCTTCCTTGCGTTATCCTATCGTATGGTACAACAAGTTGTACAAAAAATTTTGTGTTTATTTAATTACTTATCGTATTATTCATTAATTAATTTAAATTTACTGATATATATAATTAATTAATCTATTACTCAGACAACGAAAATAAAAGTCAAAATACACATACTAAAAAATTGGATAATTTTTATCTTTTTACCTTTAAATATTGCATGACAAATTGAAAATGTAAAGGATTTGTCATTAAAAAAGTTCAAAAGGGAGTTATGCATCATTTTATCATGGAATTTTGAAGTGAAACATTTATTTAATGACAAATTCATTTCTTAATAGGACACCTAAAGAAAAACGAGGGAGTATTTCATTGATAAACGATCTCCTCAACTCGAAGAATAACTATTTACAATAAAATAAATAGGGAGCCGGAAACATCTTATGCTTAGACATCTCTTCAACCAAATGTTATAAGCAGCATATAGCAACTCCTATACACTTAGTCATGTCTCTACAAAGAAACATAAGATATTTACCAAATTTTGCTTGATTGCGAGAACAATCAGCTGGTATTTGTAACCTTCTGCAAATCTTCCTCAGGTCTGTGTCGTCTCCCAAGTCATCGTTGCCTCGCGTTGCTGTGTTAGGAGCCGTAACATTCGTTGTGAGCAGCGCAAAAAAGAATAAATAGGATGACAATGCAGAGTCATACACCACAGAGGATCAGCGAATTTGCGTCCTTCCAAGAGATGATGCCCCGATTTCACTTTCAGTGTTCTACATAACAGTAGGTATTTGCAATTATTAGACACCATCAGCTAAGCTATCAGCAAAGATATAAGTAGAACTAAAATTTAGGGTTATTCTATATAATTATAGTCCAAAACTTAAATATAGTACAAATATAGGCTATATTTATCTCCATTGTTCACTTAAGAGAGTTTTTGTTGGTTTTTCAGCATTTAAAAAAGCATTTCAAGTTGTTTGTAGGCATATAATTGGTTTTTATGCTTGTTTCTTGAAGACACATCGGCTTAAGATTGGCCAATTTTTTTGACTTGGGCTATTAAGTGAACAACGAAAATAAATAAAAGCTAGTATATCGGTAATATTTCAGTTCTGGCTAAAAAATCACCAAGGAGTCAAGTTGGCTATAATTTAAAAATAACCCTGAAATTTATGAGTAAAATCTTAGAAAAGGTACAGCATGTCAACTTTTTAGTGATATTGGTGGAAGAAATGTGGATTAGCATCACCGCATTTCTTCACTAGGATTTGGTTAATCAAGTTTGAAGCTCAAAGAGCCAAGCTAGAAAGTTTCATGATGACGAAGAAATTAAAATAGTCACCTGAGATTTAGGTGAAGGGAAAACATTCCAGAACCGAAGTGTTTCATCTCCTGCTCCTGTTACGATTGTCTGTAAAGAAATTCAGCATAAGAAAAGAGCATCACTAGTGACGAATGATGTCATCTTTGGTTGGTTAAAGGAGAACCACTGAAACGAAAACAAGAAACTACTGGTTTTCCTCGACATACCTGCCCATCTGGTGAAATGGCAAGGTAGAGTACCCTGTATGTATGGCCTGTTAGAGTAGCCAACTGCATTGAAAGTTAACTCGAACTTATTAGGTGATCACATAAAATGAAGAAGAGAGTTGAGTTCCAGAAACACGTTTTCTTTGTCATGCTTGATTATCTTACCTTTGACATTGAAGGATATCTCCACACAATTATTTGGTTTTGAGAGTAGCCATGGGTGCTCACAAGTTCATTGACATTCTTCGACCACACAAGATTGCACACCTGGAATAGTATTCTTTCAAGTCAGGGTGTAATTCTCACAGCAACGAATAAGAGCTTTCGGTTGCTCAAAGCCTCCTTTGTTAGAATTTTCCTTGAACGTATAAAATACTTTCTTTCTTAAAGCAGGATAACACAAAGCAATAGCTCTGCTAAAGTCATTGCATTGAGATCTGTACTTGAAAGCTATGAACCCATATTCAAACCAACACAGATAGCAGCTCAAATCACAAAAAAAAAAATGGAAGTAAATCAATAAATTCATCCATTCTTCAGTGAACTGAGGTCAAGTGAAATTTTTTTAAGACCAGGAGGTCGTAGTAGTTGCTATCTAGCACAAGGTTTCATGACATGCTAGAGGATTTACCAAAGAGCGATGACTATCATAAAACAAGTAAAACGATATAATGATATGAAGCTATCACAAGAAGAACAAGCAGGTTACCTGACTTCCAGTATCCATGCAACTTAGGTGTGTATTAGTAGTTGTATTCCAGAAACGAATGCATCGGTCAGCAGTGCCACCCCCAGAAGCAAGGAGTCCATGAAGATGGGGCGACCATGCAATTGCTTTTACAGCAGCACTGTGTTCACAGAATTTTAGCACGGGCTGGGTCGAATGTTGATTCCATACGAAAAGCTACAATGCAAAGCCATATAAGGTATGACTGAGTTATTGACAACAATAAACAATTGTACGGAGAAAGGAAGAAAAAGTAACTACTTACTCTATTATCATTTCCACCTGATGCTAATTCTCGATTGTCATAAGACCACTTCAATCCACAAACCTAAACCAAAATTGCCAGGAATCAGAAAACACAAGCCCCCAAGATCCAGAGTAGGACAGTACTCTGTATAGTGTGAGCTACTGCCCTGAAGCAAAATATACAAAGAGCCTATACCTCTGATTTATGTCCGCTTAACTTGCTAACGTAATCTTCCCGAGCTCGTATATCACGCTGAAGAATACTTTTGTCGCGGCTTCCTGAAGACAATGAGGATGAACTCCAGGCTAGGGCTCCAACTCGCATCCGATGTCCGTCCATAGTTCTTATCCTCTTGCAACGGGAGGCATCCCACAGCTGCAAGCATATGATCCAACTCCAATAATGAGGATTCAACAATTAAAACACCGAGGCAAAGAATAAGATTCTGCTCAGAAAGTACAATCACGGATTGGTTCATGCCTGCTAATAGCAGACTAACTACATGTACAGTGGAACCATTTGAGTTGGATGCACCACAGATCAATTTCTTTAATTAAAACAGGAGTGGTCACAACCATGCAATACAACGCTAGTACCATTCTGAAACTTGCAATTTCCTCATCATTAAGATAGAGATAAGTTTTCAAAGGTAACAGCACTTCGAATGTATAACTTTGCCATCCTCCATAAATGTAGGCAAACAAAGCTAGGGAACTAAATGTTTGTGTGCCACTCTTATTGTTAATGAAACATCCCTCATGATCAGGTTTGGAGCTAGGATTTTAAGAAAAGGCGGGCGAGATTACAAGTATCATTCGAATCATAGTTACACCAATACTAGACAACCCAACACTTGCGGAGTTTCATTATGGGGTATAGCATTCATCAGAGAAAGAAATACGAAAGACAAAGCAGTACATGTATGAGATGCTAAATGCTACTCGATAAATATGTGCACCATCAACATCCCAAATCAAACAAAGAGTCTAGTCAGGATTTGGACCTTAAGGTAAAGGTATTGTCGTTCACACAAGTGTTCCAACATAGTATATATTATACAACTCCACGTGGATAACAGCATTCTAAAATATTCCAAGAAATGGCATTGAAGGTGAATCGAAATTTTTAGCAAATAACAGGTCAGGAATATTTTCAAAACATACTTGGAGTTTCCCATTGCTAGTTCCAACAGCAAGATGTGTATTGCGTTGCGCCCAGCCAACAGAACAGACGCTATCATCAGATCCTAAATCACACAACTTCACTACCTGCACAAACATGCAAGAAGACCAATCTCATCATTCATGAAGGCAACCCGACCAAAAAACAAATGAACAAAGTCTTTACCTTGCTGCTAGAAGCATGCCACAGATAAACACAGTTTCCCAGTCCCACAGCCAGCACATTATGGGAAGACCAATCGACGAGGTTAAGATAAAAATCATCTTGCAGAGCAGGTGCATCCAGAACCTATGCAAAACGGAAATTAATTCGAGAAGTTTAAATTGCAAGCACACTCGCAAAACAAGGCAATCAAATTCACCATAATCGTTGTCCAGAAAACACTGAGGCCAGGGAGTTTACTTTTGAGGAACAGCCTAGATAGATAAAAAATACTAAAATAGTATAGACTAATCCATTGTTTAATAAGATGGATTGGAACTTTTGGGATATCCCAATGCTCTTGATAATTTCTATCATTTGAGCTAATTTCGCTTGATTCATATCTTATTGAAAGGTAAGATTGGAGAAATCCTAGTAGTGAGGATAAAAATACTCAATAATGTATCTTATCAATCATGAAAAGTAGACGCCTCTCAGGGAAGAAATCTACTCAACGATAATCAGAATCACAATACAACATAGAGAACCAACCACATACAATTGAAGACCATAGAAAATCAAACACACTGCGTAATAAAGGTCACATATAAGCCAAAAACTTAGACAATGACAAAATCCAAACCCTAAGATGAGGAATCATAATTCAATTTCCTAAATCGAGTGTAGAAACTAAACTAATACGAAAACGAAGAAGGTAGGAAAAGGAGAAAAGAAAAGAAAGGAGCTTCAACACCTTGCCAAAACAAAAGTAAGATCCAACCTTGTAAGGAGACCTAGGAACTTTCCGGGGAGCCTTAACAGGACTGTGAGGAACCCCTGGGAGCTGATCATCGAACCCAAACGGCGACAGGGAATGCAGAGATTTCCTCGTTTCAGTCTTGTACTTGAAAATATTGCAATTCGGAGGGCTAGTCTGGAAAACACTACCGTTGCTGGTACTCCGGCCGCCAAATCTCCCACCGGAGGCAGATTTCTCAGGCGTCAAGGGCTGAAATCCGCTGACGCATTCAGGTCCGAAAAGGGCGGACTTTAAGAGGTTGATGTAGGCCGAATTGGAATCTTCGGAAGAGGCATTGGAGCTGGAATTAGGCAGATTGAAGAGGGCGAAATTGGAAGAGGAGCGGCTGGGGATGAAGCGATCCCCGTAAATTGTGCGGGAGGAAGAGGGGCGGCGGTAGGAGGCGCCGAGAAGCTTCGGCGGCGGAGTTTTGGTGTCGGGGGAGAATGTGCTCGTGCTGGGGGAATCCATGTGGTCGGAGATCACGTGGGCGGCGGCGGCAGCGGCAGCGGCGCGGCGGTGAATCGGGTATGCTTGTGGAGGAGATTGGTTGGATTTTCCCGGGAATTATATGTGAGAGTAGAGATTTACTGCGGGAGAATAAATGTATACCTGTAAATATAAAGCGTTAATGTTAATATAATACACACCAAAATTGGCCAAACTCTGTTAACTGACTACAATGTTTATTTTTTTCTATTTTTTTTTATTTTTTTGTGTGAGACTAAACAGATTACAATGATACTATGATAGTAATTACACAACAATGGTAATATGGGATCAATTTTGGTAATTTGAACCCAATTTAACTTAGGAATGTTTGTGTGATTTTCTATTTTCTTTCTTTATATTGGATAAATAAATTTTTATAATAATATATGGGATTAAGTTTGATAATCAATTTGAACCAAATTTAATACGTGTGATTTTCTTTTTTCTTGTTTTAGTTGGATAAATAAATTTTTACAGAAATATTTGTGATTAAGTTTGGTAATTTGAACCCAATTTAACTTTTATATATGTGGTTTTTTATATTTTTTTGTCAAATAAATAAAATTTTAAGGATCGTGTAAGGATGGACTCAAACTTTAAACATTAAGCATTTTACCATTAAGATAGCACACCCATAATTTTCAATTTTCTTGGCTTGCATATAATATATGTTTTTTTTTTTAGTATTTGACTAGCTTTGTTGTTGATGTGATGCACAACACTTGTTATAATTAAATTTAAAAAAAATGAAAGATAATTATAATTAAGACCTGAAGGAAGACAAAATATCTAATTATGAAATGTAAAATAGTAATAAACTTTAAAACGAGGAATCATAATGAACATCCATCGATATATTACAAATAATATGTGCATAATTATAAATTAATTATATAAAAGCTTTATGAGCAGATTACCTTTCACAAAAGTAAACACTGACTTGCTAACTTCTCCAAAACCAAAACTTTTGATTAGATTGTGATCTAGAAATTAGATTTCCCAGATTTCGATTATGAATGTGATATCTGATATTCATCATTAATACATTTTAGTTTTATTTTCAGAGGAAAATAATCAAAATATAATCAGATTTGCTAATGTTCAGATTTAGTTTCTGACACTATTATTGCAATCACATGTTTTACATATATATACCACTATGCGTCATGTTGTACATGTATTTTTAATACAAGTAACATGACATTCAACACATTAGATACACATTGACAACTCTTCAAAAAAGAAAAGAACGAAAGATATACTTTGACAATAGTGAACTGAAGACTGTAATATAGTAAAATGTCACATATTGAAGATATCATACCATACGGCTAATGTGACAATTGTTGGCTAGTTAAATCTTTAATTCATCACAAAATTTCATGTACACTCGGGTGTATCATATATCTGGACTGACACGTACACAAATTTGACCCGCATGCTAATCTAAACTCGCATTCTAATTCAAATCGTGTAAATAACACAATTTAGTTTACAAATAACACTGCTTATAATTGACACTATTCAATTATATAAATGACACTGTAACAATGTAAAATGTTATAGTGTCATTTTCAATCTTATAGTGTTATTCAGAATATTATAGTGTCATTTACAATCTTATAGTGTCAATTACAGGAAGTCTCATTTATATTTCTGAATAGTATCAATTATACACAGTATCATTTACAATGTTATAGTGTCATTTATATGCATTGTCATTTGTATAACAGAATAGTGTCAATTACGGTCAGTATCATTTGTATAACAGAATAGTGTCATTTACACGATTTGTACAGGAAGTCTCATTTATATTTCTGAATAGTGTCAATTATACACAGTATCATTTACAATGTTATAGTGTCATTTATATGCATTGTCATTTGTATAACAGAATAGTGTCAATTACGGTCAGTATCATTTGTATAACAGAATAGTGTCATTTACACGATTTGAGTCAGGATGCGGATTTGGATCAAGATGCGGGTAAGGATCTGGGTACGGGTCAATTCGGATGTACGGTACACCCGGGTGTACCCAAGACCACCTCTAAATTCATAATGTGTCAACGGTGCGAAATATTACTAGAAATAATGAAAACCAATAATTATTCATTCAATACTTATTTTAATAAATTATACTCCCTCCGTCCCTGAAATGGCTTCCTCTTTGGGGACGGCACGAGTTTTAATAAAAAGTTATAAAGTGTATTGATAGTGGAGAAAAAGTGATATAATTATTATTGGAAGTTGTGAGAAGTGTTATAATTAGTATTGGGAGTGGTGAAAAGTGAAAAGTAAGAATAAATAAAGTATTATTAGTGGTGGGGTAGGTTTCCAAAAATGGAAAGAAAGAAAGAGGAAGTTATTTGGGGGACGTCCCAAAATGGAAAAAGAGGAAGTTATTTTAGGGACGGAGGGAGTAGTTTGTTTTAACTGTTTCACACGGAATCATCATCATCCTTCTTTTTTGTACATACAAAAAATATGGGCTCTTTCCCTTTTCCTTGTTCTCACTCTGTTTCTCAACTCTAATTCATTCCTCGTGTAGCCATCACTCTGAAACCGTCAACATCCTCCCACCGTGTCATCGAGCCGCGCTACTTTTACTCTATTTTTTTTACTCTGTGTCTCCAACGAGTTTTTCTGTTTCTATATTCGACAATTTTTTTTATAGAATTCGGTGAACTACGAGTTTCTGGAGTTTTATATCTATGAGAATTATGAGATACAAATGCAGATCTAAGAAGCTCTAGAACGAAATGGTACAAATTTGTACCATCCGTCTAAGATCTGTTGTGTTACCCGGAAGAATGGATGGTCCAAACGGACCCTTTGACACCATCCATTCTGTTTGTTCATAGATCCTTCCACGAATAAAACGAAATATGTCATTTCGCACCGTTCGGGGATGTTTATATCTAGTCTTCCCTATAATACATGCATAGAATAAGGATTTACCAGTGCAGACGATGGTACCCATTTAAAATCATTGTATATATAGTTCTCCATTTAGGGTTATTTTTGTGAAATTTATACTTGTTTGTGTTGTAAATGAAGAAGATCAATAAAATGTTGTTTCAAATTTGTGTTACTTAATGTTATTTTATTTTGATTCATACCATTCATTCCAAGGTTTGTCGTACCAAATGTTGGGACGAATTGTACCAATAAGCTATTTCGTTCCAAGGTTTGTCGTGGCAAATGTTGGGGACGAATGGTGTGAAATATATCATTTTCTACCATTCGTTCCACAAAAATGGCCTAACAAAAAAACTATAGACTTTCAGTTTGCCCTAACAAATTCAACTAGTATAATTGAATAACAAATTTCGAAATAAAACATTTTAATCATTTTTCAAATAATACAATGATAAATTATATGATAAAAACAACACGAACTCATACAAATAACACAAAATTTAACTAAATTCCTAAACTAAAATTTCAGTTTTTCATCATTTCATTCACCTCTTGCACTGGATGAAAGCGTCGTGCATGGGCGGTGGTGATGAATTAGGGAAGGCCGGTTGTTTGGAAATAAGAAGAAATATCCTAACCCTAGTTTTGATGATTCCAAAACCCTTAGACTTTACTTTACTATACTAGAATTTATTTCTTTTAAACTCAACTGTTGGAGTTTATTTTTTTAGTATAGACTGAAGACCAAAGCACTGAAGTCCCAAGGACTGAAAACGAAAGTACTAAAGACCAAAGCACTGAAGTTTGAAGGACTGGAGACTGAAGCATTGAAGACCGAAGAACTGAGTCGTGAAGACTGAAGAATGAAGGACTGAAGTTCACCTGAATTAAATGCTGAACTCAATACGGAATCTGCACTGAAGTATAAATGTTAAGGAACCACTTCAGCACACTTGATCAGTCGAAGAGCATTCAATGCAACTGAAAGGAATGTTCTGATTAGAAACCTCGGACTGATAGTGCAAGATGTGGACTGAAGATGGAGTTATGTATAACACACTCAGTGTTAACAAAGGACAACTTCAATGCTTCCAGTACACGCCACATTTAATGCAAAGGACAGTGCATTTAATGCAAGGACATGGGCATATCTACATGGTGGCTACACTGGGCTCCAGTCCAGTGCAAGCCCAAAATTTTGTCTTATATATATTTAACCTATAGTTCAGTCTTAGCCCAGTCTAGCTCTTATAAAAAGATAAAAATACATTTTAATATACTAATAAAAATAAGTTTATTCTTGTAGAAGCTAGATTAATTTTTCTAAAAATATATAGCTGTAGCTTTTTATATGCTTTCAGTGTATATATTATTGAATTAATAGAAAGAGAATAATTATTTATTATAGTAGGTGATCGAATTCTAATCCTAAGTCTATTAAAATTCTACTTGAATATAAAAATGAACTGTACGGACTGCCCAAATTTTTTGGCTCGAGGCCTGCCGCCCCCCACTTATTACCTTCAAGGTCAGCTCCCCTCCCCCTATCGGCAAATTCTAGATCCGCCCCTATGCAAGGATATGGTGAATCGTCCTCCAACCTGCAGAGTTTTCTTTTTCGTGTTACCTTGCACTGTAACACCATCTCCTAGCTCAGAAAAGTCATGCCTCTTTTGGCGTAAAGGAGATAGAGGACGAAGACTTGAGCCAAATTTGAATTGACAAGTAAAACGACAGATAAGATTGAAGGATCCCCTTCAACGGATCTATTCCCTCTCATTTGCCTATAAATAGAGCTCAATATTCAACCTTCGACCTTACCGATTCAAGAACATACGCAGAAGCTCTACCGAACTGAAGACTAGGTTTACACTTAGCCAAAATCCTTGAATCGAAGAAGAGAATCCTCCATTGTTAAATATCAGTTCACCTGATATACCAACATTCTCTTAGAAGCCACTCGGCAAATATTCCTTATCCTTAGCCTAGTTTTGATTACTCGAGAGCCTGTTCTCGGTAATCAGTAGTTGGAGATTTAAACCATTTTTACAAGAGTGAAAAGAGTGTTTGAGATAGAGAGAGAGTTCGGGACGTCAGTCTGAACTCAGAGAACCTTAACCACCGCAAGCTAGACGTGTGTTGTCTCAGCAATTGCGTGTTAAGGAAGAGAAAAGTCCAACCCAGTGTGTTGGCTTTGAAACTTGAGTTTTAGAAGCAAGGTTTGTTGTGCGCCCGGAAGCACAAGCCTAGTGATTTGTCAGTATGATCGACTGACCGTGGACGTAGGAAATTCTTTTTTGAACCACGTAAAAATCTTTGTGTTCTTATTTTTTTAAGTATTTACTTTTCCTTATCTGTGCACAAACCTTATTTATACTGAATTTGTTTAAGAGAAAAGAGAAACCCTAAAATCTGACAAAGTGTTTCATTAAAGGCTATTTCGTAAAATTATTTTCGCTCCAAATGTTATCAGTCTAACTAACAAATCTTCAGATAGTTAGTAAGATTTCTAATACTTCTCTGATTTCATAAAACTGATTATACTGAAACCCTACTTGAACTATCAGCGTATCGACAATTTCTTCGCACTGAACTCATTCTATTGAAACAATATCAATATCAGTCTACACCTTTCTTAACTGATTTTCAACTCACACCAGTATCAGTTTCGATACTCATTTCAGTTTTGAAAAGAAATTTCAAATTTTAAAAATAGTCTACTGGTGTATTACCCTCCCCCCACCCCCCATATACACCAGTTCAATAACCATAAGGGACCCAACACCAGTGATCGCTATCTTATTTACCCTAATACGTCTCTAGTTGGGCACTTTTCACGGTTGGAACGAAATTAAAATTTTGCTCCACTATTGTTAGGTCCGGGGGGTCTCGAATAGGTGTATGGGGGGAATACACCTATAGGCTATTTTTATGACTATCTACTGATCTCAATCAAAGGGATCTCAGTCAGAGATTAAAACGAAACTTTACATGCAAACAAAGACTCCTGTTTTACTGAAATCAGTTTTGACCAACAGGGTTGACGAATGATACTGAAAGCTCTTCAGTAATGAGTTATCAGTTAAGTTACTGGAACTTAACTGATTCAAATAAGGGCTTCAGTCGTGTTTGCAAAGATAGAGATGATATCGCTCTTCCTTACTATCAGAGGATAGTTCAGTCAGATTGATATCATACGCAGCGGAAATTAAACTTAGTTTCGCAATAGCCTCGGTGGAGCAAGTTGTTGGATTAAGGTTTCTCTTTGCTGTTAGTCAGTGTTCAGTTTTATCAATTGAAATAGCACAAGTAAGAATATAAAACTGAAAACTGTAAATAACACAGAGACTTTTACGTGGTTCGGAAAAACCCTTTCCTACATCCACGGCTGGTTGATCAGACCAACAATCCACTCCGCAAGTGCTTCACTGGTGCACTGCAAACCGTACCCGTGTGCTTGCCTGGTGCACACAACCGTAAACTGAAGATAACCCCTCTTCAGCACCCACACACCTCGCGTAGGATTTCCCTGCTAAGCACACCTCGTGCTCAGACTTTTCACTCAGAGTTCAGAGTACCTTCCTGAACTCCGAATCACTCAAACACTCTTATGGGGGAGAGGTTTAAACGAGGTGCCAACTATACTTACAAAGAACAAGTTCTTTGAAGCAAGTTTGACCTTTGGCTTCTGGGTAAACAGATATATGCCTAGGGTCTAAGAGAATGTATGTAATCAACAGTGACTGATTTTGGCTTTGGAATTCTCTTCTTCGATTCAAGCTTTGGGCGGTTAAGCTTTAGACTGAGTAGCAATTTCGGCAGAGCTTCAGCTTATGTCGTTGAATCGGTGAAGATTGAAGTGATCCTCGAGCGCTATTTGTAGGAGAACTCTTGAATAGATCCGTTGGCGTAAATCGTCCTCGAGATTTCTTCCGTTGGAGAGCAATTCGAATTTGGGCTTCGAGGTTCCTTGTCTGTGTGGAAACGACTCTCTTTGATGGACAGGAGATGTGACATCTCTAAAAAGTAACCACCAGATAGGAATGACCTCTGCAGAGATAAGATATTCTGAGATCTCTGCATTTAATGCGGCTGTACTTGTGCGTACGTGGCTTCCTCTGAACGTTGGAAGATCAGTCCTAGGAGGAATGTTCAACTGATACTTGACTTTAGTATCAGTCCATTGCGCGCATTAAATAATCAGTCTTCAACTGATTCTTCAACTGATACTTCAATTGGTAACTTCAGTCTTCAGTCTTCGTTCTTCAGTCTTCAGTCTTCAGTCTTCGACACCGCAACTAAACTAGAAACGAACTCTAACACTTGAGTTCAGAACGATTCTAGTCTATTACATATAAGTCCTATGAATTTTGGTATCATCAAAACAAGGGTTAGGATATTCCACAAGGTTCCCAACAACTCGTTCCTATGCGGAACGCATATTGAGGCTACTAGCACGAATGGAACCATTAGAACCATTCATACTGGTCTTTACCCGACAGAATTTGGTACAGACGACATGAATAGAGCTAATAAGTGCATTGACCCCTTCCATTCCTTAGGGCGACACGACAGACCTTGAAACGGATGCTACAAATTCGTACCATTTCGTTCTAAATTTCTTGGATCTGGATTTGCATCTCATAATTCTCGTAGATCTAGAACTCTGTGAACTCCAATAACTCCTAAAACTCATGTTTTGCTATATATATATATATTTCGAGAGAAATACTTCAGAGTGATGGAAGTGTGGTAGACGAACTAGGGTGGTTTCAGTTGCAGAGGAAACTAGGAAAATAAATATAGCTTATGCTTTTTTGCGTACAAGAGAAAATGGGCAGGGTTAATTCCTTCTAAAACACTTAATTTGGCTATAACTTACTGAACTGTGTGGGGGACAACTATTAATTTTCACTATTTTGTATGACTAGCACAAAAAAGGGGTTGAAGTTGGGAGAATATGCAGTATGTGTGGAACGGGCCTTGAAAATGGTTGGCACATTTTGTGAGCTGTAATTATGTTGAAGAGCCAAGGTAGAGATGCATCTCCACCATCTGTCCAGCGAGAATGAATCATTTGACCAATTGGTGTTCAAAATCTATGAGTTGGCAGATAGCGATAGGGGTTCTTGCTTAGCTATGCTTTTGTGGCAAATTTGGCGTTACAGGAATGCGAGAGTTTGGGATGGCACAATCCCAAATACTATGTTCTCGGTTCGCAATGCCTCAAGCTGTTACAATGAGTGGGTCGCTGCCCCGAAGTTCCACCATTCTGGTCGGAATAACGGTCGATGTGTAGTATGTTGTGGGTGGCATAATCTCCCTACTGACTGGTTCAAGTGCTCAACTGATGTAGCATTTTTCGCTTCTACTACTCGTACTGGCGTGGGGTTGATCCTCCAAGGGGCGAATGGTTAGTTTGTTGGCGCCAAAATCTGCTCGTTTGTTGGGTGTATGCAGGTACCAGAGCGTGAAGCTATGGGAGTTCTAAAGGCTCTTTCTTGGATTAAGAAGAAAGGTTTGGAGTGTGTAGAAATGGGTACCGACAGCAAGATGGTCGCTGATGCGGTCTCCTCGAGTGTACCAGATGATTCTGAGTTCAGCAATATTGCTAATTGTCGGCGTCTTCTTGCTGATTTTGATAATGTTCGGGTTCGGTATATGAGACATGAGTCTATCATTGGAGCTCACCGTTTAGCTAGAAGTTCTTGTGATTATCCTAATGCGTATGTTTGGGAAGAACCCGTCTCTTGTGGAGGGTCTTCTTCATATTTCATGCGTGTGTGCGTAGTAAAATTTGATCTTTTCTTAAAAAAAAAAGCACAAAAATCATCTCATCTATAATATAATAAAAAGGAAACTTTCAATTTATAATCAATTTCAAATTGAATTGTACGTACACAGAGATTATATTTAATTAACTTAATTAAAATTACATTTATTTATTAACACATATAGCTGATTATTATGTGAAGTAAAAATTGCTCTTTCTATTTCATCATTTTTTTCATAATTCATTTTTTCTCAAAAAAATTTGTTTAGAAAATTATATGCAATATGCATCTTAAAACGAAGATTGTAATACAAGCTTTAATTTATATGTAAAAAATTGATTTAAAATAAATAATTTATAAACATTTAAAACTTCGAAATGAATTATATATATATATATATATATATATATATATATATATATTATACCATTTATACTAGTATGTGTTTTGTTAGTTTTTCTATTTCGTTTTTTTATGTATTTCTATTTATTTTATATAACAAATTATTAATAGAACATTAAGTAATTATTATAGAATTATACTCCCTCCCATTTATTTTTATTTGTCGTTTTAAGCTGATGCACACAGATTAACAAAATAAATTTTTGCCAAAAATAACCTCAATTAATAATAGTTAATTCTTTGAATGGAATTCTAAAAACAAACTGTGCGTATCATATTCATGGGAAATAAAAGGATTTTAATATATATAATTATGTGAGTTAAATGAGGATAGTATTGGTAATTAAAATCAAAACGACATATTAGCTAATATCACAAAACGAGATCTAATAAAAATGGGAGGGAGTACCATATTATATAGTATCATTTATTGGGGAGGGCTACAGTATAAATATTTCTTAACATATAAAACACGAACTAGCTAAAATGTATGAATTCTATGTAGAACATGTATGAATTCGTTGTGTAAATGTATGAATTGCGAAAAATAAATTTTTTGCTACCTATGAAATTCGAACTCGAGACCATGAATTCATCCAACAATGTGATAAATCAACCGTAGATCTTGATGATCTAAGGGCTGAAAATGGTTCCTATTTTATATATTCTAAGAGGTGTTTTTATTTTAGCCCATTTTTAAAAGTACTATATCAACATATAATCTCATTTAATATACTTGTTTGTCACTGTTCAGACGAATTCTCGATTCTCACACTACTTGTGGATATTCCCAATTGATCCATTCTCTCTCTCTCTCTCTCTCTCTCTCTCTCTCTCTCTCTCTCTCTCTCTCTCTCTCTCTCTATATATATATATATATATATATATATAGGGAAGGGCTAAAATAAGAATTACTATAACTATATCTTCATTTTTTAACTGTAACTATTATCGTATATCGAATCGATCAGTTATTGTAATTTCTTTATAACAATTACTATTCCACGTTCTATTTAACTATTATTGATATGTGATCAATGAGTGTTTATGTAGGATGCCTAAATGACTGGGCTGTGATTCACTTGTTGATAAAGTATAGGTTCATTCTTGAGTTCGAATTTTTAAAAGCGTTTATTTTGCATGATTGATAAGATATATGGCTGAATATTTTTTATCTTCAAATATAAGATTTCTTCAATCCAATCTTTTCAATGGCATATGAATCAAACAAAGATAGCTCAAATAATAGAAATAAAAAAATCTTTGTATATTTCAAAATTTCAATTCATCAAAATAATTAACCTTATTATTTTTTTATCTATCAAAGTTAATCATTCAAAGTAAACACCCTTTGATACATACGGCACAAACAATAGTAATTTTAGAAAGACTGCAATGAACTGATCGAAAAGGTCTTCATTCAATAATAATTGTTTTTTCTACTTTAGTTTATTACAACATCGTAATTGTAAGGTGAGTTGCGACAAGTGAAAGAAAAAACGTATAGTACAAAGATTGACGACTTTAAATCGTGGTAGTAAGTAGTTTGTTTAAATCTATATAGACAATCAAGATTCAAGAGTCGTTTTATTGTAATATTAATCTAAATTTACAGCAAGTGATTTTTGTAGAAAATAACTAATTAAGTTTAAAGAACTAATTGAGGAAAAACTCGAAGAGAAAGTTGTTACATGGATTAGACTTTTGTAGGTAGATTATTAGAAATTCACTCTACTTAATTAATTGCTAGAAGGGATTTAATATCTAGGACAGCTCAATATTAGAATTAGCCCCTTATTGGACGTACTAAACTACTATTTTCCATTAATTCTTAACTTACAACTCTCAAAGCTATTAGGATTATTGTCCTCGCATAAGTTTTCACACCCTTAATTATAATTTAATCTTGTATCTTATGTCCCAAATCAAATGTTTAACTTTTGTCCTCTCCATTCCAAGCCAATAAATTAAATTTATTTAAAAGGTAATCGGTCGATCAAGTACGCTATAAATCTAAGAATATAAGAACAAATAACCCTTAATTGAATATAATTAAAGATCCATCCATAACAAACTCACCTACTCTAAACTCTAGAATAAATAAGTCTACTCAAGTTCATAAATGTTAAACAAATAAAAATAAAGGAAAAAACATAAATAAAAAAACAAAAACCAAAGGACAAAACTTTGAGTCATGAACTTCAATCTTTAATCTCCATATACCTCCAATTCGTCCAAACATCAAGAAAGACAATAAATGCAATACTTTTTTCAAATAAAAATGCATTACAAGAGTGCATATTAACGTCAATGTAAGAGTACCTATAAAAAAATAAAATTCAACTCACATCGGAAGTAAAAATATTTGTTTTGAGAATTATCGGAAGTAAAAATATTATTACTACACTTTCAAACTATTCGACAAATCAATAGCATTATTGATTTATTTAATATATTTGATTCTTGAATATTTGTTCTTGTGTAAGAATCACTCATCACTTTTCAATAATCACATTCACTTTTTTCAGTTAAAATTGTTACGAAGCATAATTAAATTGGTAACATGTTTTCCTTTAATCAATATATCGAGTGCTTGAGTCACCTAATAAACATATGTGTGAATTAATTGTAACACAAAAATAGAAAAATCACGTCCACTTTTCGGACTAGAATTGTCTAAGGGGACATGGATTTAGATTTTTTAAATATATATGAGTATTTGCTAATATCCATTTTTCAAAAGTGAGATAAAACTTTCACCCATATGTTTTTTTTAGGGTACTTTCACCCATATGTTAATACGCTATTAATTTGAAATCTATTCTTTTCATGTTGGGCTCAAATTAATTGGATGCATAGCCCATTAAACTTTTGACCCAAAATTAAATATTTTCTTTTTGAGGGTACGTTAAGGAGGCTTAGTTCAACCCGTATAACTGATCAAGTATTAAAGTTTCTCTTTTAAGAGATCATTAATTCAAATCTCACATATGACGTGTGGATTGTATTTTGTCTGGATGTTGAATTATTTGTATCTGTTTGAATGTTGTTATAATTATTTGGATATTTGATTTAATTGTAATACCAAGAATGTTATTTGATTAATTCAAAATTAATATACACATGTATCTTGTATCTCCAAAAAAAAAAAGAATTATTGTGGCGCAACTAAAATTGCTATTCTAGTAAGTTTCATTAGGCCTACTATAAGAGATTGGGGTGTTAAAAAAGGATAATTCTATTCATAAATCCACTTTTATTCAGTATAACCATCTAAATAAAATAATAATAAATAATAATAAATAATAATTATTTATTTACTATTTTACCCAATAACCCATAACATTTCAATTAAATATCTTACAACTCATAAGCACACATGTCACACACAGACACACATACCGATCACACACCATAATATTGACACGGACACATCCACATCAGCATCGCCACCTTCTTTCTTAGCGACAATGATTGCCGCCGGACCCTTGCCCTACTCTCACCCCTCATTGCTCGCTACTCACCCTCTCTCAATTTCTCACACCCACACATGATAGACACAAACACACCAGATCTCCAAAACACCTATCCCTCTCTTGATTACTTGTGATGTTGTCAGTTACCCAACCACCGCCACCACATCCGCTTATACCTCTACCCTTCTCTCGCCTCTCGCCCCTCTTTAGGCCTATTATAAGTGATTCGAGTGTTGCGAAATCATTGATTCAAGATTGCTATGTTGTTGCATCAACTTTCTTCCATTGAAAAATCTTCAATCAATTTATGATTTGAAAGATCTTTGCATCAACATTGTGATTGTAGCCACTATTTTGAGTTTCACTTGCTCCGTAGATAATGTTGCAATCGAAAAAAGTATTTCAATGATGTTGGTGAAATAATTTTATAATTTTGTTGAAAATATAAACAATGGTATAAAACTGGTTGTATTAGCATATTATTAACTTTTTTTTTTTATTAATTTTGATGGCTAAAGAAGAGAAAAAAGGGAAATAAATCAATGGTTATTATATATGTAAGGTATTACTCTTGGCACATTTAAAAAAAAATCGTGACCTTTAAGATATGCAAGAAAGTATCACACCTTCAATATTTTCAAAATATGTTACAAAAAACTGCATGTTTTGATTCAGACATTTCTCTTACTTATTATCTTTAGAGGCTCATTATCTGCAAGATAAACTTTCCCAAAATCACCAGAGATAAAAGATTTCATTCTTTCAATATTATTGTATGATATTACTCTTGGCACATTTAAGAAAAAAAATCGTGACCTTCAAGATATGCAAGAAAGTATCACACCTTCAATATTTTCAAAATATGTTACAAAAAACTGCATGTTTTGATTCAGACATTTCAAGTTAAAGTGAAGACTCCTTGACACGAGTATAAAATGTCAACAAACTCAAATTCAAGTTGAAGACTCCTTGACATGAGTATAAAATGTCAACAAATTCAAATTCAAGTTGCATACTCCTTGACACGAGTATAAAATGTCTACAAATTCAAATTCAAGTGAAGACTCCTTGACACGAGTATAAAATGTCAACAAACTCAAATTCAAGTTGAAGACTCCTTGACATGAGTATAAAATGTCTACAAATTCAAATTCAAGTTGCATACTCCTTGACACGAGTATACAATGTCTACAAATTCAAATTCAAGTGAAGACTCCTTGACACGAGTATAAAATATCTACAAATTCAAGTGAAGACTCCTTGACACGAGTATAAAATGTCTACAAATTCAAGTTGAAGAATCCTTGATACGAGCATAAACTATCTTAGTTCAAATTGAAAAACTCTTGAATATGAGTATAAACTATTCACAAATTTGAATCCAAGAACTCCTTGATATGAGTATAAACTATCTAATAATTCAAAACTGTCGAGACTCGTTCATTTTCACGACAAGTCGTCCATGAACAAGTCTCGAGGGGGCATTTGTAGGCACACAAAATTTATAGGATATAAAAGAATATTTTAATTTTACATCTTTGTTTATTTTGGAATCTTATGAAATCCAAGATTAAATATGATATATTATTAATAAAGATCTTACCATATTTCAAAGATAGAGATCAATTTCTTTGGCAGCAAGTCAAATCTAATATTGATATATATCAATATTCAAGAGCCAATAGGATCGTGCCACGTCAGCCCTAAGCCCATAATCATGTGGGCTCTGGCCCAAAGCTTGACTCTTCCTACAACTATAAATAGGGGTCCTCATATCAGTTCTAAACACACACAAATCATTTGAGAGCTCAAGCGTAGAAGGAGTAATTCACTACAACGAAGTCATCTCCAACAATCAAGGCATTCTTCATGGAAGCAACCCAAAAGCTCAAGTCAAATCCAACGCTCGATCCAGAAATAAGGCGTAGGCCCTCTGCATCAACGTTATAAAGCCCAAAGCTCAAGGTTCAAGGCGTTCTACAAGGAAGTCAACACGTTCTTCATCAAATTCATCAAAGTCAACGTTTAATTCAGAAATAAGGTGGAAGCCCTCTGGATTGACGTCATCAAATACAAATTCAAGTTCAAGTCATCAAATCAAATCCAAGGAGATCAAGAAGGCGAACTTCCCTCCAAAGATTTCAAGAAACATATCAAATTCAAATTCAAGTTCAAGTCATCAAGTCAAATCCAAGGAGATCAAGAAGACGTACTTCCCTCCAAAGATTTCAAGTAACATTTGAAGAGGATAATCAGAAGATCAAGTGGAGATTCGCAACCCGCAACAAATTCATCTCAATCCATATATTTTGGATCTGTACACATTTTTTGTATTTCATTAAATTGAATACAATAAAATTTGTGCTTACAAATTTTGGCACGCCCAGTGGGACATCTCTACCTCTCATCTCTCCTCTTCACCAACAACAACTCAAGCAAATTCAAATGGAGAACAAAGCTTCAAGCGCTGCCCAAAACATCACTTTGAAGAACATTGGTGTTATCACTCGAGGCAAAGCTATGCAATTGGAGGAGATTTTCAAGTCTGCTTCAGCAATGGAAGAGCATTCAACCGCGAGCTACTATCTTGAAGCTCCTGTCATGGTGACAAACGCTTCTACTCTGGAGGAACAAGTTGCTAGCATAGCTAAGCTTCTTGAAAGCATGAACAAGTGTATATTGGAGCAAGACGCCAAGATCTCAAAGCTCATTTTAGAGAAAGGAGAAGGAAGTCGAGTGAATGACAAAAAGGATGACAAAAGCGATGATTCAGAGTCATTTGAGAAGCACCATGAAGAAAAGACGCCTGTTAAGAACATCGAAGTCTCTGCCGATGGCTTCATTCACATCAATCAACTCAAAGACTTCATCATAGGAACGGTCAAAGACAAGTTCGAAGGGACCTCGAAATCAGCATGGACTTATAGCAAGCCATATACTACAAGGATTGACTCCTTGAAGATGCCAATAGGCTACCAGCCTCCAAAGTTTCAACAATTTGATGGCAAAGGCAATCCAAAGCAACATGTGACTCACTTTATGGAGACATGCAATGATGCGGGAACTTATGGAGATTACTTGGTGAAGCAATTTGTTCGTTCCTTGAAAGACAATGCATTTGATTGGTATGTCAACTTGGAGCCAAATTACATCGATAGTTGGGGGCAAATGCAAAAGGAGTTCCTCGATCGCTTCTATAGCACTCGAAGAACAGTGAGCATAGTTAGCTCTAGTCATGTAGTAAGAAACGTTCATGGACAACAATAGATGTATCACACTCATCGATCTCCTGTCTAATAACTCTTACTTCTCTAAATCCATCTCATCTGAATTTACTTTGAGGGGTTGATGTTGTAGATCTTTACCATACAAGCAATCCTCATTTTGCATCTTCCAAAAATTGAAATTAGATCCTTCAAACCTCTCAATTGAATATTTCCGTCGCCCATCGTGAGTGCTCTCATTGGATCCGAAGCTTTGACACTAGTTGTTCGAACATGCACAAACAATCAGAAAAATAAAAAAGAACACAAGAATTGGTTACCTATCTATGAGACTACATCTGCTAAGCCAAAGTTTTTTTACTATATTTTTCGGATACAAATACGATGGAATAATAACTATTTATAAGAAATTATTTGAGGTATAAATCATAAGTCTGAGATTGGGCTCTAAAGTTCAGTACTATTGGAAAATTATAAATGTTCGATTTGATTCTAAAACCCTTGATGATGATAAGCCTGCTAATGTAAACCTTGTAGATTTCAACTCACTTGTTAGGGAGTGTACTTTTCATGTTTATATAGGTCTCATAATGAATGATCGACGGACGTAGTCTACTGAATGTGCATGAAGACTAAAGTCACATGAAGTCCTAGACCCGCTGAAGATCAGTAAAGTGTGCTGAGTTGATGAACTCTTGCTATGTATATCTCGCAAGTCCTAGATGATTCAAGATGCGTCAATTCAGAGACTGACTTGGATCCTGAGGCTGATTCATCCTCTGGCTGCTCAATTGTGGTGTCAACTGCAACTTCTTCTTCTTGTTTCTCAAATGAGGAAGTGGAGGCTTCAGCTTTAGAAGAGGATTCACGGATTGTGGCCTTTCTCCTTCTATGAGAATATCAACTTTGGTTAAATTGGATTACAGTCAATTGGTTCCCCCAATCCGTAATTGTTGGAATAGGGCTGATTAGTGATAAAGCTACCATGTTCGTAGTAGGAATAAATTGGTAGATTAATTATTACTAGCGTATCTAGGATAATTGGTCTAAATTGAGTTTCTTCCTCCTAATGCTATTAGAATATTAAATCTAGGTCTGGCGTCTCCAGCTGTCTATCGACACAGTAAGTAGGAATTGTGGTACGTCCGTTGCGTTTCACGGTATCCTATAACTGGTTGGTTGATAGGTATTAATTAATCTTTGCGTCGATGATCAGAGTCATTAAATTAATATGGATTTATTCGAGCCGAGTTACCTTTTCTTTGATTTATTTCTAGTGTGATTTTCGTTGATTTATTTATTTTCTTAGTAAATTAATTTTTCTCTCAATTTAAGGCGTGGTGGCTACACCAAAAAATAGATCTTTAGGAATTTGATTGCAATTACCCGTTCTCTGTGGTTCGACCCTGCTTGTTACTATACTCATTTAATTCTTGGTGAGATTGCAGGAATTATTTAGTGGTATACGACGCCCATCAAATTGGCGCCGTTGCCGGGGAACGGTGTTAATTAATTTCTTTTTCCTATTGATTCTATTTTATTTTATTTTTTCTGTTGTTTTTGAGTAGGATTTAAATAAAAAAAAACACTCCAGGTTGAGGAAAGAAGTAAAGGAGAGGAAGCTGCCCGGACATAACCCTTTTTTATGGCTGAACCCAGTGCCGCTACTGCGGAAGATGATCTGTTTGCCCAAATGGATCTTGATTCAGAGGCAGAAACAAAAACCGAAGAGGATCCTGAATCCATTTTTATGACTGTGATTGATCCTTTGGTTGATGATTTTGTTGAGAATTTCAGGGAAGATGAGCTCGAGCAAGTTATTCTCAGTGTGCTAAATGATGAGGATGCCAAAACAGAGGAGAATGATGCTATTCGAGAGATTATCATGCAGTTGTACTCCACGGACGAAATTCCAATTCGGCACCTATCGAGCAGGATGCCCAAATCTACCAGCACAGAACCGACTGTTGTGAAGCCATCGGAGCTAGACTTGAAAGAGGTAGGGTTTGGATGTCAGTTTGAAGATTCTGGAGAATTTGGGGTCAAATTGGACACTATGCTAAGTGTGGTGGAGTCAACTGCAATTCTGGAAATTGATGGAGGTTTTGACCTACTCCAAATTCCCGCCATCGTTTCCCTCTCAATTCCACCTCCTCCAAAAACCACTCCAGCCATCTCCACTCGCATATCTCCGCCTGAAACACCACCACCGTCGCGACCCACTCCAGAACCGCCGCCGCAACCACACACCTCCAGCCTTCATCTCCAACCTGCACCCGCCGCTGCTCTCCAATTCCACAATCCAACACCTCCCTGTTCCGGCCATCATATCTTTTCGTCTGCATCTGGAAATCACCACCGCCAACCTCTATTACCGCCCTCCATCTCCACTCGCATCTCTCCGCCTGAAACACCGCCGCCGCCGCGACCCCCTCCAGAACCGCCGCCCTCTGCCGGCATCTCTACAAGGCAGCGTGCACGGTGATGTCCTTCCCTTGTGTTTGATTTTTTTTTTGTTTCTCTTTGTCTTGTTTACTGTCTTGTGTTTTTGTTAGTATTTTGTGTGCTTCCCTTTTTTTATGCTTTTTCTTGTTTGCTTGAGGGCAAGCAACGTCTAAGTGTGAGGATGGGGATGTGTCTTTGTTTTTGTGTGTCTATGTTAAGTCGTTGTGTTGCTTTGCATGTTAGTCAAGTGAGTGTTGGTTTGTTAGTTTTGTGTATGCATGCTGCCAAGTTGCACTTTGTGATGAAGTAGATGACTTGATACTTTTGGAATTTAAAAATTATGATTTTTTGGATGAATCTTTATTAGATGAAAATTGGGATGACGAATAAAGGCAATAAGTGAGTAAAAACCACACATAAGTGAGATTTGAGCTTAATAGAGTAGAGCATTCTCTACTATATTCCTTTTTGAGTGCTTTGATGTTCATGAGGTTGTGATATTAAGTGTGTCATATGTGACAAATGATACAAGGCACTAGGAAAGCCCATTTGGCCTGCGTTTCATTGTCTACCCATACATTAACCCCTAGTGAGCCATTTTTGAAGCCTTGACCATTTTGTTCTTACTAGTCACTAAATATTTAGCCAAGGCCTGTTTTGGACTCTCTCTTTGGCCCAGTGATGCATGTCTAATTTTGAACTTCATTCCATTAATTATTAGAGAAAGTTAAGCTGTGGTTACATGTTCCGATTGCCCAAACTGCTGTTTTGTGCTAGATGATAAGGGTCTGTGATCCGTTTGACCAAACAGTGGCATTGAATTCAAATGGGGTTTGGGAGACGATTTGTGGGGATATTTTGTAGATGATGATTGCATGTTGATTGGGGATATAGAAAAAAAAGGGTGCTGCTGTTTAAAAAAAAATTAAAAAAAAAGAAAGAAAGAAAAAAATTGAAAAAAAAAAGAAAAAGAAGTAAAGAAAACAGAAAAAAATTGTTGCACCAGTTTGAGTTGAGCATGTAATATCATTGTTATTGATGGAGTTTTTTCCCCCAAGATTAGTTGGTTACTTTCTTTCTCTATAAACTTGAAGTTGTGGATTATGGTTTGGATTAGATGTGTACACTTTGATTTTCATTGCTTGAGCCTAGGAACTCCTTTAGATCCTTCCAATCTTATGAATGGTCCCTAGCCCCATTACGCCAAATGAACAAAGTCCTTTTTGAGTCACTATTTGACCGCGACATATCATGACCGAGTGGATCTTTTCTTGTATGTGTGAATGTCCTTAATTGCATTTTGAGCGAATGAGTGAAGTCGTGAGCTGTACTTGCTATTGCCTGATTTTGACTAATTTGATGATAGAGGTGCATTCTTGAGATTCTAAATTTTTCATTTTGAAGGTTGAGAGTTATTTATGAATTACTTAGTTCATCTTGGCAGTACAAGTTACAAGCTAGCAGTTGGCATTTACTTGGCTGTTGTGTTATCGTGTCTCATTTCTTATCTTCCATCTTTCTTTTCCTTTTCATGTGTTAGTGTGTTGAGTCGGGGGAAGGTTGTGTCTGGATAATTATTTTGTACTATTGAGTCTTTTCTTCACTTCATACTTGAGGGCAAGTATGATTCAAGTGTGAGGAGATTTGATGTGTGTGAATTAGTTGTCTAGATTTATGTTTATTATCGTGTGTTTTTATTTGATATTACCCAAGTCGTTGGTGTTTTGGCGCAGGAATTGCGTGGATGGAGAATGAAGATGGCAGATGCCGGGAGATGATGAAAGTCGGGAATTTTGATGAAGTTGGCATGATTTTGAAGAGATAATTAGAGTTGGGCTTGGAGTTATTTATTTTATATTTAGTTAAGCCTTAAACTCTTGTTTTTATTTATTTTTTGGGCCTTTGTGGTGTTGGCCGATTAAGCCCATTTAGTGGGCTAAGAGACGGTTATTTGAGGGATTAAATCCCTTGACCTTGTGCTCCACTCAGCCGCCAACTAGGGAGTATTATATATATTAGAGGATTAATTTAGTTTTGAGTACAGCCGCATAGATTAGTTAGAGGTTAGGTTTTATTTTTAGGCACTACACGTTTTTGTCTTTAGATTAAGAATTGATATTGCTTTTTTTTTGTTTTTTACTTGGAACTTGGCGGCTGGTTTCAAGTGTGCAGTAGGCGAATTTATTTGGTTCAAAAGTGGTGATTCATATTTTTAATTCCATTGCAATTTATTTTCTTAGTTTCATATTTCTTCTATTTTATTTTATTGTTTCTAATTTTATTTTAATAGTATGACTAGCTAAATTTCTCTAATTCGGCGAGAATAATGAAGTATTGATTTAATAATCTGTGAGACCTAATTGAGCCTATAATTGATTCCCGTTGATTTCGATTTGTTCCTTGTGTTTAAAGATAGTTCTTATTTAATTTAAGCCTGATCAACTTAGGTTAAATCGGATTACAGTCAATTGGTTCCCCCAATCCGTAATTATTGGAATAGGGCTGATTAGTGATAAAGCTACCATGTTCGTAGTAGGAATAAATTGGTGGATTAATTATTACTAGCGTATCTAGGATAATTGGTCTAAATTGGGTTTCTTCCTCTTAATGCTATTAGAATATTAAATCTAGGTCTGACGTCTCCAGCTAGGTTATATTTTAATAAGGGAAATAGGCAGGTCTGGCGTCTCCAGCTGTCTATCGACACAGTAAGTAGGAATTGGGGTACGTCCGTTGCGTTTCACGGTATCCTATAACTGGTTGGTTGATAGGTATTAATTAATCTTTGCGTCGATGATCAGAGTCATTAAATTAATATGGATTTATTCGAGCCGAGTTACATTTTCTTTGATTTATTTCTAGTGTGATTTTCGTTGATTTATTTATTTTCTTAGTAAATTAATTTTTCTCTCAATTTAAGGCGTGGTGGCTACACCAATTTTTTTAGATCTTTAGGAAATTGATTGCAATTACCCGTTCTCTGTGGTTCGACCCTGCTTGCTACTAACTATACTAATTCTTAGCTATTGCAGGAATTATTTGCTTGAATTATTTGGTGGTAAACCACAAAAACTTGTTCGCTATTTTATTTAACACGCCGCAAGTGTACATGTGCAATTGTGTACAGTAGCAAGCAAGGTCGTATTCCACAGAGACTAATTATTATCAATTCTTATCCTAAATTATGCTACTCTATCTGGACAAACGAAATGGAGAATTTTGTTTTTAAATTAAATAAATAAATAAATACTGGAAAGAAAATAAATCAAGCCGTGAAACAGAGAAACAGATAAGACAAGATTTCCCAAGGTAAATGTTTCAACATATTCTCCTAATTAACATGTTCAATTCAATTAATAAGACGATTCCTAAGGCAATCTCAAAGCTAGTCCATACCCACTCCCGTGGCATACAAACCGTTGATTACATGCAAGGCTACCGTCCCCGGATCGCACTTCTAACATGTAACTCCTAAAAGTTCCTAGGATTAACGCCCTCACAAATATCAATTCCCTTTAGAATTAAATATATGTGTTCTATGTTCTTAGTTCAGGTAATAATTATCATCTCCCGATCTCAAATTAAAACCTATGATTAAGCTAAATTGGTGGCCAATCAATAAAGCAAATAATTAAAACAAGAACATAGAAAGGAATAACAATCCAATTAATTGAATCAAACAGTCAGAAATTCAAACCATGTTTACTCCCTAAACCCTGGGAAAAAAAGGGATTCTAGCCACACATAGACATATGAACTAGAATACAATTCTCAATAAAACAAATAAACATCCACAAGAAAAACCGTAGTAGAATTGAGAATCTTCAGTTCTTGCTCTCACTCCGTTCTCCGTCTCTCTCAGCTCTCAAAAATACCCAAAATCGCTAAAAAAAACAAATTTTGGGCGGAAATACGCCGACTCGCGCAGCCACGTCGCGCGGCCGCATGGCTGGCCCGCGTGACGAAACAGAACTCCTGACAACTTTGCGCAGTGATTTTGTTTTGGCTCGTTCTCCCTCGTCCGAACTCTGATTTATGATTAGTTTGCGCTCACGAACTCCTATCGAGACGAACTACAACTTGTATTTCATCCAATTCTTCCAAATTCGGCTTCATTATTTCTGAAAATTCGTTCAAACACAAGAAAGTAACAAGTTCTTGACCATAAACGAATATAAGCTCAAATAAACCATCAAACACACAAAATCCTCACAACTAAGCATCAAAAATGACACACCAAGAGGTAAAAATGCATGTTTATCAAGCCCCCAAACTTGAACTATTGTCCGTCCTCGGACAAAACAAAGATGGACCAAGAATGAATCAACAAGAGCGTAGAGAAAAGTAGATAACATTGTGGCTTCAGATTTGTCAACAAAATTATCAACATGCATTTGTATCTCCTATTATCAAGATATCACAATCATGACAAATTCAAATTATGGTCTCAATGAATTGCAATCCTCACCAAAAGGATAAAGAAAATAAGAACTCTCAACTCTCAAGTGTATCAATCAAAAAGGACGTGTATTCGCCCAGTTCAAGCTAAACAAGTACTCATCCATAAGCTTGTCAATCGTCTCACCTCTCCACCACTAAATGTGTGCTCCTATAACCAAGATAAAAAAGGTCTTTATTGAGGGTTGTAATGTAGGCTCTTTGGTAGGGTAGGATATATTTGGCTAAGTGACTAATAAATACTCAATGTAGCACAATCACCAACCTTATAACATTCTAACTCAACAATCATCCACCTATCACAAAAACCAAATTTCCAATACAAAATCCATCACAACACAATAATTAATTCTCATGATATTATGACTTTCTAAAGCATCCTATGTACCCATTTTTTTCAATTCTTTTCTCTCTCTTTTTTTTCTTTTTTTCTCTCTTTCTTTTCTTTTTTTTTTCAACGACTTGTAGGGTACTAGGATTTTTTCAATCAAGATCAAAGTACATAATCCATAAACACACATCTCCACAAACCAACTACCCCATAACAACAATCTCCAAGCTCCCACCCACGGCTAAACCAAATAAAATGGAAAATAAAAGGCTCAAAGGGGTGAACTAGGATCATATATAGTAATAGGACAAATATGGGATATATAGGCTAGCAAAGACGGCCTTCTATCATCTCAAAGTTATTAAGCACACTATGTGGCCTCGAGAGAGAAACCAAGACAAGTTCTAGTGAGACACATGCAAGCTTGAACAATCACTCAAGAATAAGAAATAAGACTGTAAAATGGTGACAGTCAAGGCTCAAATCTCACAGCTTATTTCATTGATTGCAACATCAAAAGAGACCATGCTTATCATTCATCAATCATGCTCAATCTCAACAATATCAACACAAACACATGCAATTTCACAATTTTAAAGCAGAAATCATCATAAGCCAATTATCCATCCAAATCCCTACACAACTCATATCTCCACCAAGGTATCATCACAGAGAAACCACCAAAGCAAGACTAACGAACTCAACAACAAAACAAACAAAAACAACTAAAAAGAAACAATGCACCCACAAAGTGAATAAGTTTGAAAAGGATTTGTGGGGCACAAAAAAAACTAACAAACGAAAAGAAACGAACTAACCAAGATTGGGTTGCCTCCCAATAAGCGCTATTTTTAACGTCGTTAGCTCGACATAACAGCAAACTCATCAAGGAGGCTGGTACAAGCAGTGCTGTGAACAGCTGCTCCCTGTTCCACTCTTGCCAGCCAAAATGCCTCCTTTCAACTTTTGATCACCTGGGTCCTGCCAACAAAAAAGATCCGTATCAAATGTATTAAATACATCAACACTTACCGTTCCCGGATCTTTAGCTTTCTTGGGCACTTCATCTTTGTGGATGTGGCATGGTTCATAGACATGGAATGTTTGGCTTTCATCATGAACTCGCAGCGTGAGCTCTCCTTTCTCCACATCAATTAAAGCTCTTTCCGTTGCCAGGAACGGGCGCCCCAAAATCAGTGGGATTTTGTTTTCATCCTCAATGTCTAAAACCACAAAATCGGCAGGGAAAATAAAATCCCCCACCTTTACAAGCACATTGTCCACAATTCCACGAGGATAAGTGACTGACCTGTCCGCCATCTGCAGCCTCATAGATGTCGGCTTCAACTCCCCAATTGCCAGCTGCTTGAATTGTGTACAGGAAAGGAGAAAACCTTTCTATTCCCCATGATTTGTAAGACTGTGGTGTCAGACTTTAATTGGTTGTGAGTGGCTGGAATGGCCTTGGTAGAGAACCAGTGCATTGTGTAAGCCCTCATGGTCCATAGTAGTATACCTGAAGCCTTAGCTCCAATTCTAATCTTGTTCTTGGTCTGATATTGCTAGCAGCCATTCGAGACATGAAACTTGGTTGAAACATCTAATATTTCCGAACCACCATCTCTGGACCAGATTTAGTAGAATCTTGTACTCAGGCATGAATGCACGTCTGAGTAGCGTCACACTTGATTTTTTTTTTTTTCGTGGTTTAAGTAGTATATCCTTCATCTTGGTAAGGACATATGTGTTGATGAGATATGTTGGCACCATGTCGCCCTCCCTGGGCAGATTATATAAGTCTCAAACGATCTCCACCACCTCCAGGTCCATGGTGATTTATATTATTTTCCCATCCTTTGCTTCGACATCTATTGTAATGGCTGATTTGTAGAAGCCTGTAATTTCATCCACTTAAAAAAAATTAGAACTTCTGAACCTCTCCAGCAACATGGAGAAAATGCTTGATGTTGAAAAGCTTCTGTAACCATTTATACGCAACCTTCTTTGACATAGCTTTCACCTTTTTTATGGAGATTCCATCGAAAGTAGAAGTTTGTTCAAAATTTATCTTGGCAGAAGATATTTTTGTGTTTGAAACTCACAAAATACCAACCATTTACACATATACTCAACCATTGCAAATATCATACACATTTTCATACTCAAACCGAACAATAAAAAATTATTTAGAATAGTGATTTGTACATATATTCACATAAATCATGGAAATTATGTTCCAGTTACATAAACATATATGTATTTTCATCATAAATGCAGATAACCCATTTAAATCTACCTTTTTATAACATGCAATCTTACTGAGAGCTTGAACACTTTAAGAAAATTTTCGGAAGAAGTGATTTGAATTCAAGTGTTTGGAGAGTATTTATATGAAAGAGAAAGAGGTGAAATGATGATTGATGATGTGCGCAGACGTGTACAAACAAATGGACGACAATTTTATATGTGTAATGTCCAATTGTGATCGCGTAGGTTTGAAAAACTATTCGGTGATCATGAAAAACACTTGATAACACTCTGAGCAGAAAAGCTTTACGCCAAATTTATCAAGTGAAAATTATTGCTGAAAGGAAGTAATGTTCCTTTGTCACATAGTTTCAGTAGAATGAATTAAGGTAGACCCTGTAAGGGTACATGCATGCAGTGCTGACAAACATGGTTTTCGTACCTCAATTCCACATGTTTTGTTGTCATTTCCCTTCATGTTTTGCTTGTGAATGCTTGTTTGTGCCCGAATATTTAGTTTTATGAAGTTTTGATTTCTTAGTATAGTTTTTGAGTATCTTCAGGGCAAATCAAGAGTTGATTGGAGAATTGTGAGAGCATAGGATCGAAGTACGTCTCGAGAGGAATCCATGAGCGTGAACGGCGCCCGAATCGGAGCTCGGACGAGGGAGAACGGGGCCGACAAAGTCAGCCGCGCACAGAGGCCGCGGCCGCGGTCACGTGTCGTGGGGAAGGTATCGCCCGCGGTCACCACCCGCGGCCGCGGGGTGGGACCGCAGGCTAGGTGCTCAATTCCAGGGGTGTACCGCGGTCACCACCCGCGGCCGCGGTCTGGGACCGCGGGTCCCCCCCACGGTCACCACCCGCGGACGCGGGGCGGGACCGCGGGTTCCCTGAGTTTTGCCCACGTTTGAGCACCACGGGCGCGGGCCATGACCGCGGGAAAAGAGCGGAGTCGCGTTTTTCAGCCCTTAAACCCCATTTTCCCCCTTTTTCTCTCATTATTCTTCTTCTCCATCACTCATCTTCCCCAACACTCCACACACTAAACCCTAGCCTCCTTTAACACACCCATCTACCATTGAAGACCATTGAAGAGAAGAGAAGGAAGAAGAAGCTCATAAATAGGATTTGTCATTTCTTACTCTCTCTTTCATTATGTACACCTTTAACTTTGATTTATTGTGTTTGAACATGTTAGGCTAAATTTCTCTTTGATTTGGGGATTAGGCTAGATGATTATTGTAATGGATTGATTATTTATGCTCAATATAAATCTTGTTTGTTCATTTGCACATTATCTTTTCAAACCCTTGATTTATTTCTTGTATGGATTGTTGGCCACATTCTATGCATTTCTAATTTGCACTTTGAATCGAGAGAGGATAATTGCAATAGATAAGGTGTTTGAAACATATCAATTCGATAACCGGGAGGTTGAGAGTTGGGTGAGAGTATGTCGATCTTTGTGTGCTTTTGGGAGTTATAGGTTAGAAGTCGACCGGGGACGGCAACTATGACCCGTAATCTACCGCTCTAGTCGTCCGGGAGGGGGCTAGAACTAGTTGGGAGATCACTCTAGATAATTAGGATTGTCAAGATTAATATTGAGCTATAATTGAAGTCTTTTGCTTAATCATCGATGCCTAGTCCCTAAATCGCTTTAATCATCTTATTAATCCACTTGCTTATTTGGTTTTATTTGTCTTTGCACTTGTTAAGTAATTAGTAGATAATCAAATCAATCACTCCATCGTTTAGTCTAAATAGCTATAGCATAATGACTTAAGGTAATCACTAGAATTTGACTACTAATCCTTGTGGAATACGACCTTGCTTCCCTATATTGCAACTACACCGTATACTTGCGGCGTAGTAAAAATAATAGCGAACAAGTGCACGATTGGAAATCACCAACCACACCTAATGAAATCAAAAGTTTCTTAGGATTGGTCGGAAACTATCGAAGGTTCATTAAATGATTTTCTAAGATAGCGAGGCTAATGGTACAACTGCTAAAAAAGGAAATGAAATTTACTTGGACTGACGAGTACGAGAAGATTTTGATCACGCAAAGTTTTCGATTTGTGTTGAACCCACATGGTTATTATAGGAGGAGTTTGAGAAAGATTCATTGGAGTGCTCGTTCAAATTTGCCTTTTGTGATTCGTTGAAGAAATCTTCCCGTTGGTGGTAGGTGAGATGTCGCTTTAACTTTTGCAACATCGTACACAATCTTTTGAACATACAGATTATTTGAAGATATTTTTTTAGACAAAATACAATTCAATTGAATACTTCAATAGCTTTATAATCTGAGTACTTCAGTTGACAAGTTAGTGGACTTTGAGTTGGTTGACTATCCTTTTGTACTAATCTGTACACTTAAAATGACTAAATATTAGTTCAAAAATTGGGTTGATCAGTAGGCTTTAATCTTAATGTTATTCAACTGGTACTTGGTCTTGAGCTCCTTCTTGACTTTGTACATGTAAAAAGAAACATGTCATCCTACCAAGTTAGCTATAGTCTAATTACATTACATATAAACATTTTAAGGGGTTTTTGGAATTACTCTAAACTTTTAGAATTTTTCCATCGTCAATGCTCAACTCCTTGATCAATGAACGACAATGGTGGAACCCTAGCGGTGGTGTGGTCGTGAAGTTATGAAGTGTATGCTCGACAGTGGTCGTAGGCTAGCAGTGGCGTAGTGCGTGGATTTTTTTTTTTTTACAAATTATAATTAATAATTTGATTTTAAAGTGATATAAGGATAAAATGGTCACAGTAGATAGAATTTATATCTTTAATTTACAAGAGGTGAGTATATTTTTTTATCTTTTATCTTTATAAAAATGTATACATCATTTTGCTTATTTTTTCAAAACTCCATAGATGTGCAAAAAAGAAATTTGATAAATAAAGAGTGTCTGTAAACATCAAATATGGTCATTGTGGCAGTCTGTAAACATCAAATAAGGTCATAGTGCCACACTACGGATGGAGGAAGAGAGTAAAACAAAACTATAGTAACCCATTGTCATATTTATTTTCGTCTGAAAAAAAAAAAAAAAGCGATCCAGATTTATTTGTCATGGCAAACCAACACATACATGTATATATGTGATTTTGAAATAACATTAAAATAAAAACATAGTAGCTCCCAAAAATCTAATGAGAAATACAACTCACACAATCAACTCGATTTATCATAATCAGGCTTCTTATCCTCAACGCCACCGCCAGCGGCCTTCCTAAACAACTTGCCCTCGAGATGCTGCGCAAATGTACGAGGCTCGAACCGCGGTGGTTCAGCCTCGGATAAGATCTCCGGCAACGGCTTGAGGACGATCTTGTCCTTGTGCGGCTCGCAGAAAACTGCCCAAGAGATCCTCACCTTCTCCTTGTTGACCAGCCCACGGTGCAGGATGCTCTTGTACTTACCGTTGCTCAAGATCTCGATCGTGTCGCCGATGTGCATGATGATCGAGTTCGGCACGCATTTTGCGGTGACCCATTTGCCCTCGTAGAAGAGCTGGAGCCCCGGGACCATGTTGTGGAGGATGAAGGTGAGCGCGCTAACATCCGTGTGCGCCTCGACGCCGAGGGCGAGCTCCGGCTGAGGGCATTTCGGGTAGAAGTTTATCTTCATTTGGAGGATTAGATCCTCCAATCCGCCGACTTCTTTCTCTAGCCTACCTTGTTCCAATCCTAGCCCGATCGATAAGACTGATAGTATCTTCGTTGCTAGCCCACGTAGCTGCTTTGCATATTCGCATGTAGTCGGTCTACACACATATACATTACAAGGGATAAATCGCTTATTTGAGAGTTGATCCACTTGTGCATAAAGTGGTTTAGTTTTATGGGAGTTTTTGCGAGTGATAGCGATATTAACGTATTCCTTTATAGTATAGTATATTGATAAGACGATTCCATCCCATTAACAGGTCGGGAGGTCGACTTACCCAAAGGATATATTAGTGTCAACATATGCCTGTATTTTTATTTCTTTGTTGAATATAATTTTTTTAAGGTTATTGGCGCCTAAATACACCAACTTTGGGGGTAGTTTGGTTTTGCACATGAACTTTGCAAGGTGTAAAATAATACATGAACTTTAATGTTGTAGCAATTTTATCACAAATTCAAATATAAGATATTCAAACTCCATAAAAATCTTACGATTTACGGATTTAGAGATGTCTTATACGATATCTTTTAGAGATGTCCTATACGATGTCATTTTTTAAAACGTCCGATGAATACACGTCGATATTTCGACTTGGCACATCGGCTTTAATTTGAGCAAAAATTGAATTTGTGACATCGTATAGGACATCTCTAAAAGATATCGTATAAGACATCTCTAAACTCGTAATTCGTAAGATTTTTATAGAGTTCGAATATATAATGTTTGAATTTGTGATAAAATTGCTACAATATTAAAGTTCATATATTTTTTTTACATTTTTTAAAGTTCATGTGCAAAACTGAACTACCCCCAAAGTTAATGTATTTAGGTGCTAATAACCCCTTTTTTAAGTCTTCATTTATAGTTTTTTCATAATAGTTTCATTGAAGTTTATTTTTTAGACGAAATCCTTATAATATTATTACTCCACATCATCATGTACAATATCCTTTAGCTATGAAGAATAATTCTCTTTCCACCACATTGGGTGTTTAACCTGGCACGCAAATTGCTAACAGTGATAAATTTTACTAAATAAAAAGGTTAGTAAAATAAAAAAAATTCTAACCATGATAAAATTTTGACCATATGGACATACTACATGTAATTGAAAGAATTTATATAAAATTTTATGATTGAATTTATCCGGACATCAAATTACAAACAATTGAAGCTAGACCATAATATTGGCCGTTTCTCAAATCTCCTCTTCCAATTTATCTTTTTTAAGGGGGGAAAGATATTGTATTTTGACATTCAAATCCTTCATTACAATATTTCAACCAAATACGACGAGTCTCATTTGACATTTAACAATTTATCAGTCATATATATATAACTTCAATCTAAATTATTGATCTTTATGATTGTGATAGAAAGATATTATTATAATATGTAAAATAAAGGGGTTATTGTCTGAAAAATACTCATAATTTGTCAATTTTTCTTATTTATAACATGACTTTATAATTTGGCTAGAAAATATATAAATTTTCAATTTAATCATAAGTATAACATGACTTTATTACCTGATCAGAAAATACATCAATTTTCAATTTAATCGCAATTATAACATGACGTTATAATTTAGTATAATAATATCAAAATTTAACATTAATTATTTTTAATTTTCTTTTCATCTAACAATATACTAATTTTTTGTTGGTCCTAATATTTTATAATTTCATAATTTAAATAGATAAATACTTATTATATATGTAATACTAATAGAATATTAAAATCAAATTTATATATGCATTTTTGTGTTGAAAACGTAGGAATATATATATATATATATATATATATATATTTAAACAATATTAATATAAAATAACTAATCATCTAACTTAATCTTTATAAAAATAAATCAATCAATTAACAATAATTTATACATAACAATTTAATATGGAATTACAATAAATATCAATATATCTATGATGAACAATGATCTAGATAAGGTTATGTTATAATTGAGATTAAATTGAAAATTAGTGTATTTTCTGGTCAAATTATAAGGTCGCGTTATAAACCAGAAAATTGACAAATTAACTATGGGTATTTTCCGGCAATAACCCCTAAAATAAATTAACTTTAAAGAAGTGTTGACCCAAGTACATAAAACATACCAATATACAAAATATTAATGTATATATAAAAGTATGTCCTAACGGTAGGTGGTTAATTCTCAAGGTTTGAGGTCCTAGATTCCAGTTACGGTGTATTCATCATTTTTGATCCTAGGTTCGAACCCTATGAGGATGGAAAATTTCAATTTTTTTGTTATTCATTACTTTTCACAATGAATTCATCATTCAATAAAAATTCGTAATATATACTTTACGGGAGGATTGCAGACTTTGCAATACAATCTTATATATATATACACATCAAGAATCTAAGAAGAAAAAATGAATCCAAATAACATAATAGTACAAAATTGCAGTAGTGTGTGACTTACATATAATCAGCTGGGTGCTTGGGCCAAATAGACAAGTCCCTCTTCTCCTCCGGCAGCACACAATGGAAAAAATAGTCCTCCCACTCGAGCTGCCCACTGGCGTTGTTAGCGAGCTTGCTTCCATAGCCCTGCACGTTGCCGGCCGCCTGCTCGTTGGCGTACTTCTCCTTCTCCTCCACCGGCAGCTCGAAGAACTCCTTCCCGGCCGCCTTCACACGGCTCGTGAGCTCCTCAGGTATCCCGTGGTTGATCAGATGCATCACCCCCCAATCCATCGCCGCCTTCTTCACCTCGTCGTAGCACCTCCGCCGCGTCTCCTCGTCACTGGAGTCGATCTCGTCCAGATCGATCGTCGGCAGCTGCGGCCCGTCGAGGATGCTTTTCTCTTCCGCGAAAATGTCGCGGATGCTTTTGAGCTCTTCTTCGGGCCGTACGTAGTCTTTGGGGATGGTGTCGAGCCCGCTTCGGGCCAGTTCCTCAACCCGCGGGCTTGGAGTTGGAGCCGGTGTAGCAACCATTTGTTTTTTCTTTTTTGTTAGAAAATTGTAGATGAAGTTTATGAAATGAAAGTATGTTAGGGTGGAAATGCATGGGAGATGTGTATGTATTAATAGAGGAGGTTGAGGAGAATAGGTGGTAGGAAAGGGACAAGAAAAATGGCAAGTATTGTTGTTGACTGGGGGGTGGCATGGGATGAGATAGGTTTGATGCATATGATGGTAAGTTCGATTAGTTGGTTGGCTACCGATTTTTCGCATCGGATCCTATCTCGTTTTTGGTGTTTCATTTGATGTTCGATTTTTAATTTTTTTTTATATAGTTTTGGTTCTTTTTAATTTTTTATATTTTAGTATGATTTTAAGATAGTTAATTAAACTTTATTATTTTAATTAAAATTTATAATTATTCGCTTATACTTATTTTCTAATTTTAAATTAATAATTAATTATTACTCCCTCCGTCTCATTACAAATGTCTCATTGGTTTTGGGCACATAGATTAAGAACTCTGTAATTAGTAAATAAAGTGAGTTGGTGGAGAGAGAAAAATATATTGGCATTTGTAAAAGTTAATGCCTTTTTTCTTTAAAACTTTCTTCTAAAACATTTTCTGCTTGGTGAAGTGCATGTTTGCCAGAAGATATAGTAACATTTTAAGAAAACAGTTACTATAACCAAAATACTAGTGAGACGCGCTTTTCTGTTTTGGTGTTACCTGTTGGGTGCTAGGTATGAGAGACCCGACCGAATCAAATCCCACACCTAGACTTCTTAACAGTGCACTTACCATGACCCCCCCCCCCCCTGGGATCAGAGTCGATTATCTTAATTTCGGGACCCGACACTTTGTGAGCACCCCGATTGTTTAGAGGGTGACCTCGTTCGTAACAACCAAATAAAATATTTTGCATGCATTCACAGATAAAATACATTTTCTTTAATTTAAAAGAATGAGTTTACTAATCCAAACTTAATTCGTAAATATAACTCACCTAGAGCTTTGGTACAAGAGAGAGAGAGAGAGAGAAAATCTCAAGTCGTGGGACCGTCTTGTGGATCAATCCCTACGAGAAGAATCTTAATACATATCTCATGTTATAGATAATGAAAATTATTGTCTATCTAGGGTTTCTCTAGGTCAACCTATTCCCAAACTTTTTACGTATAATCAAAACTTGATATTATGCAATACTCATAAACACTTTACTTATCTAGGTTAACTTAACTCATGCTCTTTAAAACTTTGCATAAAACATGTTTTGAACTCTTCATGCATATGCACTTAACTCAAATGAGAAATCTTTTGAAAATCGACTCTCAACACTTATAAAATATTTTGACTTTTTGAGCTCTTAAGGGCCTGTTTTCAAACAGACATCAATTTGCCTTGGAGGTCCAATGGAGACTCCAAAGGACATTCTAGAAACTAAATCTTGCAAGAATCATTCTACAATTTGAATCAAGTAAATCGGAGCTCAAAAGAGCAAGATATGACCTCACGAACATAGAAATTTATTAAGAAAAATCTGGAAATTCCAGATTTTCTAGAATAGAACTTAGTGACTGGACTACTTTCAAAAATTCATATCTCCCATTTCAAAATTCCATTGAAGACCCCAAAGGTTAATCCAGGAACGAGGGAGAGTGTAGAACACTTCTCCTGTTGGACTCAACCCCAACAGATTTATGATTAAGGACATGATTTATGATTAAGGAGATATCCCATGCTTGAAAATCAGTGCTCAAATAAGGTTCCAATTCGACAAACTTAGAACTTAAATTGGAAAATAGACTTAGGCTTTACCAAATACACTGAAATTTAATACAGAGATTCACAACATACCAAATAGTAGTACTCTACAGAAAAATAGTCTCAAAATTCAAACATTTGAGTTGGCCTTTGCCTTCCCAAACTTGTAGGTTTACATAACCTACTGGGAGGTTCACTGGGTGAGCATTGAACTTCAAAAAATTTCACTAGTCATTTAGCTCACCCAAAAATGATGAGACCGATGTCAAAAGAAAGCTAGAAAGGTCTAGAACAACATATCCAAGTTTCAAGGATTTCACCGATTAAAACTGAACTTATGTCCCTTTGAAAATGGTCGACCAAAACTAGATCTAAATCAGGCAACAATGTTTGAAAAATCACAGAATATTCTCAAGATCATAAAAAATATAAAACTTTACCACAAGGCAGAAGACATACGAAAAATCAGACTGTAAAAATTTGAGAAGTTTTGGGAACCATTTGGTCGGTTGGAATCGCATGGCAATACACTGCCGAAATAGTGAACCTACGGCAGATTTCCAACCTCACGCCGAAACTGGTTTCTAGCCTACAAAAACTCATCAAACTCATCATCCAAGGCCACAACACACACCAAAACATAATATATATATATGCTACATATCTATGTAAAATACAAAGGTATTCATGCTCATTTCAGATATTAAAACGAGAAGACTCACCCTTGTAGTTACAAACTTCATTCTAAACGTTATGCCCAATAATCCTTCCTCAGATTCCTTCCGTTGATTCTCACCTTGATTGAGGCTTCAAAGGGATGCTATGGGTGGTGAAATGGTGGAGAAAAAGCTTAGTGAGGGAGGTGGCCAAAAATGAAGGGAGAGGAGAGAGAGGGGACAATTTTTCTTGCCTTGTGTTTTTCTTAGAGTGGAAGATGGAGTGAATGGGAATGATGGGAGATGAAAATTTGATATGGGAGAGGGTAGGGAGCCGAACATAGGTTGTATAGGGGGAAGGGGTGGCTGCTAGCAATGATTTTCCCCATCATATTAGCATTTTAACACAAATGTCCTACCTTTAGGATAAGTTCATAGAAGTACCCATCGTATCAAATTTCAGTTATTTGTATCCCGAATTTTTTTTTCTGATGCCTGAGTGTTGACGTTGAATGTCGGGAATCCAAATTGGAACTTACGTTGAATTTTTTTCCTACCCATACCCCATCGAATCAATGTTTGAATATCTGTGTCCCGAAATCCTAATTTTGCCCCGCTCTCCACCGCAAACTTCACGTAGATGATAACAACGGTGTCTCTGCTCGCTGTTGTTGTTTAGGCTGAGAATCTCTTCACCAGGTCCCTCTGCATGCAGCAGGAGATGATATTTCTAAATTCGCGCTTGCGAAGGGCGGTGTGACAGATGAATTGCATGGGTCCATCATCTGTGGAAGGACGCGTGAGACGTCGAAATCAATGATTTTTTACTAGGTGGCGCGAATTAATTAGTAGATTTGAGCCTTTAAGAGAGTCTTTATCCATGAATTCAAGGACTTAAATCTCGTTGTTGTGGTCGAAGAGGTAGTGGCATTTTCATGATATTGGGGTGGTTAACGTCTCAGAGGATCTTGATTTCACTGTATATCTGGTTGCGGATAGCGTCCTCATAGTTGTCATAGATGACCTTGAGGGCATACACGCCGCCGTTGGGACGATGGATGACCTTGTAGATAGTGCTTCCAGCACCGTTGCCGATGCGGCTAAGGTGGTTGGGGGAGAGAGGGGGAGGGGGACGACAAGGAAGAGGTCGAGGTATGGGAGGGAGAGAGTAAGGTCAGAGCGGCAGTGACGACGACATGATTTTGATCACATGGATTTTTATTTATTTTTTTTTAACATAATTTCCATGGAACTTGTTAATTTGGATTCCTGACGTTCCACGTCAACGCTTATAAGGCATCGTCGAAAAAAATATTGGGGACACAAATAACTTAAATATGATACGATGGGTACTTTTTTGCACTTTACATAAATGTGAGACATTTTCGCTAAAATGCTAATACCATGGAACAAAATCGAATATTTACCCAATTTTATTGTATTTAATTTATTGTTATTTTTTAAATTAATGTAATATTGAAATTTAATTTTAATGAAATAATTATTGTTATTCTAAAAAAATTGTTATTAAAATTCAATGTTTATTTGAATATATAAATGCATTTAAATTGAAGATAAAATATAAATAAAAATTATAGAGCCCGGTTTAAGAGCCCCTAATATAGAAGAGCGACTTTTTAGAAATGGGGAACCACTTAAGAGGGGTTCTTGGTTGTGGATGCTCTAACTCAACTATATCTTATAAGGAGTCAAGGTAAAGTTATATCATGCATTCTTGAATTGGCTCTGAATAATTGTCACATTCAAGTTTCAAATTGAACAACTAGACATACTAACTATTGATTAGATAATTCACACGAAAAAAAAAAAACACTAGGAATCATGAATAGAGGCTGGAAGGCAAATTGGTATCGATAAATCAAACACACATATTCAATCAACTGTACAAACCCTAAAATCAAAAAGAAGAACTAGCTAGACACAACTAAGTAAACAAAAGAGAAAATTGAATGAATAATCAATAATTGAATTAAAAGAATAAACAAAACTCGAAAAGGAGTTCAGTATAAACAATTCGGAACTTCAATATTGCAGAAATCAAATCCAAGCTCTAAAGATTAAGTAAGCAATAAAGTCTAAAGCTAATGTATTAAAAAATGTCTCTAATAGGTCAACGCATATATAGGCACAAGGGAAAAACCCAATACATAATTAAGTAAGCAATAAATTCAAAAGCTAAGGTATTAAAAAGTGTCTCTAATAGGTCAACGTAAGAACTTATATATGGGCACATGGGAAAACCTCAGTATAGAACTAGAAAATACATATAAAAATCCAAAAATAGGCAAATCAGGATTATTTCGGCGACCATGCTCGTTGGTTGCCGATATTGTTCTTTGTCCCTTAAAGATTTCGGTGATTGCCGATGAGGTCGTTGTTCTTGTGCACGACTCTAGCAGGATCGACGACCATAAAGGTGATGGTCGTTCTTGTTCTTACTTCCTTCAACATTTCGCTGACCGATTTTGACAGTTGCTGATATCTTCTAATTTTCTTCGCCCTTCCTTTGCTTCTTCCTCATTTCCTCAATTCTTGGACAAGTTTCTCTTTACTCTCGACCCTTATATGTGCGTTATCAACGTCTACTCCAAAACATTCATTCCTGCATAAAATTGGTCAAAATTATACCCAAGCGTAACATCGCAAAATACTATTCATATCTTAAAGACATCACACAAGGTATAATCCCAAACACCATGCAAATAATATAACTAAAAAAACTATGCAAATGAATGTTTATTATATAACGGAACCGTCGGTTCAGAGCCTAAAAATCGTGACCCTTTTATTCCCTAAACCCACTACAAAACCCTAACCCCTTAATTAACCCTTACACAACCCCTCAGACACCACACATCAGCCACGCGTACACACGCAACAATTGTGGCAGGGGTGGGGTGGAGGCGCCACAGAGGCCGAGGTAGAGGTGCCGGTAGAGGCAGAGACGGGTAGAGAGAAAGTAGAGATGGGCGAGAGAGAAAGCTGGCCGTCAAAGAGAGACAAAGCAGAAAAAGGTCATGAGAGAGAAAGAAAGGCCACGAGAGAGAATAGAGAGGGGCGAGAAAGATTGAGCACATTCTGCCGATTCAAATCAAAAAGTCGAAAGTTCAAACATGAATCGAAATCGTCGATTTCAACTGTATCTTCTATAGGTCGATTCAGATTCACGAAAATCGTGAACCGCGAACCATCAATTCAAGCCCGAAACCGGCCGAGGCCCGTGGGCAACGCAACTAATCAACTAGAGCGCATAAGCTTAACTAAATGGTCAAACCAGGAGGTCGTCTATAAGAATAGGCAGAATATATAGCATGGGGAAATCACGAAGCCTGAAACCCTCCATATCTGAAATATCTTGACATGCCACCTTGCAATATCCGAGGAATCGGTAAGCAACCAACAACTTTTTGTCAACTTCTCCTTAAATTTCCCTCCACATGTTGCGTTATCCTTAAACTTCCCTCACTTCCACCATTACCGTTATATTTCCCGCCTCCCTACATTCCCAAATGAACCAAGCCGCAGCTAGCACACCACCCTCCTTCCGCCGCAGATGGCCACCGGACTTGGTTTCCCCGCAGCCAAATCCCTATTTCTAACTGCTCACTTCGCAAAGCCCTCTTTTATTCCTACTTCTTCCTCGGCATCCACTAGAAAGTTGTCGATTAGACGCAATTTGGTGCTCAAAGCCACCACTGATCCACCAGGTTAGGTTGTGTTTCTCAATTCATGACAAAATCGAAATTCAATAGCAAAATGAAGCGAGGGTTCTCGAATATTTTTGCTTTTCTTTTAATCTATTAAGTCTCCTAGTTTATTACAAATTGCTTTGGAAACACCAATTCTTTTACTGTTGCCAATTTCATGGCTGCTGAAATTTTGCGATTTGAGATGTGGGAACTGAATTCTTGGCCTCAGGTGAGGTCGAAAAGGATGAAGTTGTTGATAGCAACGTCTTACAGTATTGCAGCCTGGATAAGAAACAGAAGAAGACTGTAGGGGAGATGGAACAGGAATTTCTTCAAGCACTTCAGGTAGTAAAGTAACACAAGAGTCTTCATTTTGCTATAAAGAGGAGAAACATGTAGTAAACTATGTATGGATGTGCCGTTAATAAACACAGTTTTTGTGTTATAGCTTGCAAACTATACATCATAAGGTGAATTGTACTTACTATGATTGGCTTGACCTAGAAGGTATCGATAGGATGAAAATTCATAATCTTTTAATGATGTCTGGTTTTGCCTATTTCATGCCTCCATTTTTGTTTAACATTGTTATGTTTGTTGGTTAGTATAATACCAACTGTTGTGCTTGTTTCAGGCGTTCTATTATGAGGGGAAGTCTATAATGTCGAATGAAGAATTTGATAATCTGAAGGAAGAACTTATGTGGGAAGGAAGCAGCGTTGTAATGCTAAGTAATATATCTTTGCATCTTTGATTTGTGCCTTTATGACATTAGAGTGCTTAAACATATCAGAAATGATGCCTCTGAACTCATGAAATGCCTTTCTTTTCCCTGTGCTGTCTTGCGTTTACAGGTGCTGACGAGCAGAGGTTTTTGGAAGCTTCAATGGCTTATGTATCTGGGAAGCCACTTTTGTCCGACAAGGAGTTTGATGAACTGAAACAGAAACTTAAGGTACTTGCACTGATATAATGTAATTCTGATAGTGTGAGAACAATCTATTTTAAACAGACAATTTTAAAGCTTGCTGACTTTTTTAACATGTTTGTTAAAATATATATAAATCATTAACTTGTCACTTATGTTCTTATATGTGCTAGCCTGTATTTGTGTATTCTTCACAGATAATTCATTTATTGATTTTCATTCCTTTAGCATCTTGTAGGAGGATGGGAGTGAAATTGTGGTTGAAGGTCCTCGATGCAGCCTCCGTACTAGGAAGGTTAGCTCTATTTCCTCAATTAGTTCCCGTTATGTACGCTTAAGTAGCAGTTTTCTTCTTGCTTGATATTTGTGTTATTCTGTTTTAAGCTAACTTAAGGCATGAAATGTTAACTGTTATTTTTCACTGTACCTTATATCAAATTTATGTTAAGCAAAAAATTCATGCTGGGCAGTTGGAGAGCACCACCTAACTCTAAGTAAAAAGCCGAAATTTAATTTGGTGATAAGTGGCTAAGTTGTAAACTAGACTCAGATGGTCTACTTTACAATCTATTGCTCATATCTTACTTTCTAAGTAGGTCTCTGAAAAGAAAAACAGAATCATATTTGTTAGTATTTTGCTCTTCAGATTTATTCTTCTGAATCCGTTCTTTTCTACTAGACAACGTTATACGTACAATTTGGTTCCCATCTTCTGCTCCTCCACTGATCTCCATAAAAAGCATAAGAGTAGCCTCTTCGCTGGTTAAGTTTTTCAAGACCAACTTCTTTTATAAACTAAAACAGAAACATTCATACTGGTTTCTTTGTATGTGTTTGTGTTGCGCATGAATTGAGTGGATTTGTAAAGCTTTCAAATGTCAAACCTATTTGTTACATGTTGCTTGTAGTAGTGATTAATGATAGAAAACCACTTTCTATTACACTAGAGGGAAATCCAAAAACAGAGCTGCAGTATGGTGATCAAACGTTTAAAATTATAGGCACGTACAAAACTCCTTGCATGTCCTCTTTATGTCCAAAAATGAGTTCTCAGTCTAGTATAAGCATCCAAGTGTTTCCCATTTAAGTCGGATATTTCATGATGGTTGTTAACACTTCACATGCAAGCCCGGATTCTGGAAAAATAAAACTGATCTGAAATTGGGAAAGTTCGAATCATGCATGTAAACAGTATTAAGATAATTTCACGAGCTGGTGACTGACACTTTTTTGTCTGTGTTTTGCACATTGACTTACTTAGAAATTACATTTTCTGTATCCACTATTCATTTAAATGCAGGTCTATAGCGATCTTTCTGTCGACTACCTAAAGATGTTCCTTCTGAATGTTCCGGCCGCTGTTGTTGCCCTAGGACTGTAAGTGACACCGTGCTTAGGCGTTGCATGAACTTCATCAACCTTCTCTTCTTTCAGTTTCAGATTATGAGCAAAGCATCTAACAAACTTCACTCTACCCTCTTTTCTGCAGGTTCTTCTTTCTCGATGATATAACCGGGTTTGAGATCACCTATCTCTTAGAGGTGATTAAATGTCATTTCTCTGAAATGTCACCTATCAGCTGTGCTTCCTAAATGCTCGTTAGGTGAAAAAAATTGAATCTTATTTCAGCTTCCGGAGCCTTTGAGTTTTCTCTTCACATGGTTTGCAGCTCTGCCCCTCATAGTATGGCTATCGTTCACGCTCACAAATGCCATTGTAAAAGATGTTTTGATCTTAGTTGTAAGATTCTATCTAATGCTTGAATCAGATAAAAAAGAACAGAGAAAAGGGACTTAAAAATCATTTTCTGACCTTGAACTGTCGGAATTCGTTATTTCAGGGGGTCTGTCCGAACTGTGGCACCGAGAACAATTCATTTTTCGGTTCCATACTGTCGATTTCTAGTGGGGGTTCCACCAACAACGTCAAATGCTCCAAGTAAGCTTGATCTATCTAAGCTTTCACCCAAAATAAGAGTTTGTTTGTCCTGCATTTGCCTGGCTTGTTTCCGTGTAGCGTTAACATCGCGGCATTGTTATCAGTTGCGAGACTGTATTGGTGTTCGACTCCAAGACACGTTTGATTACGTTGCCTGAATGAAGTGAGGCATGACTTGATAAGGTACCACCTCGAAATCTACTGTTAATTTTTTCAAGTTTATTTGTTTATCTTCCAAATGATTGATTATATGTAGCCAAAATAAATGAATGAATTCTACTTAGTGTATATTAAGAAAAAGCATAGTCACAATTCTGCATCGTTACTGAATTCATCAGAAAACTCATTTGGTTTATCTTGCGAAAAACCTGTCTCAATTCCACATTGTTATGAATTTACAAGACATCTTATTTAGTTTAACTTGCGGAGAACAGTCACAGTACTACATGATTACTGAATATAAAAAATCTTGTTCTTTTTTTTGAGATAAAACTGAATATATTCAGTGTATATATATATATATATATACTAAACATTAAAAATCTTATTTAGTCATGCATTAGTAAATTTAACTAGAAGTCTTTACTTCTTTTGGTGGTAAGATGCATGACGATTTAAGGCAATCGAACACCGTGTCTGAACTTATCTACTTTTCTTTTCGATTCATGAAATAGCCTGTAATCTCATTTTCTTTTAATGTGCAGTTGATGTGCAACCATTATCTTTAACTTTTAATAAATTTTCCCCTGATTATCTATAACATTCACGTGAAAAGTAAAGTTATGAGCTAGAATGTTTGGTATGATTTGTTTAGCATGCTTTTAAGTTCCCAGGAAAATGTGAATCTTTATATTTGTAGTTTGAACTAATCGAAGAATCAAGAAATACAAATTCAACCTCCAAAATATTTATCTGTTTTTATCTCTCAAACCAGCTTGCATTGGTCTGCTTATATTTGAAGAAATTGGTGCAAAAATGTTGTCGTGAGACGGCCGACATTGCTAATGTAAATATATTACACAGGCTTCTCTGGTGTTGTAGCCTAAATTCCACATTTCTTAAAGTATGTGTTTGAAATATCTATTGTTAATTTGCATACACTGTATGTTGTGGGTTGTGCGATCGTGGATTCTTCAAATGTCTAGGAAAAAAAATTAAAAAATGAACAAGTTAATTACAATTATTTAACAAGATATAACATCAAATTGATAAATAGTACTCCCTCCGTCCCAACTTTTTGTATCCACTTTTAGTTGTATTTACAACTAAAAGTGGATACAAAAAACTGGGACGGAGGGAGTAGTAGTATATGATTGGAGAAATATTTTGCCGCGAGCTCTACAATGTTAATCTTTGAAGGCATAGCCGCATAGTATAACACCAACTTTCTGTTTCTTATTTTCTATGTATTTTGATGTGATGTGGGAATCGGGAAACACAATCTTATACATATATACACTTCTACTTTTCCGCTGGTTTTGGTTGGAATTGGATTTTACATTGAGAAAATACAACGTTTTAGCTCGATAATTAATATGGTTTTGTAATACTGCTGAGGTGAATTTAAACAAGTTTTCACCTCAACTTCGTAGTTTCTTTAGTGTTTTAAATAAAGACAAAATTATTAATATTCTTAAAAATAGAAAAGTTTAATTTGTTACAAATTGTAAAGTTAGGTTCGAAATTGCAAGTCGAATTTGCAATAATGCCCAAAGATATAAAAAAATTAGTGTTGAATATATTGTCTAGTTCTTTTCGTAATATCAAACAATATCTGTCTGAAATCACCCTTAAAAGACAATTGTCTTGCCTCTAAGACCATAAATAACAATAACCATCCAACCTCCTCAATATTTAATTAATTTCTCTTTCTTCCACATCATCAATTTTCATCCAACCCAACCACATTTATTTTGAATGATTTATCCATGACCGCCCAACCACAATAGTATCTATAATTATTTTTATTATAATTTTTAACCATTAAAAATTATTTTTGAAAAAATAATATATAAAATTATGATTAAAACAAGAAATTGTAAAAATTTTAAAACTAAAAATCGAGCAATAACTATGAAATTAAAAGTCAATACAAAAATTACACAAACTAAATTAAAAATATTGCAAATGTCATGCCTATTTATAGAGAGAAAAAAGTTATATATATACATAAAAATATCATAATATATAAATTAAAATTAGAACCAATAGCATGCTGACAAATGGCACAAGAGACCAAGGTCGGTTGAATTAAATTAGAGTGTAAGATTTTTTTTAAATGGTCTAAAAGGAGTGGATGCACTCGACCGGTTGACAAATTGCATCATATACCGTAGATTTTGATTCAATGCTTCAAAACAAAACTTGTGCATCATCAGTGTCTCATTCCAAATAATAAACTTAGACCTAACAATCAATTATGCAAGTAGAGATCCTTGTGAATGTTGCACATGAAATTCTCATTAACATTAATAGGAATTTTGAATTGTAAATAAGTCGTCCTCCCACTAGGCTATAACATGGAAGCAATATCAAAATTGAAGCAACATTTAAAATAATTTCTCCTTTTGACCTAAGAGTTGTAGATAATGTGTTTCATATGAATGTTTTTCCAGCATCCTTATGTCCATATTTGAAAAATATTCATTTAGAATTTGATTGTGTCGCATTTATAACAGTATCATAAACACAATGTTGTTCATTTGTAAACTTAGTAATCAAAACTTTGTGTTCATCTGATAATGCTTGTCGATCATATCAAAATTTATCATTGATCAAATTATTTAGATCAAATCAAAGAACTCTAAACTTCTTGGGTAAGGGATAGGGATGTCAATGCAGCCCGAAACCCGTGGGCCGACCCGAATAACCCGACAAAATTAGAGGGTTAAGGTTGAAAAATCGCAACCCGAAAAAACCTCCAGCCCGATTAGCCCGCACCCGACTAACCCGGAACCCGATAGGGCTAGCCCGAAAACCCAGTGGGCTGACGGAATTATGACTGATGCATCCAGTTACAACTTCTGTTATGTTTAGATCTATGGTATTTGCTTAAATATATATATGTAGCCTCATTAAAAAAAGTGAAATTAATTAGTTGCAATATGTGTGTGTGTGTGTGTGTGTGTGTGTGTGCGCAATCTCATTAAAAAAAGTGGAATTAATTACGAATTTTTTTGTAGAAATTGATTATTAGTACTCTCTCCTATTTTATATACATGTCGTTCTAGTATTTTTAATTAATTTCATATTACTTGTCGTTTTAATTTTATGTTCCATAATTAACCTTGTTAAACAAGGAGGCATTAGTTAAAGGGTTAAGGTGCAGATAAGCCCCTGAAGTGTGAGCCCTTAGAGCGATTTACTCCCCTTACTAACTGTGTGTGCAACTTACCCCCTAAACTACCAAAAATCACACATTTAACCCTTTCTCGACTAACACCGTTAGTCAACGTTAGTTTTAATTTTTTTTTTGTTTTTTTAATTCTACTTGTGGGGCCCATCTTCATTTCTTCTTCTTCTTCTACGTTTTTTCTTCCTCCTCGAGACCCGCCGCGGCCTACGCCGCCTTGCTCGACTCCGGCAAGCCTTACGGGTGGAGCGCATCTGGTGCCGTAGAAGTAGCCCCTGAGAGGCTCCAGATTCCGGTGAAGAAGCGCTCCGATCTCCTCCATTTTGGCTCTGAACTCGCCCTCCGAAACCGACACTTTCTTCAACCTCTTCACAATCACTTCAATTCCGCTCTCGAAATACGCCTTATACGTGGACCCCACCGTCCCTTTTCCCATCACCTCTGCTGAAGTGCTCAGCAGTTCCTGCAAGCTGAAAACCTGCGCGTCTTTCCCCAAAAACACCAATTCGTCGTCCTTCTTCATCTCGCTGTATTGCTCTGTGCTTCGACTCTCTTGCCGTCGGGCGGGGGAACGCGGGGTCGGAGACCTCTGCGGAAGGACTTTTCTGCTTCTGTATGTTTTCCACAAAACCAAGAATGCACAAATAGTTATAAGTAATGCTACCAAGGATCCTACTGCAATCCCGGCTATTGCTCCGCCGGAAAGCTTGTTTCAGTCACTACTTGGGCAAGAAGGCAGAGGTCTGCCACACAGAGAGGTTCCTAAAAAAGATTGATCAGAAAAAATGTCTAAACTCGACGGAATTGATCCAGTTACTCCGACGTTGAAGGAAACGTTGAAATTTCTGAGGCTCATTAGGTTATTCCAATCAGGAATCGGTCCGGTCAACTGGTTATTTTCCAAGTACAAAGTCCTCAAATTCGTGAGGTTGTTGAAATTGCTAGATAGGTTGCCGGAGAAGCTGTTTCCGGAATCGAGCAAGGCGGCGTAGGCCGCGGCGGGTCTCGAGGAGGAAGAAAAAGCGTAGAAGAAGAAGAAGAAGAAGAAATGAAGGTGGGCCCCACAAGTAGAATTAAAAAAATAAAAGAAAAAATTACTATCTAACGTTGACTAACAGTGTTAGTCAAGAAGGGGTTAAATGTGCGATTTTTGGTAGTTTAGGGGGTAAGTTGCACACACAGTTAGTAAGGGGAGTAAATCGCTCTAAGGGCTCACACTTCAGGAGCTTATCTGCACCTTAACCCTTAATTAAATTACCTCTCGTTTATGCTTCCCCATAAGAGAAAGTTATCATTAAATGTAACACCCCTAGCTCGATTTAAATTGAGTATTAAATAGTAGCTAGAGGAATTATGCACGAGGGCGATTAAATGAGATAAGAAAATTTGAGAGTTTAATAGGAGGCGATATTATTTTCTCGGGCCTTATAAATCCTATTATTTGAGAGACATTTAAATATCTATGTGAGATTAATATTTTACGTGGTAGAATATTCACATATGATTTATTGATGCATTGTTATTATGATATTAGTAATATCATAATTGAGATATATTTTCTTGGATATATTCCTACACACTAAAAAAGAGTTAATTATCCAAGCATTTATATATATATCTCTCGCTCCCTCTCGATTTCTCTTCCTCTCTCACTCTCGATCTCTCTTCCTCGATCTCTCTTCCCCTCACTCCCCTCGATCTCTCTTCCTCTCTCTCTCGGTCCCTCTTCCTCTCTCTTGATCTCTCTTCCCCTCACTCCCCTCGATCTCTCTTCCCCTCACTCCCCTCGGTCTCTCTTCCTCTCTCTCGGTCTCTCTTCCTCTCTCACTCCCCTCGATCTCTCTTCCTCTCTCTCGGTCTCTCTTCCTCTCTCTCGATCTCTCTTCCCCTCACTCCCCTCGATCTCTCTTCCCCTCACTCCCCTCAATCTCTCTTCCTCTCTCTCGGTCTCTCTTCCTCTCTCACTCCCCTCGATCTCTCTTCCTCTCTCTCGGTCTCTCTTCCTCTCTCTCGATCTCTCTTCCCCTCACTCCCCTCGATCTCTCTTCATCTCTCTCGATCTCTCTTCCCCTCACTCCTCTCGATCTCTCTTCCTTTCTCACTCTCTCCCTCTCTCGGTCTCTACCTCTCCCCCCACACTCTTCTCTTTCTCCTCCTTAAATGAGACTCACATGCACCATTAACCACTCCCCTAAAAGGCTAACCTATCTAGCCAACACAATCCCCATTTTTAAGCTCACACATGCACATGCACAAGCTTCTCTTTCTCCCCCCTTGCTCGATCTCTCTCTTCTCACTCTCCTGCACAATTAAGAGCATGACATCCTCACCATCACTTCTTCATTTACTACAAGATATGCATTAATAGCCAAGATCACACCATCACTTCTCATCAAGGCAAGCTCTCTCTCTCCCCTTTCTCCTTCATATTTTCGGCAGCCCCCCTCACTCCACCACACTTCTCTCCTTGTTTCACCATTTTTGGAAAGAGTTAAGGAAGCCAAAAGTGTTCTACATTCACACTAAAGCCATCAAGTGTGCTCCAATCTTCAAGCACAAGCTCCAAGCATACTACGCATCATCTTCTACTCCACCTCCATTGATCTTGTTGGTAGCAACCTCAATCCTCCTCTTATATTATGTATATATTTTCATGATGTATAAGCATGTATATTGAAGCATATTGAAGCATGATAATCCCTTCTCTCTACTCTTATGATTTTCAAAAATGTTGGTGAAAGAAAGCATATGAACTCCTTCAAACTTTCCACTACTTCTCATATGCTCATGCACCCCTACATGTTAGATGCATGAGAAGGGAAGATATATTTCTTGAAAACCCTTAAGAGGGTTATATGTTATGATAATTGAAGCATGATGAGTTATTAGTGAGAAAATGCATGAGAATAATGGTGGAATTATAGATCTATGATTATATGTGTAAATGTTGTAATTTCAACCATTTTGAGAAGTTTTCTTACGTTCTGGACTGATCAGTCGACGAGGTTTCTCTCGTTCAAAAATCTTCAAACTTTTACAGTGTGTAGATATATGTGTCTTGTAAGCTCTGGTAAAATTTCAAGTCATTTGGACTTGGTTTACTACCTTTTTAAAATGTAAAACGTTTACTGCACATTTCCGCCAGAAATCTAGAAGGCAGTCCCTTGAGTCACACTTTTCAGTGACTTCCAAAAATATTCCGCCTCCCAAATTTTTATGGTAGAAAGATACATGTGTTATAAAGATTCATGTAAAATTTCAAACCATTTGGCCAACGTTTACTATTTTTCAAAAATCCTAACTTCCAGTCGTGCAAAAACTGCCGAATCTGGTAGACTGTGGGAAAACACCCATATCTCCTAAACCACTTGGAGTTTTTCACTCTACGTTTTTTTAAATAAAACTAGACTCAAAGATATTTTCAATGGTGTAAGACTCGAATCCAGGAGATTTCGGAGTTAAAACAGTTTATTCTTTAAAGTTGAGGCAGAGCAGAATGGTAAACTGTTGGAGTCCGAAAATTTCTACTTTGAAATTGTTTTGAGGATTTTAAAGTTTTGGTGGAATAATACACCATGTTATGGCATGAAAATGCTACTAGAAAATTTTATATATTTTCCAAAGCTTACATGAATTTTTGAGAATTTACTTACAAGGAAAAAGATTTCAAGTTCATAGGATTATTTTCAAGTCATTTGACTATTGAGATAATTCCTAAATGTATTATGTGGAATGATTGAGTAATTTGAAGCATGAATGACTAAGTGATTTTTTATGAATGCTATTTACCTAGGATTGAGAGTCTTTTAATTGGATAAGATATCCAATTAGATTGGGAGGTCCAATTGGGTAAATAGTGGAAAAGTTATAAGATGAGATTAAGCATTGATGCAAGTATAAGTATTAGATATTAGTTAGATTAAATTCTAACTAGAGTTTATTTTGTCACATGGCAATCTAAACCACGTACGCCACCAAAGGTTCGAGTGACGACCGGCGTTAGTACGACTCTGAGCGTTACGTCATCGACCCCTGAGACAGGTGGGCTTTATTCTAACTCTATTATGGCTAGCTACCATGATAATGCGTTCAAATGCAAAATCTTATGAAAATGAAGCATGTTGAAGCATTATTGATGAATCTTATGAAAATGAAGCATGTTGAAGCATTATTGATGAGTATTATGAAAATTGTCAATTTGCCATATTTATTATTGATGAGAATGAGATGTGGTATGTTGCCTCTATGAAAGACATGATTATGATCATGATGCAAGATATCGGCCTTTGACTGATTTATATGACAGTAAAGGTTTTGTGCGCAGAGGTGATCGTGAGCCATCTCTAGTCGGCCGGTCACGGTGATTTGAAGGAGGCCTCCTTCTCTTCACCTAGTATATATATGTTATATGAGTTCTCATAGTTGGCACATACCCTGAATATAATGTCTGCAGACTAACGATATTATTATGATGATGCAAATGAGTTTATGACAGAAAAACATGAACAAGTATTTCAAATCTCACAAAATCCTGTTGATGCATTGAAAAGGGCAAGATTGACATATAGCTCTAAGAGCAACATTTCAATTATTTCCGGCATGAGTTCACTGAGTGCTTTTTGGTACTCAGCCCTGCATGTATTTCTAAATGTGCAAGTCTGGCTGGGCGCGAGGATGGGTGAAAGCTGTTGGAATTGTCAGTTGGCTGTGTCTTTCTTATGTCTCATATTTATCTTTATAAGCTTTAACTCTATAAGAATTTCAACTCCCTGCTATATGTCTTCACACATATAGTAACGCATCTCGCTGCACAACTCTGATGAAACTCTTATTTAAATTTGCTTATGCCTGTAATATCCCATAAGGGAAATACTTCTCAAACCCTTGCTAAGTTTCAACTGCTTGTTATGTTTCACCCAAGCGAGTAATTATTTTTGGTTTTAAAATCTTTCTTGGAAATGAGTATAAATTGCGAATGCTTCCGCTAATACAAGATGCAAATTCCATTTCTTTCACTATTTCTTTTATTAGTCGTACGATACTTGGTATACGCTATCACTGGCTATATCGGGCTGCGACATTAAATGAGGTTAATATGGGTCTAAATTTTTTTTTATTAAAAAATGTGCAAATGACTAAAACGACATATATATAAAATAGGAGGGAGTATCTCGTTAGTTAGAAATTAATTATTAGTATTTCATTTTAAAGTGATACCAATATTTTTTTTTCTGTCAATAAGACGTGCATGGCAAATCCACTAATTATTCAGTAATAATCCAGATTGATTCTAGTGAATTGATACATGTTAAATTTTACTATCTCATTTTAATATAATTTTGTTTATGTAATCTTGAATATCTTATATTTTTGCATTTCATGCTTTGCTATATAATTTATATCTTTAATATCTACGTATATTTTATATATTATACATTAGATCATTAGGAATAATAAAATACAAATGATAATTTTATTTTTACGCCTTTAACCTAATTAGCCCGATGGGCTAGCCCGAAACCCGAAAGTTTAGGGTTAGGGTTGAAGATTTACAACCCGAACAAATCTCCAACCCGATTAGCCCGCACCCGACTAACCCAGAACCCGATAGGGCTAGCCCGAAAACCCGGTGGGCTGGCCCGATTGACATCCCTAGTAAGGGATACCTTCAAACTCTTGTAAAGTTATACCAAAACTACTCAATAATTTCTCAATTTTCACAAGCGTATAACATTTAATTTGATCTTCAGTTAACTGTAGTTCTGCAAATCAAATAAATAAATTTACATAATTTAATTTAATTTAATTATCCAAATGATGAATATGTACAATTATATGATAAAAATTTAAATGATTTTTCCTACATGATGCTACAAAATTCTTCGATTGTATAAGATATCATTTGATAAGTATGTCCTACATGCATTCCTAACATCTTTTGCGTTCACTGGGACACCGCATTGTCAAATGCAACAACAGTCCAACCACACAACTTTGCATTCACTGGGCATTATCATTTGATAAGTATGTCCCTGAAGTGGCTTCCTCTTTGGGGATGGCACGGGTTTTAATAAAAAGTTGTAAAGTGTATTGATAATGGAGAAAAAGTGATATAATTATTATTGGAAGTTGTGAAAAGTGTTATAATTAGTATCGGGAGTGGTGAAAAGTGAAAAGTAAGAATAAATAAAGTATTATTAGTGGTGGGGTAGGTTTCCAAATATGGAAAGAAAGGAAGATGAAGTTATTAGGGATGGCAATGGGCCGGATCTGGACCGGATCCTGCTTAGTCCAAATCCATATCCGAATTTTCTTACTTAGATCTAGATCCGGTCCAGATCCATTGGATCCAAAAAAATAAGATCCAGACCCAGATCCATTAGATCCACAGGGTCTCGGGTCCAGATCCAGATCCATACTTTTTACTCTTTTAAAACATTTATAAATTTTGAATTAACTAAAAAAAATCGAATTTTATCTAGAGTATCAACAATTATTTAAAAATAAATATTAAATCATAACCTATATAAAAATATTAGTATAAAATTTCATAATAAGTAAGAATATGATATTCAAGTACTAAATAATATATTAGTAGATACACACTTATTTTAATTGTATATATAAAAAGGGATGAAAAATTAATTATCATATCATTACAATCAATTTTATCTCTATCTTCATCACAATATTCAGTAACAGTGGAACAATGTGTCTTCCATTTTTACATTGAAAAAAAAAACAATATTATCAATATAAATAAAAGATATAATAATAATAATAATAACATCAACTAAAATTCAAATTAAGATAAAATAAAATATTATTTTTAATAGAATTATATACATTATTTATGAAAATAGATGTTTAGATTAGTAATAGATATTTAAGGTAGAGTTTGATAAAAATAAAATAAAATATATATATATATTTTTTATATATAACCGGATCCGTGGGCCGGATCTGGACCGGATCTGGGTCTAAAAACTTTTGCTCCAGATCCAGATCCGCAAATCTTAAGAGTAATCCAGATCCGGTCCAGATCCATTGGATCCATTTTTTACAAGGTCCAGATCTTGTAAAAAGGATCTGGATCTGCGGATCTGGACCGGGTCCAGGATCCATTGCCATCCCTAGAAGTTATTTGGGGGACGTCCCAAAATGAAAAAAGAGGAAGTTATTTTAGGGACGGAGGGAGTATTTAATTTTATTTTTTAAATTGTGAAGAATAACTTTAATGCATGTATATTACAATTCTTACATTTTCCCTTCTTAAAATTGTCAATTATTATATAATACCTTAATTCTTTTATTATATTTCTTTTATAATATTATAATTCTTATACATATATATAATTAAATATTTATGAATATAAAATTAAATGCATCCAACAAAGTGATGAATCCACTGCAAAATTTACAATTTAAAGGTGAAAATCAGTTCATAATTTATTTTAGCCCCCCTCCCCCCCCCACACACACACACATATATATATATATATATATATATATATATATATATATTTTTTTTTTGATCGGGCAAAGTCATGTTAGATGTTAGAAATTAGTTTCCCCATCCACTCCAAGAACCACCCTTATCTCTCCATTCACCAAATCCACCTTATATCTCCAATCTCCAATTCGCTCCCAAGAGGGATCGAACCCGGGTCACTTCACTTAAGTGAGGACCCGGTGGCCAGTGATATATATATATATATATATATATATATATATATATATTTTAAATATTTAATTAGGTATCTATACGAATATCGAATCGAATCGAATATCATAATTTCATATTGGTATTTGAATAGTAATCGAATCGAATCGAATATTTTCAAATACGAATATCAAAATTTCGAATCAAATACCGAATCGAACAAAAATATTCGATTCGTTTACAACCCACACCCTCTAGAGAAGGAAGCTACTTGGGAGGACCTTCAAGATATTTGTACTCACTTTCCTCAATTGCTGCCTTGTGGACACGGCCCAAAGAAGGGAGATGGGGGTAATGTCATTTAGAAGAAGGAAGAGGTGGTCTCCTGTACATCCGGGTGTACCGTACACCCGGATTGTACCCAACCCGGATCCTGACCCAATTGGACTATTCTGACTAATTTGTTCTTGAAATGACACTAATACTAACACGGAATGACACTAACACTAACACGATCTTGAAATGACACTAATACTATTTTGTTTTACGAATGACACTATTTCGAAAATAACACTAACACTATTTTATTTTACAAATGACACTAACACTACGTATAAAATGACATTAACACTATATTGAAATGATACTAACGCTACATATAAATGACACTAACACTATATCGAAATGACACTAACACTTGATATTCGGGTAGGATAGTGCAGTTGGGTCAGATCCAATCAGGATCTAGGTTGGGTACGACCTGAGTGTACAGGAGATTTTGTAAAGAAGAAAATATGTGTTATTTAATTGTAAAAGCGTTGTTATTGTTATTGTTTTTTTCTTTCTTTCAAACAGTCACTACAGTAGCAACACGTGTCAATAGCAGTATACGAATTAGTTAGTTGAGCTAAAGATGTATCAAAAGCTCGATTAGGAGCTCGTAATTAGTTATCTCATATCTCGAATAATAAAGTCGGTTAGAATTCTTCTTCATCTCTCTTTTGTTCTATCACACTCACACGAGCACCTACTCAAATTGAGTACTTTATCGCAATTCTTCAACAGGTTTCGTCATGAGTCGCCGAGATTGATCGGAAGAGGTAATGGTTGCGGTGAAACCGTGACAATTTAAAATTTAAATTATTGATAAATATTTAAAAAATATATATTTTAGTAAGAATACTTATGATTAATTATATTTTTTTACTTTTATAATTATTATTAATTTTTACTTAGGTTTGGGTGCACCGATCGAAGCTGTCCCATTATCAAAGAGAACTCGGAAACGAACTTTATCAGTATATTTGATTATTTTAATATTTATCTCTTAACTTAAATTGCCTCGAGCATGAATTAAATACTGATATTAATATACTATCATTCCTATCTCCATCAAATGCGTTGGGCTAATTATGTGCTTGAATTTTGATATTGAATGGGCCTAGGATTGTGAATGGGCCTATAGTATAATGGGCTAACATTGAGTAATATGATCGAATTTTTATAATATGATCCAAGTGTGCTCCGTTTTGGATGTTCTTGGTATTATTTGATAATCAATTTCACATTTTTCATTTTTTATTTTATAATACGAACTTAATTTTTAAAGGGGATGCTCAGCTAAAGTCGAATGCCATGAATAAATTTGATAAAGACCATTATTATGTATATATCCACATACTTCACTCCACTTCACATCTTGTTAATAAAAAAATATATATACACATAAACATGAAATTAAGGCCAAACACTAGACCTGCCAGCACGTTCCCACTCATTCTAGGACTACGTGTACAATATCGAGCTTGTTTTCCTTTTCAAATGGAAATTTAAAATGAAAAAATAAACTCTATGGTTTGACTTGAAAGATATGCTAATTAAGTCGCGCTAACACGTTCGTGAATGTCACAAAGCTAATATTACTCATTCTACATTCAAAAAAATACTATATAAACATCCATAGCCGAATGCAATTTGCACATATAGTGGCAAAAATAGAGGTGAAGAAAAACTCATGGCTTCAAATTTGCTTTATTCATGGTGCCTTGGCATATTCATGGTGTTAACGGCGGTGGTTGGCGGAGCAGCGGCGGCGGGATATTCCGCCGCAGGATTTCAGCCTAGTCCATGGAAACAAGCCTATGCCACATTTTATGGCGATGAAACGGCTTCCGCCACCATGGGTGAGTATACTTGTAATATACACGATTAAGTGTTTTTATTTTCATCATTAGTAATTTTTCGATCAATTGTAGAGGTTATTAAGGATTTGACCATTGATTTTGAAGTTTTAATTAATTTAAATAAATAATATATTAACCTAGACTATTTTTATCGATATATCTAGGTTAATCCTTAATAAGAAACGGTCGTGTATACGTTCTTTACCCCATGAGTTGTTCTTTTTTTTTTTCTTTTTTTTTAAATTGTTGCACCCAAAGAAAGAAAAAACACACAATTTTTTAGGTGACTCGAACCCCCGATCTATTGGTTGGAGGAGAAGTGTCTTACCACAGACTACGCTTCATCGTCGTATGAATCTATCATCATTGTTTCTTTCCAAAATTGACAAGTATATCATCACATATGAATCTTTTGGAATCCGTTGTTTTAATGTTAATTTTTATTTATGTTGGAATTGGATAAAACAAAAATTTATTTTAAATTAGTAGAAATTATTTTCGGTCGTGAAGATGTATGATGAATTAATTAATCACTTTAATTTGCTGAATGAATTCGTGGTAGGTTCAAATCTTATGGGAAACATTTTTTTTTTCTTTTAATTTATTATTTTTCAAAACAAATTCATCGTGTTTATTGAGAATTTATTATGTGTCCACAATTTATAGTTTAATTATATTTTAAAATGAATTTATAACCTAACCCTATCCATATATGCACGTTACAAAACCCAACAATTTGGAAGCAACTCAAATGAATATTGAGATTTATCTGAAGAAATCAAGAAACATTAACTCCAAATATTTCATGAAATGGCAACTATATACATATGATATCTAACATTTAGTGGGACTATATATACAGGCGGAGCATGCGGGTACGGAAACTTGTTCAGCACCGGTTACGGCACCGACACGGCGGCGTTGAGCACGGTGCTGTTCAGCAATGGGTATGGGTGCGGTCAGTGCTTCCAGCTACGTTGTATAAATTCCAAGTGGTGCAACAAGGGATCGGCCATCACCACCGTCACTGCCACCAATCTCTGCCCGCCCAACTGGTCGGAGGACTCCAACAACGGCGGATGGTGCAACCCGCCCCGCACCCATTTCGACATGGCCAAGCCAGCTTTCATGAAGATCGCCCAGTGGAACGGCGGCATCGTGCCAGTCAGCTTCCGCAGGTACCATCGTTTTTTTCATTTATTACTCTGAATGATTATCTTTGATAGATAAAAATAGTAAGCACAATCCATCGTTACTTAAATGAGTTGAAACTTTGAGATATCTCAACGACGTTGATTATGTATATCAAATACGTGTTAAATATTGACTAAATTTATCACAATTTTGAGAAATTTTAAATATAAAAAGATTTTTAAATTTATATTAAAATAAATAAAATTAATTTGAATATATATATATATATATATAATATAAATTACTAAACAATCTTTAAAACTAACGATCCTGTACACATAATTATTTGAAAATTTTGGGATTTTGAAATTCTTTTTTTTTTTTTTTATCAATAATGCATGTACTTGGATGGTTGCAAACAATCAATCGGAAACGTAGGAATCTAATTAATTTTTTAATGCAAGATGGAATTACATTAATTCTAGCCATTGATAGGTTGAACCAATGTCGTTGAACCCAAACAAATAATTTTCACGGCTTCTAGAAATTAAATAATTAAGCTGCTCTAGCATAAAATTAATATACAGACGAGCGTGTAATCATGCCATGCACAACAACTTTATGAAACTCAAAATATGTGACATGACCAACACTAACTTCATCTATAGGGGTATTTATTATTTTATTTTCGATCCAAGACATTCAATTAATTAAATATGAATCAATCAAATTATATAAAATTATGAAAACAGTTAAAACCTGCATACATTAAAATGGAAATTAATAAACTCTCCGTCTATGATATTGTTTCCACTTTTGCCATTTTGATCCGTCCACATTAATATCATTTTCACTTATATTTATAGCAGTAGGGTCCATAAACTCCACTTACAGCAATAATGGGACCAAAACTCTACTCACAACAATATCCACTACTACAGTTAGCTATTATCCACCATTTTCTTAAAACTCGTGCCGTTCACAAAGTGGAAACAAATCGTGGACGGAGAAAGTATAAATTAACAATTCTTAGAATGCAATCCTGCATGTATGTATATTAGCACGTACTATTTTTATCTATCTAATACAGATCACGTGCAACCTTGCAGAGTAGCATGCGTCAGAAAAGGCGGGATAAAATTCCGATTCGAGGGGAACGGGTACTGGCTGCTGGTGTACGTGATGAACGTGGGAGGTGGAGGCGACGTCGCGAACATGTGGGTGAAGGGCGGGAAGACGAACTGGATCAGCATGAGCCACAACTGGGGTGCCTCTTACCAGGCATTTGCAACCCTTGGTGGCCAGCCTCTCTCCTTCAAGATAACTTCATACACTACTCATCAAGTTCTAGTTGTCAATAATGTTGCTCCTGCAAATTGGCAAGTGGGAATCACTTACACTGCCAACGTCAATTTTCAGTGATCTTTCATATATCACCTTACTTTCTGTTTCTACAACATTAATTATTCGATTGGCCGTGTTGTTTGCTAACTTTTTTTTTTTTTTTTTTTTATGAGTAATTAATGGAGATACAAAATGATATATAGGTATACTTTTATTTAATTTGTTTATATTTTTGTCATTCTTCTGAATTGGGAGGTATTTTTCATTGATGCAGTATAAGTGGCAAAGTTTTAATTAGGGTTAATAGCATGTAAAATTATAAACTTTGGGCAATTTTGATTTTAACCTCTAACAAAAGAGTTTGTTTGTAAAATTATGAACTTTAGGTATATTCTAATTTTAACCTCTAACAAAAAATTCTGTGTATATAAATATTTGAAGTTTTAATTGCTTCTGATTTTAACTACGGGAACAGTATCCGATCACATATGTAGATTTAATTAGGGCACATTCTATGCAATCGTAATTAGGGTAAATTTAATTTATTTATTTTAATATATATATATATATATATATATATATATATATAGGGTGTGGTTCTAGAGAGAACTATATTATTTGTGAAAACGGGAGAACCATCAAATCTAATGCATTCACTGTAAAAATTAATGCATTCGCTGTTAAAATTAATGCACTCAAAAAAATAAAAAAAATTGCTCCCTTCAGGATTCGAACCCAGGACCTGCATTCATCCAACAAGATGATGCATCCACCGTAGATCTTGATGATCGAATGACTGAAAATGGTTCTCCGTTCTTTTTTTATTTATGGTTCTTTCCTGAACCTCTCCCTATATATATATATATATATATATATATATATATATATATATATATATATATATATGAAACTGCGTTGTTTAGCATTTATTTATTAACCACATCAGCTAGCTAGTTATAAGTCACATAAAATTAAAATGTCACATATGTGGACGAATAGTGATCTCGTATTAAAATAAAAAAAATTAAAAGTTTAGATATTTATACGCAGAATCTTTGATTAGAGGCTAAAATCAGAATATGCCTAAAGTTTATTTTACAGCCATAATCTTTTGAAGTTAAAATTAGAATATTATCAAAGTTTGTGATTCTACATACCATTAATCCTTAGGGCGTTTGATTTGATGGATGCGATAGATAAGATTGAAATGATTGGAGAGTGATTAAATAATTCACCCAACTCTAGGGTGATAAATAATGACTCAATTGCATGATTAGAGTGCCTAGTTATCTATCACAAGCTCAATCCTACAACCAAACACTTGATTAAGTTGAATTATTTTATCAATTAATCATACTTTAATTATCATTCAAATCAAACGCCTCCTTGACGCCGAATGATGTTGTGAGATTCAAATGTTAGTTTAGTTTCTCTAATTCTTTGATAAAGTGAGTTTATTAAATATTTTGGATAATTACTTACCATACACTTTAGTTTCTCTAATTCTTTGATAAAGTGAGTTTATTAAATATTTTGGATAATTGACTTGACAATATATGTACCACATTTGTTGTCTAGCTCGGTTTGTGTCTTGCCATCAATTTCTCTAAATTTTCCTTCAAATTCAATTCTTTATAATTATTAATAAAGTTTATTCCATCCAAATATATAATTATTTTTTATCATTTAAATTTACTTTTATTAGTAAATAATTCATTATTAGGGTAGATAAATTCAAAATTAAAGTATATGATTCTTTTTCAATTTTAATTTTTTGAAATAAAATTGGAGTTATAAATTCATAATATATAGTTAATTTTATTTTTATAAAAAAAATGTTATTAAAATAATACAGGACTGAGATATCATTGCACACAAAAAATTATGAAACTCTAAATTTTATCCGAAAAGAATCGCCTACGCATATATATAACAATTCCTCCTCCTTAATTCTTTCTTTGTCACAAAAAGATTATGAAACTCCAAATTTTGTCTAAAAAGAATCTCTTATTGTCGGGGTCCCGGAGGGTTGACTGGACAGGTGTACGGGGGGGGGGGGGGGGGGGGGGAGGGGAGAGGATACACCTGTAGGCTATTTTTTGCAAAACACAAACAAACAAATCAGATTTTCAGTTGAAAATAGGTTGTAGACTGATACTGAAGTAAATTCAGTATTTTGATATCAGTTGAGCACTAAGCTTAACTGATATCCACGTAAGGCTTCAGTCTAAAGTTTGTGAAACAGGGTACATTTATTAATCTTACTGACTATCAGTTAAATGGTCAGTTAGACTAACAACTCAGAGGTTTGTCACTTATAAAATCCTTAATTACACTTTTCAGTTAATTCAGTCCAGTTGAAAACAGATTTAGAGCAGATAAGGAATAACTGGAAGCAGATAAAGAACACAAGGTTTTTAATGTAGTTCAGAAACAACGTTCCTAATCCATGGCCAGATGATTAGTCTGACAAACACTCTGGCTGTTGCTTACGGGTGTACAACGAACCAAACAACTAAAAATCTAATTTTCAGTACCAACACACTGGGTTGGATTTCTTGCTCACTCTTAGCATGCTAAGACACACTCGTGCCTTCTTCAGCGTCTCGCTAAGATCTCTGAGTCAGAATATTGTTCTGAACTCTGTTGGCTTGCTGGTGCCAAGGGACCGACTCAAACGCTCTTTTCGCTCGGTTGAAAAGGGGTTTGGACTCTTCCAACTAAGACTACTGAGAACAGGCTCTCAAGTAATCAATTCTAAGCTTAAGATAAAATAAGAATTGCCTAGATTTCTAAGAGAGTTTAGGTAATCAGCTAGACTGATTTTACAACGTTTGAGATCTCTTCTTCGATTCAAAGTTCTATTTATGAATATGCTGGTTCGTGAATTTGACAGAGCTTCAGCGTATGTCTTCGAATCGGTGAAGATTGTAGGCATTCCTCAAGCTCTATTTATAGGCGAAGTCTTGAATAGATCCGTAGATTTCTGCCGTTGTGAAAGGATGTCACTTCTTGGGCTGGGGTGGCAATCTTCAGATACTCCATGTAGCAAATATTTGAATTGTCTTGTCCTTGCAGTATGGTGCTTTTGCATCTTTAACACGAAAATGGAAGCTCTGGTACTTGCAAGGACGATCTTCAAATCTTCGGCATTTAATGTTGTTGTAATCGAGCATTTAATGCGGCGTGTCTGATACTCTTTACTTCAGTCCGATGGAAAATCTCGACCGGTACTTGATTTGAACTTCAATTTGACGATGACATGTATTGCATGAATATCTCTTACTGGTGACTGATGACTTTTAGTCAGGATGTGTCCTTCGGTAGTTCAGTTCAATATGTGATGTAACCCAAGGTTCGTCATTGAAGAAGCAAGAATTGAAGTTGGCGCCATTTGGAGATGGTGGAGTTGGCGCCTTATGTTTATGTTTGATTTTGATTTATTTGAATTTGGGCCGAAGTTGGAAGACTTTATTTATTTTATTTTCAGCTTTGTTATTTTAGAGCTCAATAGTTAGTTTATTGGGTTATTTTAGAGCCCAAGGGCCTTGTTTGGCTGATTATAGGGTTGTTTTAAGTTGTTTCCTTATTAGACTAGGTTTAGTTTTTGCCTATATATATGGCTGCTATGTAGCCCACGAAAATTGCACAATATTTTATCAAAACTGTAAGTTTTATTCTCTCCTAGGAGCTTTCGAATTCCTCTTGAAATTCCAAGACGAATTCATCTATCAGCGTAACAGCGAGTCAACCAACCCTCGTCGGGTGTCATTCATCGTCCCCGAGTTACTGCGTCAACGTCACGTTGGGGTTTAGGGAATTCAATTCGCCTAAATCATTCCGTGGGTTAAATTCAAAGGTTTTGAGATCTTCCATAATCTATCGATCATTTTTTAGTCTTCGACTAGCGTGTTTGTGTTTGATTGATCGGCAATGGTCATATCAATATGCTTCAGTTGTGCTGCCTTCAGTCTTCAATCTTCAGTCGGTTGGTCTTCAGACAAATAGTCCTGTTCTAAGCAATTGAACTCTAGCACTAGAGATTAGTGAGAAGACCTATGCAAGAAAGAGAGAGCTAAGTGTTTTGGTATCATCAAAACTGAGGCAAGAATATTTCATTAAGTTCTCAACTGCTGAAATAGAAATTTATTAAAAAGAAAAAAGAAAGTCTAGAGTCAAAACAAAAACCTACTACATAATCACAATTCCTACTACTCCTTAATTATTTCTTTGTTTATTTTTCCTTCCCTTGGTTTTTTGTTTTGTCGGTTATCCCAGGTTCTACAGCTCTTGCTTTATTTATTTTTATTCTTTCTTTACTGTAATAATTATTTTATAAAATAATTGTAAGTATTACTTTAATAGATGAATTAAACCCCCTTATTCATAATTATAAAATTAAACTAAAATATATAAAAGAAAATCAAAAAAATTGATGAGATACCAAATGTAGTACATTGGATCTCAAGTGTAAAATTGTACATATAATATATGCTGACACGAATATATTTACATGAATACATAAAAATTTATGTACTCGTATGTTATATGTTTGTATAACTGCACAACAATTTCATGTAAATGTGCAACATGTCCGAATAAACAAATAAGATCATTCATGTAATTGTGTAGCGTATATATGTCGTGTAATACAAGTCGTGCTACATGAGTCACATATCTTCTAAATATAATAGACCACTTTTGTAAGAATCTTTGTAAATTTGGTTAAAAATGGATCTTTTTTTTTTTTTTAATTTGCAATTACGATGCTTATTATTTATTTTAATTTATTTTAGGGTCAAGTATCAAATAAGCCTCTAATGTAGAGGCCCTTATCACTTCTGGCACCCTATGGTCAGGGGTGTGTTGAAGTACCTAATTTCCTCCAATTAAGCCCTCCGCCCTAGCGGAGAGTTAATACCGTTAACTATTTTTTTTTTTTATTTTGTTGATGGTGCCCACACCTTCTTCTTCACCAAGCTCACCGAAAACTCGCAGGAAACACGCCGGAAACCTAATCCACCCCTTCATCCTTCTCCCCTACAACCGCTCCTTCTCTCTTTCTCTGATACAACCCGACGAGCCAGCAGCTCTTCGTGAATCAAGCAGCGCCGTCGCGCGTAAACCCTAGCCCCAATTCTAGACAACCCAACCGGCGTCGCCTCCGCCTCTCGACACTACGACGACCACAGCTCCTGCTACGGCCTAAATTTGTTCGGCGTGTTTCCGGCCCTTCTCTGTTTCTTGTCTTCTACCACACAAGAAACTCAAATGTCCATTTCTCCATCGTTGAACTAATTGAAATTTGAAAACCCCCAAAACCCATGAATAAAAATCACATCTTGGAAATGTGGTTTGTGTGATTCGTGTATTTCCTTCCTTGATTTTTCTGGGTTGGTGAAGAGAGAGGGGAGCGGTTTGGACAGATAACATTCTACAATGGGAAGGCCGAGTTTTGGCGAAGTGACAGCATCGGCGCCGGCTACAGCTGTGAGCAACAGTGTGGAAAAGGAGGATCAGTAGAGAAGCTTTGACAAGTCTGTCAATGCAGTGTTGTTTGGGTTCGTTGCCACCGCAATCCTCATCTCCATGTTTCTTGTAGTAGCTATTTTTGAGAGGTTTCTCCGACCGAGATCGTCGAACGCCACCCTAACGGAACTAATTTCCTGTTGAGATTGTGAATGTCCTGAATTTGTTCGGCGTGTTTCCGGCGAGCTTGGTGAAGAAGAAGGTATGGATCCCACCACCAACAAAATAAAAAATAAAATAAAATAAAATAGTTAACGGTGTTAACTCTCCGTTAAGTCGGATGGTTTAATTGGAGAAAATTAGGTACTTCAGGGGCTTAGTTGATACACCCCTGATCATAGGGTGCCAGAAGTAATAAGGGCCTCTACGTTAGGGGCTTATTTGATACTTAACCCTTTATTTTATTATCTTTTCAATGCATTAAGTATTTTTCGTTTTTTCTCAATTTCTTTATAAATTGAACCTATTCCTTTCTCTCTCCAATTTTCAGTTTGGTTTTCACAACTTGTACTTACTTCGAATTTAGCCTTTTATCTCATAGTAAGAAAGATTAGGAGAGAGAGACTCACTTTTTTTTTTTATATAAGTATAAATAAGTGAAGCAACCAAGAAGAAGAAGAAGAATAAAAATCCGGAAATGATGGTCCCCCACAGTGTATGCAGTGGTTAATGATTCTAGGCTGGAAAGTAGGTGGAGTGGGAGACATGCTATCAATTAATCACAAAACTATATTAATTAATTAATTAAAGATAAAAAAAAATTATATAGAGAGAGCATCACCTTCATTAATCCAACCACGCTATTATCCCCACTTTTTCTTACGCCTTTTGACTTTAAATATAGTAATGATTGTTACCCCATGCTCATAAATCATTCATCTCTCAGCATCTACGGCAACCACTAAAACAAGAATTATACTGCAATTATTTTTCAATAATCTTGATTATAAAATATAAACTTATGATGTGATTAATAAATACATGTTGATGTTAAGAACTTTTAAGAAAATTAGCAGGAAGAGCGTACATAATATGTGTACTAATATTACTCTTTTTGCTCATAAAAAATTTGTTATATTGTAAATGAGACTAATATTCATAATATGCGAGTGAAATTGTTAGTGAGATAAGAAATCTACTTTAAATGTGAGTGGAGTTGTGATATGTGAACCCTATTACAATAAATAGAAGTAGTATTATGGATGAATCAAAAAAAAGTTGTGGTAAATTTTTCATGAACGAAGAGAGTATTTTATTTGATAAATGTAAAAGTTATTTGTATATATTATATTTAATTTTGTTAATTAATAATTTGATCTATTTGATTCTACAATTATAACTTAAAAGATCAAACTTACGCCAACCAATGACCTAACACTCACAGTGATACTCCACACACAACAACAAATGCACAAATGGTACTCCCTCCGTCCCACGAAGCATGACCCAGTTTTCTTTTTAGTTTGTCCCACGAAACTTGACCTATTTCTAAAAATAACAAAAAATTTACCCTTTATTCACCTTTCACTTTTTCACCTACCACACTCAACACACAAAATACCAATTTCTTAATTTCCGTGCCGAAAAGAAATGGGTCATACTTCATGGGACGGAGGGAGTAATAAAGAAAGCGGTAAACACACACAATTTGATCACCCAGTTCGGTGTAAACACACTGACGTTAGGAGGGCCACGCCCATGGAAAACTTCCATTGCATTATAGAGGATTTACACAAAAACCGACTCTGAAGCCAAAACAACTTCTCAAATCTCCACCAACAGTGAAAGCTAGCAATGCCTGCACCAAGCCCTTGCTTAAGTGTAAGTATCGACACTTACCACCTAACCTCGACTATGTAACAGAGAAACTCTCAAACATTCCAAACAAGATACTCCTTCCGTCCAAATTCAATAGACCACAAAGCTTGAAAATAAAGAAAGTAACTTTTTTTTAGTAAAGAAACTCTCAAACGTTCCACACAGATGTTAGTAAAAAAATAGTTTACAATAAAATAGGAGAGAGAAAGTAACTTTTTTTTAGGATATATTTGTCCAAAAAATAGAAGAGAGAAAATAAAGAAGAGATAATTATGTGTGAGGTGCAATGATATTTTGTGTAAATAATGAGTTACATGAGGATATTTATTATCTATTGACTTTCCATTTTAGGAAGTGACCAATTGTATTGGCAGTTTGGGACGTCTAAATAAGGAAACATGGTCTATTAAATTGGGACCGGGGGAGTAGATCACTACAAGAAATTGATCGGATACCAATGAAAAATAAAAATAAATGGGATATTATTAATGGTGGGGTAGTATCCCAAAATGGATAAGGAGTTATTCGGGGACGACCCAAAAAGAAAATATATGAAGTTATTTGAGGGGGGGGAGAGAGTATAACTCAAATATATGCATTATAAAAATCCTTTTAGTACTTTTTTCTCATAAAAGGTAAGAGATTAGAAGTCACACAAATATAGAACATACAAATACAATATATAAATTTTACTTTTTTATAGTTAAATATAATTTACTTTGAATATCTATGTAGCTTAATATTATATGTAAAATATTTAAATTATTTAATAATTATAATTATCATACATTGATTTAACGCAAAAACTTGGGTAAGATCGATTTCATCCATGAGATCGGTTCTCACCAAGAGGCTATAAATAAAAATTATCTGCAATTCTACAAATAAGATGCGTTGTCCAGTATTATGCCTCTTCGATTACCATCTCTAATTTGTGGGTTCAATTCCTAAGAGCAGCGGCATATTTTTTTTTTAACGTTATGATATCTATTTAAATATTATATTTTTTTCATATCAATGATTGTTTATTTTAGGACAATAGTTATTTGACCAAATAAACTAAAAGTATAAATTCTTGTGATTAAACATAATAATTATCGTGAAAAAAAGTAATGTTAGACAAACATTACCTTTCTTCATATCGATTATAATTTTTTCATCACAATAATATTTACTTTGAATTATTCATGTTTTTTAATAAGCCTGTAACTTAAGTCCAACCACATTTCGATCCGCATCCAACCCCGTCCTTATGAGGTTTTAATTATTTAACGAGTCAAAGTGTTGGAGAACCTGTATTGATTTGATGTTCGACTAAGGATTTGCATGTATTGTAAATTGTACAGTTTGTATTTTTGCTATTTAATTTGTAAAATTATTTCACTCATCGAAAAAGAAAAATGCGAAGCCTGAAATTCAATAATATAATTTATGTAAAATTATTTCAGTCATCGGGAAAAAAAATGCGAAGCTTGAAATTCAACAATATAATTTAAGGGTGATTGCCTGTAAATCCATAGCATTTACACGAAATTGATTTTTGCTTCTATTTTTAAAAAATCTGTCTCTAAATACATAATCTTTCATTTTTGTCTCGTTAATAGATTTTTCATTACGCCTACACCGGAAATGACTTGGTGGCAGCCCAAATTGTCACGGTGGCACATTTAAGACATGTGAAAAATAAATTTAAAAAAATAATAAAAAAGCATCCACATCATGCATCATCTTTCCCAATCTCCCTCACTTCCAAACCCTAACTTCCCCTCCCCCACCCGCCGGGCCCGCCTGCCGCCACCACAGGCGGCCGCCCCCTCCCCCTCTCCAGACCCGTCGGCCCTCCTGACGAGCCCTTTTTCGTGCTATTTTTGTGTATCTTTTAGGTCTAGATCGAGTCTTGTTTTCTTGTGTTTTGTGTTTGGTAGGACACATTTTGGGCATAAGGACAGGTGGACGAGAAAGAGGCAAAGATTTCAGATCATTCATGGGCACAGCAGTTGTACTCATGTGCCCATGCAAAGTACCGTGCGGGATCTAGTTGCGTTCCAAGGCACAACAGCGAGACAAGAGCAAAATTTGGCATTTCAGGGCACATCGGAAAAAGTTGGTGTTCAAGGGCACAGTCGCAAGTCAGAGGTCGAATGAAAACTAAGCAGAATTGTGATGCTAATTACATTGAGGCACAACCTGGCGTACAAGGGCACAACGCGCACCCATCAACATAAGGAAAGAAGAAGACGAATATCCACTTACCATATATAAGAGGATTTGACTTGCTTTACTTGCCAAAGTTATGGGATGCATATCTGATGCGGGCAAAGCAAATATGGAAAGAAATATCAGCAACATGGCTGCGCCCAGAAACCCTAGCCGTCGTGCCCAGAAACCCAAGCTGCTGCGCTCAGAAGCTTTAATCTACATGGACCTGGCTCAAGGGCCCACTGAAATCTCTAAATAAAGAAGCAGTCTCCCTGCTGCCAAAGGACGAATTTTGGGAGCTAGAGAGTGGAAGTTCACCACACATAATTCCACACCTAAGATTAGTTTGTTTTGTATTTCTATTTTCAATTAGAGTCTAGCCAAGGAATAAACAAGTCATTTGCGCACCTTTTTATTTTATGTATTGTTTTTATTTGTTTTGGATAAAGTTGGTGTTGCCAAAGATTGCTTTTATTTTTGAACATCTATTTTAATTCAAATATGTTTATTTCGTTTATTTATTTTGTGTTATTTTATTTAATTGTGTATAGGTAATTGTTTTACTTGGTTTGGGCTAAAAATCAAGTTAAGTATGAGCGAGTGAAATCGTGAGGACTAATGTGGGCACAAGATTTGTGCAGTAACATTCCCCAAGCATTTAGCCTAGCTAGCCAATACAACTTGGGTAAACTCGGAACTTCATTAGGCCAATGACGTTCTGGGCACGACCAAGTTACAAGCAACAAGTGGGCTCAAGTTAGGAGGAATCCGGCTCCACATAGTGCGGCAAATGTGGGAAAGGTGATCGCATGTCCTCCGACATACTTATGGGTCATTTGGGTCAGCCAAGCAAATGCGGCGGATGAGGACGGGGTAGGTTGTGCACGTGACAATTAAAAAAAGGGGCCCAGCCTATTGACGACTGTCCATAACCAAATATGTGACGGCACAATGACAATCCTTGAACCTATGAGCGATGACTGTGCCCAGACTTGACGAAACTATACTCAAACCAAATTCCTTTTTTGATCTTTATTTTATTTTATTTCAGGTTCTTTGTTTCCAGTGCTCTGATCAAGGCACAACCCCGAGTGTGTAATCGTGATCGTGACAAGCGAGAAGAATACACCAACTCCTCGTGGGATCGACCATATACTTACCGCTAGCGGAACCTAGCTGTGGGCATAGGAAAATTACAAATTTATTTGTACGGATAATCCACTGCACATCGACAAGGCAAAGGATCACCTCCATCACCTCCCCCTCCCCAGATCCTGTCTGCCCCTCCCCCATCAAGCTTTCAACGGTGAAATCGCCAGATCCTTTCTTTCCCTCTCTTAAACACACACATACACACGCGCAACTCACACACACGAACACCACTCTCGCAGCGGCGCTCCCCTTCTCTCCTCACCTTTGCTCTCTCTCCTTCCTCATCTCTTGACGCGCACACACAGACGGGCGACGCCCTCATCTCCGGCCAATTCTGGTTCCCCTCCGATGCAGCAGATTCTGCGAAGAAAATTCACAGCCGCCTCTGATGTCTCGCGTCCTTCGCCCTCACAGACACACGTACCCAAACCAGTCGCTGCCACTCGTGTCTCGAGCAGCAGCGTTGATGCCCCTCTTCTCCTAACCCTAGATCTAAAATCGTCGCCTCAAACTTCGATTTTCGACGTCGATAGTCAACAGACCACCATCGTCATTCTCCCTCACTCAGTGACAGGACACGCACAGAACAACACTACCTAGACGAGGAAGGGAAACTTTTAGGGCTCAATTTGGTGTGGGGGTTCCGTGGAAGATAGAGAGGATCTCCGGCGTGAGGCGGCGACCCACACCGAAGGAGAGGCACCGTCGGTGGTGAAGGCAGGGGACGGTGCCTGCGTGTGGCGGCAGCGGCGGGTAGGGGAGAAAGGATGAAGGGGGGACAAGACGATGGGGTTGGGGGAATTTTGTTTTTTATTTTTGTTTTTTATTCCACATTTCATAAATATGCTTAGGTGTCAATTCCGGCTAGCACCGTGACAATTCCGTGTAAACGTTATGGATTTACAGGCAACAAGATAAAAATGAATGGTTATATATTTAAAGGCAAACTTTTTAAAATATGAGCAAAAACCAATTCTGTGTAAACGTTATGGATTTACAGGCAATTACCCCTATAATTTATATATACTCTAGAGTCGGAAACATAGAACTAGTCTTTATGTGAGGCATAAGGCTAATAAGGGTGCTCACACTCAGCAAGATTGTCTATTAATAATTAATCTTTCTTCTATGCATATTTAGAATGAACCTGCGACGTTTTGCTCTTACAAATTTTTAGGGCACATATTGAGAGATACCATAATGACGGCGGCCGCGACTAGGTTTTCTCCCTGTTTCCGATTTTGCTGAGTCTCCGATGTCTGCTCTCTCCGGGGACTTGCCACTGGTCTCGACTGTTTCATGGCTTTGTCCACGGCCACTCCCACAATCCAAGATTTTCCACCGTTTTTTAGTAACTTTCCTCTCAAGGCATCGTTGTCGATGCCTCGTCCTCGTTCGAATGATTCTTCAATTCAGAACCCCATGGATGGCAATCCCAATTCTACTGAACTGCTGCATCCCGTTGAGGCGGATAATCTGCAACGTCCGCATGCAAAAACGCCAAACCCTAACTCCGGCCATGCTAGGGTTTCTTATTCGTCTAAGTTGAAGACGGCGTCTTCCTGGCCGCTAGATGTTCTTGCTCAAGACTATTGTTCGCTACACTCGTTTACAAAGAACAACCTTCTCACGTTTGAGATTTTGGATGAGATCTACCATCAACAGCACCTACGTTTCAAGTTTGTGTTGCATGCGCGTTTGTTACTTCAGAAAGGAGACTCTCCTCGTTCGGCTGAGGATATAAAATCTGAACTCCAGTCTATCTAGGAAATCTCTGCCCCTTGGCAGGTAATCCCTATTGGTAAGGGTAGGCATGGCAATGGGCCGGATCTGGACTGGATCTTGCTTGGTCCAGATCCAGATCCGAATTTTTTGACTTAGGCCCAGATCCGGTCCAGATCCATTGGATCCAAAAAAAATGAGATCCAGGTCCAGATCCATAAGATTCACAGGGTCTCGGGTCTAGACCCGGATCCATACTTTTTGTCTTTTAAAATAAATTTATAAATCTTAAATTAATCCCAAATAAAATTATAATTATTGTCTAGATTTTCAACAATTATTCAAAATAAATGAATTAACCATATCCTATAAAAATATTATCAAAATTTAATAACAATAAGAATATAATAATCAAGTACTAAATAACAGTGGAACAATGTGTCCTCTATTTTACATAGAAAAAAGAAAATTCATGTTATCAATACAAATAATAATAAGGGGTAATTGCCTGTAAATCCATAACGTTTACACTGAATTGGTTTTTTCACCTAATTTTATTTTTCTTCTTTTAAATACCTAACCTTTCGTTTTTGTCTCAAATTTGTTCGGTAATCGATTTTTTCTTACGCCGGCGCCGGAAATGCCACTGTGGCAGCCGGAATCGCTGATTTGGCAGCCGAAAATTGACACATAGCCTATTCATGACATGTGGAATTAAAAAAAATAATAAAAAAATAAAAAAAATCTATGTCATCATCTTCCCCACCCCACCCATTGTCTTCCCCTTCCCCCACCCGGCACTGCCACCCTCTTCCGTCGCTGCCGCCACCACCGCCCCCAACCACACACCACCAGCGATTCGCGCGCCACCGGCGAGCTCAGTCTCAGCCGCACCCTCCACCGGCGATTCCCTCACCTCTGCGAAACATAGCTCTCAGATCCATCCATCAATTGAGCGCCCAGATCCCTTTTCACCCATCTATTGAACACTACGAGGCGGCGACGGCGCCCCCTCCATCAATTGAGCGCCCAGAACCACCCATCGTCTTCCCCTTTATCTTCCCCACCCCCAAACCCTAGTTTTCTGAAATTTCTCAGAATTGTGTAGGGGGAAGTGGCGGCGTCGCGCGACTCCACGAGGCCGAGGCACGACACCTCCACGACGGCCTCCAGCACGGCTGCCTTGGTCGTCACGGCTGCCTTGGTTAGCTCTGGGATGGAGAGGGTGGTGGTGGCGGCGGCAGGGGGCGACGCTGGTAGTGGTACCGCCGGTGTGTGGTGGTGGCAGAGGAGAGAGGAAGAAGACGACGGGGGGTGGGATTTTACTTTATTTTTTTTATTTTTTGTCACGTGTCAATGAATAGGCTACGTGTCAATTTCCGGCTGCCAAATCAGCGATTCCGGCTGCCACAGTGGCATTTTCGACGCCGGCGTAAGAAAAAATCGGTGACCGAAAAATTTGAGACAAAAACGAAAGGTTAGGTATTTAAAAGAAGAAAAATAAAACTAGGTGCAAAAACCAATTCCGTGTAAATGTTATGGATTTACAAGCAATTACCCCTAATAATAATAATAATGAAAACTAAAATTTAAATTAAAATAAAAGTAAAATATTATCTTTGATTGCATTATATATTATTTATGAAAAAAGATATATAGATTAGTCATAGATATTAGATTAAGATTAGATAAAAATAAATAACATTATATATATATATATATATTTATATATAAATGAATCCATGGATCGGATCTGGACCGGATCTGGGTCTTAGATTTTTTGCTCCAGATCCAGATCCGAAAATTATAGGAATAACCCAGATCCGGTCCAGATCCATTGGATCCATTTTTCCTAAGGTCCAGATCATAAAAAAAAGATCTGGATCCGCGGATCTGGACCGGGTCCAGGATCCATTGCCATCCCTAGGTAAGGGCTTTTTAACCTTGCGTTTCTCTGAGGAAAGCGACCTGGCCATTGCGAAATCCAAAGCTTTCTGGAAGCTCAAGACAGGGATCATTAAGATTCGAGAATGGACACCTCTGTTTAATCCGTACAAAGAGTCGACCTTTCTCTCGCAAGTTTGGCTCCGTATTTATTACCTTCCATACGAGCTTTTCCATCCCGAGATCATCTCGGGTATTGCGCATTCAGTTGGATCGCCCATAAAGATCGATTGTTCTTCCTGTCAGGGTGCTGTGGGACACTTCGCTCGTGTTCTCATCGAGATAGACGTCAAAATAGATATTGTCTATAATTTGAATGTCAATGCAGGATCTTCCTCTTTCGAGATTGAATTTGTTTATGAAAACTTACCTTACTATTGTGGTATTTGTAGGAAAGTTGGACATTCGTCGGACAAATGTCGGCGTAATAAGGATGTCGAGGCCACCGATCTTGAAAAGCAGAAACTCTCTGGCTCGAAAAGTGACATGAATCCGAAAGGCGCTGCTGCTGATCCTATGGCTCAGGAGAAGCAGATTAAGTTGTCCAAACCTAATCTTTCTTGGCAGAGACAGAATGCTTCAGAGGTGCTCTCGAAGAACAGGTTTGCTGCTCTCAATATCCAAGATGATAATTTGGTGAAACCTGATGAGGGTTTGGTGTCGAACTCTAAAAGTTTGGAGTATGCCTCTGAAGCTCCTAGGGACAATCTGACGCCGGATAACAGGGATAACAACACGCTGACTGTTGTTCAGCCTGCCTCCCCGGTGCACGAGCTAGCTGATGTGAAGCTGACTGTTGGTCAGCCTGCCTCCGCGGTGATTGTTGATGCGAACTCGGGGGATGCCGAGTGCAAGCCGGCTCCTGCTGTGGCAAGTGTTGGTGATGCGAATCTGTGGGGTGTTGAGTGTAAGGTGGATTCGGCTGTCCATGATGCATCTTTGCAAGTGACACGACGACCCATGGATGAGGCTCAGTTTGTGACGGATGTCACTAACCTTGTGCAGGAGGAAATGACGTGGGTTAAGGAATCGGAAGTTCTCTCTGCTTCGAAATAATTGGAAGCCAAAGCATTTCAAGCTAAGATGGAGGCCACGATACAACAACCTGACAAACGTATCTTGCGCTCTAATGTTAAATCGAGTGCTGTGGGAATTTCTATTAATGACAATCAACCTAAACTTAAGACGAAGGGAAGGGCTGCTTCGGGCGTCGAACTCGGCAAGGGACACAAACAACCAGGTAAGCACGGTATTGAAGTGGTGAATGAAAAGCTGAATGTTGCTCATGCTGCTGGGCGATAACCACGGGATTTTTTGATTGATGCTGAGACGAGCCCTCATATACGTACTATACTACTATGGCTAACATGGCGAATAAGAATTGGTGGGACGAAGTTGAGAATGAGGAGAACTCCTCATCGGATGACGACCTCCAATAATGAATATTCTTTCTTGGAATGTTAGAGTTCTCAATGATGAAACCCGAAGGGTCCTCCATGATCATTGCTTAAGATTTTCACCTATTATTATAGGCCTTATTGAACCTAAGATGACTTTCACGAGAAATCCTACCACTTTTTGGAAATCGATCGATGTTATCCCTGTCCATCAAAATGATAGAGCGGGAATGAGCTCTAACATCTGGATTTTTGTTAATCCTCAGGTTTCGTGTACTGTTGTTTTCTCTTCTTGCCAAACGGTTATTATCGATTGTGCTTAGCATACTCGCACTTTCCGGGCTGCTTTTGTTCATTGTGATTGCTCGGCGGTTGAGCGTTGTCAGCTTTGGTCTGACCTTTTGGCTCATATTATGGATAATACTACGTTTATTGGTGACTTTAATGTTGTCAAAGGTGTGCATGAGCGTCGGAGTGTGTGTCTTCCGAGCGCTTCTTCCTGCAGGGATTTTTGTGATTTTATTGATGCTTCTGGGTTTGTGGAGTCCAACACCTCGGGTTTTTTCTTCACTTAGTGCGGCAGGCATCTTCTGCCTTCTCATGTGGAGTCTGTTCTTGACCGTTGTTTATACTCTGATGGTTTTGCTTCATTGTGGTACTCTTAACACCCATATTCTCCCTCGCATGGCTTCAGACCATTCTCCGTTGATTTTTCAGTGCCAGGAGATTTCTGCACCGCGGCATCAGAACTTCACGTTCCTGGCTATGTGGCTGCTCCACCCGGATTTCCACTCGTTTGTGCAGGATTCCTGGAATGTTCCCTTGAATTCTAGCTGCCTGATATTTTAGGTTATGGTGAAGCTTAAGCGTTAGCGTGCTGCGCTTAAGATATGAAACAAGCAAGTTTTTGGCAATGTTGATGATGGTATTACACAGTTACAGTCTTCCCTGCAAAGCATCCAGCTCAAGATTGTTGAGGAAGGCTATTCTGATTCTCTTTTCGATGAGGAAGTTGCGGCACATGCAAGGCTTGGAACTTTGCTCTCTAGAAAAAGTTCGCTTATGCAGCAAAAAAGTCGTATTCGCTGGCTTAATGATGGAGACAGGAATACTGCTTTCTTCCATAAGTCTTTTAAGACGCGGCGCAAAAATGTGGTTATTTCTCAGCTCAAGATTGATGGAGTGATTTCTTTTGACCAGGAAGTTATTGCTGCACACATTGTGGATTATTTTTCTAACCTTTTCACTGAGACGAGTAATCATTATGTCTATGTTCAGGATATTCAGCACATTATGCAGGCTAAAGTGACGGAACAACACAACGCTCTTTTGACCAGTATTCCTTTGGATGAGGGGATTAAAGCGACGATTTTTTATTTGGCTGGAGATAGTGCAGCGGGTCCAGATTGTTTTACTGGAGTTTACTTCCAGCGCTGTCGGGATACGATTCGCTGTGATATTACCCTTACTGTGAGGGCGTTTTTTATTAAAAATTATCTTCCCCAAGGCTTGAATTCCAACACTTTGATCCTCATTCCCAAGAAGGATGTCGTTGATTCTGTGGCTGACTTACATCCGATTATTCTGTCCAACTTCTTTTTTAAGATTCTATCGAAGATTTTAGCCACGAGACTGAGTTCTGTGGCTGCGGAGTGTGTTTCTGATAATCAGTTTGGTTTCATTCGCGGGAATCTTATCCATGACTATATTATGCTGGGCTCAGAGGGGGTGAACTGCATGAAAAGGTCGTGTCAGGGTAAAAACATGGCTTGTAAAGTGGATATTAAAAAGGCTTTTGACACTATGAGCTGGAAGTTTATTTTTTGCGCCATGCGCGCGATGGGCTTTGAGCAGTCTTTTCTTGGCTGGATTCTACCATTTTTTGCTGGATTTCTACCATTTTTTCTTCGGCACGCTTGTCGATCTTGTACAATGGATAACTCCATGGCTATTTCCCCTGTTCCTGAGGCGTTAGACAGGGAGACCCGCTGTCGCCTATCATTTTTGGCATTGCGGAAGACGTGCTTAGTAACCTTATTATCAAAATTGTCACTTCGGGCTCTATTGATCCTATGAAAATGAATAGGTCTCATTCTTTTCCTACCCACCTGCTGTACGCTAATGATATCCTCATTTTTTACAAAGTCTCAATGAAGAATGCCAGAGCGATTCATGATATTTTGCATTACTACGGTTCTATCTCGGGACAAATTTGCAGCCGTGAGAAATCGTAGATTTTCTTTGCTAAGGGTGCCACCCCTTGCTACAAGCGGCAGATTTCACGTGCGCTTGGGTTTTTGATCTGCAGTCTTCCCACATCCTATCTTGGTGTTTCTCTCTTTGTTGGGCGTCCTAAGGCTATTCATCTCGTGGCGATTAAGGATCGTATTATAACTAAATTCTCGCATTGGAATGGGCTTCATATTTCTATGGTTGGACGCGTTTGTTTAGTTCAGTCTGTCATTCAAAGCTCCCTTGTTCATACTATGATGATCTATAAATGGTTGCGTTCTCTCATACAGGAGCTGGACTCTGCCTGTAGGAATTTTATTTGGTCGGGCGACATCCGCAAGAGGCCTTCTCAATCTGTCAATTGGGCTCGTGTTTGTGTTATCAAGGAAGATGAGGGTTTAGGCATCCGGTCTTTTGACATGATGAACAAAGCGTTTCTTATGAAACTGGCTTGGCGGATGGATTTAGGGCGGCAATTTGGATTTGATATTATGAAGAGCCATTACTTGGATAATTTTGGCAGACCTAAGACGATGAATCTGGCCTCTTTTGCCTAGGGAGAGGTTCGGCAGTATCCCAGACCTCATTGAGGATTCTTACTACCTTCTTGGTAATGGCTCGTCAGTTTATTTTGGAATGATGACTGGCGTGGCTACTCTATTGTTGACAAGCTTAATATTCCTGGCTTTATTCGGTCCCGCCTCAAGCAAACTATGGCGGATTATATTTATGATGGTGTCTGGCATTTTGCTCATGATTTTGTGGAGGAATTCCCCATGATTGTTTGTGATATTCTGTTATTGCAGATTGGTAGCGATGATGACATTCGTCTTTGGAAGCCCTCGGTCCATGGGGAAGTCACTTCAGTCCTAGCCTTTGCTTAGAATTTCCACCTCTTTCCCCGTGTTTCCTGGGGCTCTAGCTTTGGGAAAAAATTCATTCCCGTCCGCCGCTCTATCACTTGTTAGTGTGTCATTCACAACCGTTTACCTTCTCTTGACAAAATGATTAAGCAGATTACTCCCAATTATTGTTCTTTTTGCCTTGGCACTGCAGAGGATATGAATCATGTCTTGTGGTCTTGTAGCAAAGTTCATTCTATTTGGTTGACTTTCTTGAGTTGGTTTGGGCAAGAGGAAGGGATTTTCTGCAACGACATTCATGGGTTTCTTATTTTTGCTTGGTCGATTAATTTGAGTTCTCAGCTTAAGAATTTATTGAAATTGGGCGTCATCACGTTAATTTGGGCGATTTGGACTGCAAAAAACAAGTGCCATTTTGATGGGGTTGGTCTCAATGCTACGGTGATTCTTGCTTTCATCAAAGCTACGTTTCTTGAAGTGGATAGCTCTTTTTTGAATTTGGGCCACATGAATAATCAATGGCAGCATTATTTAATTGTTCGTAAGCTTGGTATAAGGGTCCGAGAGTGGCCTCCTCCGAAGCTGGACTCGGTTTACTAGTCTCGTCCCGCTTTCCTGTGGATGAAAGCAAACACTGATCATGGCTCAGCTATTGGGGCGCCAGGCCGCATTTGTGCGGGTGGGGTGGTCTTTCGGGATTGGAGATGTTAGGGGATGTTTTCATGTGGAGGGTGGTCATGGTTTTATTTTCGAGGCTGAGCTCCTCGGCATTATTTCGGCTATTAATTTTGCTAGTGGTTGTGGTTGGTCCAAGATTTGGTTTGAGGCGGATTCGTCGTATGTCCGTCATATTTTACATACTAAATCTCGACGTGTCCCTTAGAGATTTGCGGCTATCTGAAATCGTGCGCTTAAACTTCTTGATAATATGGAGTATAGGATTTCTTATATCTATAGTGAAGGGAATTTTTTGGCGGATATCATGGCGAGTCCTCACACTCCGGAGAGTTGATGGACCCACAACATTGACGCCATTAGTGAGGCGGGTGCGCGTGTTCTCTCTATTCATAGCCATGTTCGTCAGAAATAGCTTGGGCTCGTGCTTGGTCAACCTTGCTTTGGAGCTGCTTGTCGCTGGCTTTCTCTCTTTGTGGGCTTCGTTTCGGTTTCTTGTTTGCTGCCTTTTAAGGTGTCTCCTTCACAGCTTGAGGTCTCAGCATGGGCTGAACGGCGCTGCGTCGGATAGCTTGCCTGCTCCTGTTTGCATGGCTTTTGCGATGAGTGCGGCTGGGGCGACATCTTGTTTTTCTATTGTCTTCTTGGGGTATGTTTCCTTGGGGTGGGTTTGGCGCGCCCCAATATCTTTTTTTCAGGCTACGGGTGAGCTCGAGTCTGGGGTCTTGGGGGATGTGCTCGTTTGGTTTCTCCACGATGGTTGCTATCCCATCGGCGTCGAGTTCCTTTTGTCGCCAACTGAACTATCATCGTGGAGTTGGTGATTGGCGTTTCCGCCCTTACGATTTTGTGTTCTCTTGGGGGGCACAGGATGGTGCTTTGCTTTCTTATGGCACAGGGAGGCCGGATTTGCTTAGGGGCGATGGTTAGGCGGGAGATCCTGAAGCTTTTCCTCTCTCCGTTGTCGTTTCGTTTGGTTTTGTCACTTTTTTGTCGCTGCGGTTTCTAGACGAGTACTCTTTTTCCTTGTTATGGTTTTTTTCATGGGATTTTCCATAACGAGGTTTTAATAAGGCTCGGCCCTTAGTTTGCTTTCTTGTGCATTCAAGGGTTTCTCTTAGGTCTTTGTCTCTTCTTTTTTTCCTATAATAAAATCGTGTTTTAATAAGAATGAATCTGCGACGAGTGGAATGAGATTCAGTGTATCACATTTTATGTCTCACTTTGTGTCCCACTTTCAATCTTACTTATTTTCTTATATATTTTTTCTTCAATTTCAATTTATATGCTTTAGTTTAATTTTGTTATTATTAACCAGGGCTTATTCCATCAAATTAGGGTATATAATTATTTTTTATCATTTAATTTCACTTTTATTAGCTAATAATTGGTTGATAAATTCAAAGTCATGGTATATACTTTTTAAAAAATTTAATTTTTTGATATAAAATTTAAGTATAATTCATAGTATCATAATAAATTTTATTTTTATAAAAATATTTTTAAAATAATAGATATAAGAATAAGACATAGTGATACACATAAGATTGCGAGACATTGAATCTCAATGTGGAGTGGAGGATCTTCTTCATTTGCCCGTAATAAATTATAAAAATCGACGATTGTTCCTATTAATTTGTTTAATGCATGTCACCCACTGAAACAAATAACCTTCTAATATTTGTGTCCCAGTGAATAAAAGATTGTCTACTATTTTAAATTCACACTCCTAATATCTATACTATATTAAAAAAACAGTTTCTAATTTTAAATCAATTTCAAAATTGAGTAACAATTTTTTAGTTATAATAAAATTAAAGGTTTATGTTTAAACTATATTTTTCTTTTTATTTTTCATTTCTTTAACTTCTTATTTGTTGTTTTATTTTATAAAATCGCAATTTAATAAGTTTTATTTATTTCCAAAATTGTGAAATTCGATTAATTATAAAATATTTATATGCATATCAAATTAAAGATCACAACAAGAGCTTTAATTTGATATATTTTATACAAATATTTGAGTTAAAATGTACAAATTAAATTTGTTTAAATATTAAAATTTTATAAATTTCTCTCTCCTCTCTCATCTTTTTGAAAAAAAATGTATTTTAAATTATTTTTTATTATTATTTTTTATTTTTTTAACTTATTTTTTTTTTTGCTTTTCATAATATCAAATTTTATAATTGTACATTATTTTTTATTTTTTTATTATTAATATTCAATTCAAATATATTTAATTAAAATTAATTTTTATTATATTTATGAGTATAATAATTAAATTAGTATTAATTTTTATATAAATATATAAAATAAAAAATATTTTTCCATGCATTACACGGGTTGCAAATACTAGTGATGAAGTTAATCACGAGTATTACAATTGGTCATATGTGGACAAAATAATTATGTTTCACGACATGCATGTAGAAAGGAAAGCCCCTAATTCAGCTGCGCAACACTTCTTTACTAAACAAAAGAGCCAATTGTCCAAGAGGGATGGCCTAGTGGTTGGGGTGGTTGCCTGTTGTCCAAGAGGTCACAGGTTCGAATACTCTCGGCCACAATAACCACTAGGTGGGGTGTGTGTAGTTTGTATTATTTATAATGTAATTTCATAAAAAAAAAAAAAGCCAATAAAAGAAGAAATTAAAAAGAGCCTTCCCTTTCCACATATATACTGTTGAAACTAAAGAAAAACAGTTCCTCTTTTGTTTCCCCACAAAGCACAACACAGACATTTTGATCAGCATTAGCAAAACCCCCAATTAAATACAACTAATGAAGCTCCTATTTTTATGTCTGAAACAGAAACCACATTCATTCCCTTTCAACAAATCCTGTGATCACAAAATCTTTAAATGGGCTCCTCCCTCTTCTCTCTCTCTCTCTCACTCTCACTCTCACTCTCACTCCTACTCGCCCCAAAAGCTGAAACTCTCGAGATCAAATCAGCCACCACTCTCGATTCCCTCATCCGTGACTACACCTTGCGATCATACACCACCAACAGTTTCAAGACCGGCAAGCTCTACGACGTCGTTTTACCGGCAAATCTCTCCGCCGCCGGCATACACGCCGACGCAATAAGGCTACGCTGCGGCAGCCTCCAACGCTACGGCGCAAGAATCAAAGAGTTCCACCTCGACAGCGGCGCAAACGCGCATCCCTGCATCGAGAGACTCATCCTCGTACGACAAAGCGTCGCCTCAAACTGGTCTTCTGTGTTCTACAACACGGGCGAGCTCTCCGCCTATCGCCTCGTCTCGCCCATCCTCGGCCTCCTCGCTTACACCATCGGAGGCGGAGGCGGCAATATCAGCAGCATTCCGACTGAGTTAACTCAGCCGCGGAAGAATCCGATATCGATAGATTTCACGAACGCGACGTTGTTGCTGGACAAATCAAAAAGCGGCAGCCCTCTGTGCGCGAGTTTCGGGGTCGATGGGAAGGTTGCGGTGTGGAAGCAGGAGCGGGCGAATGTGTGCGCGGCGGCGGGGCAGGGGCACTTCGGGGTGGTGGTGGAGGTGGCGCTGATGCCGCTGAAGGGGAAGGTGAGCAAGGCGAAGATCGTGGTGGTGAGCTCGATAGGGGCGGCGTTGGGGGCTTTCCTGCTGAGTTTGCTGGTGATCGCGATGCTTGTGAACGCGAAGAAGAAGGCGAGGATGGATGAGATGGAGAGGCGCGCGTACGAGGAGGAGGCGCTGCAGGTGTCGATGGTGGGCCATGTCAGGGCGGTTACGGCTTCCGGTACCAGGACTGCGCCAACCATCGAGCATTATGATTATCGAGTTCGACATTCTTGACTTTTTCGATTTTCTACTTCTGCTTCGATTGTTTGCTGATTTTTTTTTTATTGTTTATTGATCATGAGAACATATATGATTCAACTGATTCAACTGGGTTTGGAGAATAGGATTTCAGAAGAGAAATTAATCGCTGACTATTGTCTTCTTCAGTTCTGCTGATCTGACTTTTTTTTTTGGTATTACTATTATTCTATTTTTGGTCTGCTTTTTGGTTTTTCCTGTGTTTCTATTCATCTTCTTCAATTTGCTGCCTTATTATTTATACGGGATACATACCTACACTTACTGTCGTCCAACTTTATCAATACTATATATAATATTATTTCCCTTCAACGAAACTTGTCTTTCTGGATTATTCCGTAAAGTTTGAGCATTTTTTTTGTATGATAATTTTTTTTTCTTTTATTCACATTTTCACTTTTTCATTTGCCACACTTAACACATAAAATATTAACTCCTTAAAATCCGTGCCAAAAAAAATTGCTCAAACTTCGCGGGACGGAAGAAGTAATAATTTCACCATGCAATTTTTTTTTATATTTTTTTTAAACTTACAAAGGAGGAGCAGTGAGATTTGAATCCTAGACCTCACTATTTACACACAAGAGTTCGCAGGACCTCACTATTTAAATTTCTTTATTTGCCACTGTTAATTATAAAAAAAAATAAAAAAATAAAAAAAAAGAAGAAGAAGAGTTGGCATGACTTGGTAGTTGGTATCTATCCTTTTGGGGATATTTCACCATGCACTTAAAGGGTGTTTGGTTAAACTTATTTTAAAGAGTTTATAAGCTCTTGGAGCTTATAAGATGTAATTTTTTATTATCTTATAAATTGTCAAAGTGTTTGGATAATTGAGCTTATAAGCTAGAAAGAGAATTTTAGTTAGAGAGAGAAAATCGAAAAGAAATGAATTAGAATGATATATAATGAAAAAAATAAAAAAAAATCATAGCTGAGTTATTTTTGTAAAAAGAGTGTTGCTTATAAAAAAATGAGAAAATAAGTTTTTTTTTTTTTGAGAGATGAGAAAATAAGTTATGAGAAAATAAGTTAAGATAGATACTTTTTTTTTTTAGATAACTTATAAATTGTTTTAAAGAGTTTATAAGCTCAGCCAAAGCCAAACACCCTTTTAGTATTCGGAGAGAAAAACAAAAGTGATGTTGTAGCACAATGGCAATAACATGCCTTACCACTTCAAACTCATAGGCGTGGGTTTCAAATTGAGGATGTATTATTTTTGTACTTTATTTTTCAGCGTTTTTTTATACTCTTTTTCAGTGTTTTCTTTTCTTTTATTTTCTTGCTTTTTAAAAATTCTTTTTTATTATTTTTTTCCGTACTTTTTTTAAATTTCCACGTCTTTTTGTTATTTTTTCAGCATTTTGTTTATATTTTTTCTGTATTTTGTTTACATTCTGATTCATCACGTCGGTTCCAAAATTTAATGTATAAATATATAAAAAAAGTTAAAATTCTTGGCTAAGGACACTAACAATATTTTTACTTGACATTTATTTGATAATTGACACTACAAGAAAACGCGACTCTAACGACCGAAAATTCGGTCGTTAAAACCCCGAAAACGATCGTTAATATTATTAACGACGGAATTAACAACCGTTTGCGGTGGTCGTTGTTTGCATCGTCGTTTCGGGTCCTAACGACTGTTTTTTCGGTCGTTAACTTTAACGACCGAAAAGTTAAAAAGGAAAAAAAAATATTATTTTTTATTTATTATTTTAATTAACGACCAAAATTTTTATTTTTAACAACCGAATTTTCGGTCTTTATAAATATATAAAAAATAATATTTTTTTTCGAAAAAAATAATTATATATATATATATATAATATATATATAATAATTATATACATATATATATAATAATTATAATAATTATTATAATTATTTTATATATATATATATATTATATATATATATATATATATATATATATATATATATATATATATAAACAGGTTGTTTATCATCATCTTTTTTGAAAGAGGATTTTTTATTCCTTTTAGGTAATCTACGTTTTACAAATTTTTTAGCTTTAGAGAAATTTTCTGAATTAAAATTTTGTTTCCTTTTAAACTTATGTTTTTTCTTAAATCTTTTAGGATACTCTTTTTCATGATATAAACCAAGTTGTTCACAAAAATCGCCTAAAATATTTTTATTTTCATTTTGTTGTAATTCAAGTTGTTTTTTCAGCTTGATATCATTGCAAAGTATCATTCCTTCTGCAACTATTTCTGCAGAAATATCTCCATAGGTTAAGTTTTCCCATGCAATATTACCATTAACAAATTTTGTTTTTAATCTATTATGCTACTCCTATTATAACTGAAACTGGTAAAGGAGAGATTGATCATTTAATACAACAAAATAATTTTACTAATCTTGCTCTTCATGCTATTGGAAATCAAACCAATAGAATTGAAGAAATTCTCTCTCCTAAGGTCTCTAACGACTTCAATAGAGAAAAATGTTCTAATACTATAATGATTAAACCTCCGCCTAATCTTAAAAAAGAAAAATTCCTTTTAAGTTCGAAAAAAGATGGAGAATTCCTTGAATAACTAATTAATAGACTTCAAAAGGTTAAAATCAAAGGAGTTGAAACTCCATCTTCAACCTCACAACATATTACAGTTTTAACAAAAGAAAATCTTAGTACTTCTGAATCAGAAGAAAAAGAGGAACTTACTATTAATAAACTTAATAGATTTTTCTCTATTAAACCTTTCTATAATAGACCTTCTCCTTTTGATCTTCAATTAGAAGAAAAAATTGATTACGCCCAATATAGCGGAGAGTCTATTACCGAATGGAATATAGACGGTAAATCTGAATACCAAATAAAAACCGTAGGAAAACAAATGCTTATTTACGCATCTGCAGCAAAAATAAAAGATAATAATGATAGGCAAATTGCCCAATCTATTATTACCGGATTCACGGGTCAGCTTCAAGGATGGGGGGATTTTTACCTTACCAAAGAAGCAAAAGCCAAAATTCTTAATGCAACCATTATTGATCCTATTTCTAGGAAAGAAGAATCTGATGCTGTTAATACATTAATTTATACTATCCTATCTAATTTTGTTGGAGCTAATGAGCTTCAGTTAAGTAAATCTCAAAAACAATTAATGAATTTAAAATGCTCAAAGCTTTCTGATTACCAGTGGTATAAAGATGTTTTTATGACCAAAGTTCTTACTAGAAATGATTGTAATATGAATTTCTGGAAAGAAAAATTTATAGCTGGTCTTCCGCCACTCTTTGCAGAAAGAGTGAACAATAGATTAAAAACAAAATTTGTTAATGGTAATATTGCATGGGAAAACTTAACCTATGGAGATATTTCTGCAGAAATAGTTGCAGAAGGAATGATACTTTGCAATGATATCAAGCTGAAAAAACAACTTGAATTACAACAAAATGAAAATAAAAATATTTTAGGCGATTTTTGTGAACAACTTGGTTTATATCATGAAAAAGAGTATCCTAAAAGATTTAAGAAAAAACATAAGTTTAAAAGGAAACAAAATTTCAATTCAGAAAATTTCTCTAAAGCTAAAAAATTTGTAAAACGTAGATTACCTAAAAGGAATAAAAAATCCTCTTTCAAAAAAGATGATGATAAACAACCTGTTTGCTGGAAATGTGGAAAAATTGGTCACATGGCAAACAAATGCTATGTTAAAAAGAAAATAAATAATCTTAACATTGAAAAGGATTTAAAAGATTCCTTAAGAGAAATTATGATTAATGAAAAAGAAGGAAAAGATGTTTTTGTTAATATTCTTAAGAATAATGAAAACTCTTTCTCATCTGAAGAATCATCATATGATTCTTATGAATCTGATAATAGTGAACCACAAAAATGTAATTCTGACTGCGATTGTGATTCTTGTTTAATAAACTTTATGGGATTAAAATAAATGTTATTACTCAAGAAGAAAATTTTATTCTTAATCTAATTGATCAAATTAATGATCCTTTAGAAAAAAGAAAAGCTATAGAACATTATTTATCTTTGGTCACTAATACTAATGGTAGTAATGTTTCTAATAACATACCTAAACTTACTAAAAAAATTAGTCAAGAAAAAGAGTTATACTCTTACAATAAGATTCTTGAAAGAGCTAAAGAAAAAGAAAGAGAGCCTACTATATCTGAATTAAAATCAGAAATTAATATAATAAAATCTGAGATAAAATTTCTCAAAGAAAGAATTGATATTTTAAATACCAATAATAATATTAATAAAAATATTTGGAAAAATGATAATACTTCTTCTGATGAAGAAAGTGATAATGATTCTTCAAAAAATGAAGAACCGGAAATTAATCTTTTAAAAAACTTAGTCTGGGTTAATAAAATTGACCAAATTTTATCACAAAAATGGTATTCTAAAATAACACTTATCATTATTAAAGAATACTCTATTACTATTGAAGCTCTCCTTGATACAGGAGCTGATGTTAATTGTATCAGTGAAGGAATAATACCTTCCAAATATTACACTAAAACTACTCAATTCATCACGGCTGCTAATAATCAACCTCTTAGTGTTGATTATAAATTATCTAATGTTGCTATTTGCAATTCAGGAGTTTTTCTAAAAACTTCGTTTATTTTAATAAAAAATATTTCAGTTCCTGTTATCTTAGGAACCTCATTCTTTCAACTTATCTTCCCTATCAATAAAATTGATAACAATGGATTGTTTAGTACAGTTCAAGGAAAAAATTTATTTTTCCCCTTTACAACTATTCCTAAAGTAAAGTCTATTAATGTTTTACGAAAAGTTGTTGAAAATAAAAAAGAATTTATAAATTCTTTAAAAGAAGAAATAAGTTTTAAAAAATTAAATGAAAGAATAAACTCCAAAGAAATACAAGAAAAAATTCAAATTTTTTTAACAAGAATTAATAATGAAATATGTGCAGAAACTCCAAATGCCTTTTGGAGTAGGAAAAAACATGAAGTTAAACTTCCTTACATCGATAATTTTGATGAAAAGTCTGTTTCCACAAAAGCAAGGCCTATTGCTATGGGAGCCAGACTGTTAAAAGTCTGTAAAGAAGAAATTGATAATCTCTTGAAAAATGGTCTAATAAGACAAAGCAATAGTCTTTGGAGCTGTCCAGCTTTTTATGTTGAAAATGCTTCCGAAATTGAAAGAGGTGCTCCTAGACTTGTAATAAATTATAAACCACTTAATAAAGTTTTAAAATGGATTAAACATCCCTTACCTAATAAAAGAGATTTGATAAATCGAATGTTTAAAGGAAATGTTTTTTCTTCATTCGATCTTAAATCAGGATTTTACCAGATTCTTCTAAAAGAAGAAGATAAATATAAAACTGCTTTTACTGTCCCATTTGGACATTTTGAATGGAACGTTATGCCATTTGGATTAAAAAATGCTCCCATGGAATTCCAAAACATTATGAATGAAATATATAATCCCTATATGGATTTCATAATTGTTTATATTGATGATGTTTTAATTTTTTCAGAAAATTTAGAACAACATTTTAGACATCTCAATACTTTTATACAAGTTACCAAAAAGGCTGGTTTAGCTATTAATAGTAAGAAAATAAAAAATTTTCAAACTAAAATAAAATTTTTAGGACATTTTATTGAAAATAAAATAATTACTCCAATCGAAAGAGTTATACTCTTTGCCGATAAATTTCCTGACAAAATACTTGAATTAAATCAATTACAAAGATTTTTAGGAAGTCTAAATTATATCGGAGATTTTTATCAGGATCTTGCACAAGATTGCAAATTATTATTCCAAAGGTTAAAGAAAAATCCTTTACCATGGACTGAAGATCATACTAATGCAGTAAAACGCATTAAGAAAAGAGTTAAAGAACTCCCATGCTTATCTATTGCTAATCCTGAAGCATTCAAAATTATTGAGACAGATGCATCCGAAATCGGATATGGTGGAATTCTTAAACAAAGAAACCCTGAAAAATCTAAAGAAGAACTAGTTAGATTTACATCTGGAATTTGGAATAATGCCCAGAAGAATTATTCTACTGTTAAAAAAGAATTACTTGCTATTGTTAAATGTGTCCTTAAATTTGAAGGAGACATTTTAAACAATAAATTTTTAATAAGAGTTGATTGCAAATCTGCCAAATATATTCTCTTTAACGATGTTAAAAACATCGCATCAAAACAAATTTTTGCTAGATGGCAAGCTATTTTAGCATGTTTCGATTTTGAAATTGAACATATTTCAGGAAAATCTAACTCCCTACCGGATTTCCTTACTCGTGAATTTTTACAGGGACAATCAGTGGTCACAGGTCGTTAAACGACAAGCTTCAGGGAAAAAGCCCATGACAATTCTTCCATCAAAGAATTATCAAAATTTCCAAAAGCCACAAGGAGCTAAAAGCTCTGACTCACGTGAAGAAGAAAATCTAAAAGATTTTGATTATCTTAAAGAATTTGAAAATGATGAAAAAGCCTATGATATTCAATATTATAATGATGCTATGTTCCTTCAAAGAGGAACAAAAGAAGAGATAAGATATCCATATCTCGTCTCTGGATTTTTAAATTGTTGTCCAATTGAAAATGACCTAAAAGGTCTTTCTCCCTTGCAAATTGCAAATATTTATCTACATAAAGACATGCAACCAGTGCACGGGAATAAGACTCGAGAATACTTTGAGAGAATTCTAGTTGATACTGGATCAATAACAGTTCAACATATGGAAAAACCCAATAAAGAGTTTGCATTCTCCAAACTCATTATTAAGAGAATTCTTCCCGCCTCAAATTGGGGTCTTCCACTTTTTCAATCCAGAAAACTTGAAAACTTTCAAGGGATTCCATATTATAACTATTATGACTATGTCAAAGCTTGGGATAATATTTTCCTTTATGAAAATAGTGCTCGAAAGCACTCATGGTGGATAAAATTCACACTTGATGATGAAAATCAAAAAATTCCAAATTGGTATTTCTCTTTTTTCTTTTCATGGGGGGCATCACCCATGATATTTCCAAAGGATATTAAAAATATCTGGAGAAAATTTTATAAAGAAAATAATCATCTTACGAATATTTTTGCTATTCTACAATTCGTAAATCATTATCAAGTCCCATGGATTATTAGATGGGATTATAACCTTGAAAATCAACAGTTCGATAAAATCGAAACAAAGATGACCGCTACCATACTTAAAAGAAGAATTCTTCTTAAATGGTGGCCAAAAGAAAATTTCTTTGATGAAGGTAAAACCTATGACAAAAGAGGAATTCTATCCCTCAAACCATCTGCCAACATCATGAAAAATATGAATGCTCAGACTCCTTCTCATGATACGTTGCTCAAAGAACTACTTCTAAAAATGAATAAAGAATCTGTGAATTCTTTGTACAAAGAAGTTTTTGGAAAATCCTATGCAGATAATGAAGAAATTCCCTTGACATCAACATCTGAAAACGAAAGAAGACTTGTTGTTAAAGAACAACAAAATTATGAAGAAACTGAAGCAATGGATGAAGATGAAGATGATTCAGACTTCGATCTTCAAAAGTATCAAGAAGCACAAGACCCGAATGCAGAATGACGGAAGCAAAATACAGAATGATGCAATCAAGCTTCAAGCTCACTTATTGCCTATACTATTACCTTTTGAAAAAATTGGCCAACCTTTTTGACTTCTTGGACAAAATATTGTCGGAAGTCTCAATTTCCTTCCTATATAATGTCTAGTGTTGTAGTGAAGAAAGGCACGCTTGAGTTTGCTCGCCTACTTCTTCCTCTCCCTCTCTCACTGTCAAATATTTGTGTTAATTGTACCTGTTTGAAGTTCTGAAGAAATTCTTCTTATGTAAGTATTTGTTAATTTCTTCTTATGTAAGTATTTGTTATGAGTTTTAATCTTGTTGCATACAATAATATTTTTTATGCTCCATATGATTATGTTATTTTAGATAGCAATCGTGCTAACTACTTTAAAAAATTAAAAGAAAAAATAAAATGTATTAATAATCTTATAAAATATCTCGAAAGAATTTTGGAAACCCCAGGACTTGACGATTTTCATAAATTTGAAATCTTTAATTTCAAATTACAAAAGGCTAAACAAAGCTTAAAAGCCTTTGAATTTCAAGGTTCTTACATATCCGCTGCATAATATCTGATTAACATAAAATGTTTATTCTGTACATATAATATATATATATATATATATATATATATATATATATATATATATATATATATAGAGAGAGAGAGAGAGAGAGAGAGAGAGAGAGAAGAGAGAAGGGATCTATTGAGAAGGCTATATGTTGTGAGAATAGAGAATAAATCGTGTTCGCTGATCTTAAGGAATCCAATGACTCACATTCATCCAAAATTTCGGCCCCTATAAAATGGTCAAAGGTTACAATTGTAATCTATCATTATTATATAACCGTCAATACCATATTTAAGATATGCTTAATCTTGGTAACTTTATGCGTATCCATTATTAGGGCAAATTGCATGAAAATACCTCACTTTATACCAAAATTTGGTTTTTTGACAATCTTTTCAATTGTAGCAAAAATTTGAACTACCTTTCAATTTGTTGCAATTGACTTCCGGAGTAATTTTCCGGCCAACTTAATGCTGATGTGGATTCCCGTAAAGTTGATGTGGCATGCCTCGCCGGACGACAAATTGCATGAAAATACCCCACTTTATACCAAAATCTGGTTTTTTGACAATCTTTTTAATTGTAGCAAAAATTTGAATTACCTTTCAATTTGTTGCAATTGACTTCTAGAGTAATTTTCCGGCCAACTTAATGCTGATGTGGATTCCCGTAAAGTTGATATGGCACGCCTCGCCGGCTAATCAAACGACAATGTCTCTAATTACCTTAAGCGATGTCGTTTTCCACGATTTTAAGCAAATTACAATTTCTAGTTTTATATATTTGTCGATTAGGGCTTCAAATGTCCTCATTTCTTCTCCCAAATTTTCTCATCTCAGTTAAAATTCTTGTTCCATAAATTCTCATTTGCAGCAAAAATCTTTGAACTGGTGGATTCTTCTTCTCAAACGGGACGACTGAGCTCATACAATTTTCCTTTACCTTCAAAATTCTGCAGATGCGAAGAACCAGAGCCGTGCATCTTGCAGGCTTCAAATAGTGTGACTAATCCGGAGAGGCGCTACTTCTCATCATGTACAAAAATACCCACATCAAGTATCTTGTACTCTTTAAAATATACTTTTATTTAATTCATATGTTTTTTTTTTCTTTAGAAAATTTATGGAACAAGAATTTCAATTGAGATGAGAAATTTTGGGAGAAGAAATGAGGACATTTGAAGCCCTAATCAACAAATATATAAAACTAGAAATTGTAATTTGCTTAAAATCGTGGAAAACGACATCGTTTAAGGTAATTAGAGACGTTGTCGTTTGATTAGCCGGCGAGGCATGCCACATCAACTTTACGAGAATCCACATCAGCATTAAGTTGGCCGAAAAATTACTCCGAAAGTCAATTGCAACAAATTGAAAGGTAGTTCAAATTTTTGCTACAATTGAAAAGATTGTCAAAAAACCAGATTTTGGTATAAAATGAGGTATTTTCATGCAATTTGTCGTTTGATTAGCCGGCGAGGCGTGCCACATCAACTTTACGGTAATCCACATCAGCATTAAGTTGGCCGGAAAATTACTCCGGAAGTCAATTGCAACAAATTGAAAGGTAGTTCAAATTTTTGCTACAATTGAAAAGATTGTCAAAAAACCAGATTTTGGTATAAAGTGGGGTATTTTCATGCAATTTGCCCTCCATTATCTATATATTATATAAAAGAGCAGTTTAACGGTAATATTTTACCGCCAATTTTTTTTATGTAATTTAAATAGACGTGATTTACTTCTACTTAAGATTGAGATAACCATGGACCCATTTATCAGTTAATTAACTTAACCCATTATCCCAAATTTTAGTAACTGCAACTCTCTATTTCTCTCTTTCAAAAGCAACGCATTCCCTTCCACCATCCCATAATTTTAGTAACTGCAATTCTCTCTCTCTCTCCGAAACGCAACACAGCTGCTCCTCATCGCTTTTTAGCAAGCGACAACCTTTGCCAATTTCTGCCACTCTTCTCGCCTCTGTTACCTTTCATCCACATCAGTACATCAGGAAAGTCGTCGCAGTTAACTCTGCTTTTTCATCAATTTTCATCAGCCACATCATCGAGTCGCGACGTCACCGGTGACCACCGTAGCAGTCCAACGCCTTGCAGCACTATTTGACCGCCTATGTCCGGCAGAAAAAGCCACCACTTCCTCCCCAGTCAATCAATACAGAAACTACCATCTCCATCTCTTATAAAAGCATCTCTTATTTATTTTATATTTTCTATTTTCTATTTCAGTCTTTTTATATTCTTAATTAATTTCTTAATTTTTCTGAATAAAGGATTTGATGTGTGTTTATAGGTGAAGTTTGGAGGTTATACAGAAGCTTCTGAATTTTGGTATGGTTTTGAGGTTTCCCAAATTTTTTTGAGGTTTTATAGTTCCAATTTCTTTTACACGGTAGATTTCAAATAATTTCTCTATATCCTTAGTAGTATGTTTTAAGTTTTGTCTATTGTTTATCAGCATGTTGATCATTGAATTGGAAAACAGAACCTGCCCCTTTGGCCCCTCTTGCCTATATCATGCATTAGTTGAAGCCTTTTAACACATTATCAAATTCAATTTACATTCCAGAATTTTCTTCTCCATTTTTCTAAATTTAAGATTTTCTCTTATGACAAATTAATTATGGAAGTAGGCCACTAATATTGAATCTCCGGACATCAAGGTGAAAAAGGCGATGCTTATTACAAATTGCTTGTGGAAAAAGGAAAAACAGACTGTTGATTTGAAAGATGAATTTGCTGAAACAGTAGTTTTCAAAACTGGAAGGCTACCTGTCTCAACTCCCTCCTGACATCCAAACCAGAAGGCAACCTGCACTGCTACACAGGGCATGGAAGGCGAGGAGAAGTGTTTCTTGCGTTTCAGGCCCGAGAGAGAATAGCTTGAAAATCTCTAATTTAGTTTCCAGAAGTCGAATCTGATCCGTGGATGCTGTGGACATTGCTGATTGTCTGTTTCCACGTGGCAAAAGAGAAGTACAAACAGATCAGTTGCAGGCCATTGATAGGTTCTCTAGAGCTCTAACAGCTGCTGATTTAACCTCTATATCATTAAGCTCAAGCATCTGAAGAAAGATATTGCTTGTCGTGATCAGTCAGTTCAAGATCGGCTAATGTATCTGCCATAATTACTTCCTGCATGTGCATCAAGATTTGTTATAAATGTACTGATTATCTCTCACTTTTTATTTTGAAGATTTACCTTCAAAAAGAATGCTAAGGAATTTCACCCTTGCCCATCCGCACGATGTTTTGATCAAGAAAAGCAAGACTGTCCAGAAGCTCTTGGCATATTTTGAAGCTTGAGCATCATCATTGATTGCTAAGCTTTATGTGTCAATTTTGTGTCTACCACTGCTTGTGATAATTTAATTTTTGTTGTGCTTTCAACATCAATTTGTTCCTCGGTAGATAGTGTATTTAGTTTTTAATATATTTATGGCTTCTTTCATTTTAGCTCTTTTTGTTTGAGTCATGCTATGCAATGCAACTATATGATAGTTCTAAATTCTTAAATATACACGATGAATATGTGATTTATTGGGTATTTTTGTAAAGATCCATTAATATTGATGGTCATAATGATACTACTGAATAAGAGAGACTGATATAAAGTAAAGGTTTTAATATTGAAAGATACTTGAGCGCCCTCTTTGGTGTAAGTGGTAGTGTATGATGTTGCCAAAAAGTAATTAATATTGAAGATGTTCTTTTGTTATAGAATTTGAAGTTTCTTTTATAGAGTAGCTTAATAGCTATGAAATTTATCCTCATTTAGATTATAATTCGAGAGAATCTTGATGGTATCCTTTTTGTAAGAACAAATGGATGTTGTGATTTTTACATTTTTATATGAATTATGGAGTAGTAATCTAATCAACTTGAGAAATGAAAGTTTTCTTATTTGTCTGAACATATATTATTATTATTATTATTATTATTATTATTATTATTATTATTATTATTATTATTATTATTATTATTATTATTATTATTATTATTATTATTATTATTATTATTATTATTATTATTATTCATTAAATTAATATTATACTCATTAAATTGATAATATTGTTATTATACACTATTTTAAATCAAATATTAATATTTAAATTAATATACTTTTTTTAGTACTAATTAATATAACTCATAAATAATGATATTTTGACATTTTTACACAATTTAAAATTTTTAAAAATAAATAAATATATCATGGCCCGTGCATCGCACGGGAGGGCGTACTAGTTATGATTATTTTCCAATTTTAATAAACTATATTCCCTGACCTATAAACAATTAACGGTGCTGCATATTTTTTGTTATTTTGCAGCTTTTTTCACACACTTTAGCCATTGATTAATTATTTTGTAATTAACGCATGGTGTTTGCGTATGCATTCCAGATCTTTGTTTTATCATTTGAAGGTCTTACTTTATTATTATTATTATTATTATTATTATTATTATTATTATTATTATTATTATTATTATTACTACTACTTCGATTTGCTGCATTTTGTATATATATGTTGTTGTATTAATTCTTTTTGTTTTTATGTGTTCTTTATATTAATATTTAAAATTCTTGAATAATATGTGTCTTATTCGTCATAATCATTTATTTATTCAATTAAATTTAAATAATATTCAACATATACTCATCATTTTTTAACATGTTCCTTGTTATTCACCAATTTCATATAATTTATTCATTAAATTAACACAACATGTTCATTAAGTCAACATTTCAATTTCATATGTGTTAATATATTGTTTGAAATGGGTTATAACTTTTTCTCTCTCTAGGACTTTTTCTCTCTCGGCTGGTCCGCATGAGAGATCACGCGTGGAGACTTTTTCTCTCTCTGGGACTTTTGCGACCACGCCTATCACGCGTATCAGCTTCTCCACCGGAGCTGTCACGGAAGCATCATCTTCCGCCGTTTCACCACCACGCGTTTCAGCACCACTCGTATCAGCTTCTCCACCGGAGCTGTCACGGAAGCAGCTGCTACCGCCGTATCACCACCACGCATATCAGCACCACGCGTATCAGCTTCTCCACCGGAGCTGTCACGGAAGCAGCAGCTGCTACCGTCGTCTTTAAGGAGCCGTCTCGAACGGAGCTGTCACGGAAAAATTCTCCGGCCTCCCGCGACTTCAGGACGGCCTCTCATCTGCTCGGATTCTCGATCCGGTGGGCGGCGCTGATAGCACGACGGGCCTGCCGATCCAGAGGGCTCTTCTCACCGCGAGGGCTCTTCTCTGATCCAGACTCCAGACTCTCCACCGGCGAGGGCTCTTCACCGATCCAGACTCCAGACTCTCCCACCGCGAGGGCTCTTCTCCGGCCGGACGCGACTCCAGACTCTCAACCGGCGCTTCCTGCCGGTGATGGATTCGAGTTCGCCGGAAGTCCATCGTGACAAGGGGGGCCTCAATCTTCCCCTGGTCTCTTCTAATTTTGACAGGTCTCGATCTAAGTCCCCTGCAAATGTTCCGTCTCAGCACCCGCCTCTCGTAAAGCCGGGTTATTCTTCCGGCGCAGTGGCTGCTGGGCAGCGCTCGTCGGGTTTTTCACCGGCGCAGAGTTTGATCGGTGAGCCTCACCAGGCCATCCCTGGTTTGATACAGCCGCTGCCGACTTCAGTAGCGCAGGTGCCGGGTTCTGCTCCGGCTGTTTCTTTCGCTGCCAAAGTAGCTGATAAAGTCCAACCCAAATCCCTTAAGAAGCCGGATGTTGCAGCGTATGGCCTCCGAGGCCTTCAAATACAGCGAGAATGAGAGGTTGTCACCCTCTCAGTGCCCAAATCGGAATATCAAACAAAGTTGGATGAGTTTCAATTTGCACTAATCGGTAGACTTATCCAACGTAAAGGGGACAAGCCACGCACGTTCGCTGACTTCTCTCATGAACTTCGAACCATATGGCAGTGCGCCGACTGTCAACTGGTGCCCATGGCTAAGGGATTCTTCGTTGTTAAATTTTTGACGATGGAAGCGAAAAAGAAAGCTAAGGGGAGTTCTTTTCTCCAACTGTCAATCGGCCACGTACGCTTCCGTGAATGGACTAGGTATTTCGATCCGTATAAGGAAGTGTCGTCTCTGGCTCAGTTATGGGTTCGGATATATTATCTCCCTGTGGAGTTATGGACTCCGGTGATTATTGCTGGTATAGGTCGTGTGCTTGGTCATCCTATGCGAATTGATAATGCCTCCGCAACTGGTCATGTGGGACACTTTGCGCGGGTTTTGGTGGAACTTGACATGGCTTTGCCTATTCTCAACTCGATGTACATTGATGACGGCGATAGATCGTTCTACATTGAGTTTGGTTTTGAATCTATGCCTCTTTTTTGCTCGCGTTGTAAACTTACAGGTCATTCAACGGATAAATGCCGGAGAGCTGATAGGGCCACGAGCAAGCGAAAGATCACTGACCCTCCTGCTGTGGTTGTGAAGAATCTTGATAAGGGAGAGGGTCCGACTCCTGCATGGCAGCCCAAAGTTGATATTCTTAAACCTCTATCAGGTCTTGATCTTCTAGACGCGGCACCTTTTAAGAAAAATGATCTCCCTCTGGCGGGGGATGCTAACCGATATCAAGCGCTAGATGAGGATGAGGAAGAGGAAGTGGAGGAGACTATCATTGCGGACTCCAATTATAAAGCAGGCCCTTTACATGAGGAAGAAAATGATGGGTCGCCTCACACGGACAAGGCTAGTGATAAGGAGGGCTCGAATGTAGAGGGAACTTTGGAGTTGGATTCTGGAACGAATAGTGGAGCTGTGGTAGAGCAACAACCGGTAGTTGGGGCAGAAGATTCAGCGAGCCAGCGGGTTAATTCGCCGATTAAGGAAGTTGATTTTGATAATAAATCCATTTCTTCTCCGGATGACATGGCGAGTCGTATTATTAGGTTAGAGGAGCAAGTTAATCAGGGGATGCAGTTGCTCTCGGAGCAGAAGCGCGGACGTGGTCGTCCAAAGGGCTCGGTAAAGGGACGAGAGCCTATACATGCAATTCCGGAAGGTTGTATTAAAAGTCGTCTCAGGAATGTGGAAGAAATGGGTAACAAACCGATTGAGTTCGTGGTTGACGTCACCAATAGGCCTAGTATGATTGCAATGAATAATGTCGTCCATAGGCGTTGGTCGGATGATTTGGATAATGATCCTGACTTTCCTTTTTGAGTTGTTCTCCTTCGCTTTTTAAGTTTTGTGCCCTTAGTCTGCATCTTGTGCTTTCAAGGGATGTTTTTTCTTTTTCACTTTATAATAAACCTCAATTTAATAATGTGTTAATATATTGTATTCATGAATATTGTTCAAGATGTACCAAATAAAAATTATGTTTATGCGAATAAGGACAATAGTTTGATGAATAATACATCTACTATTCATAAGTTGTGAATAAGGAAAATATTTTGCTGAATAAAATAATATTATTCATGAATATGATATGTAATGAATAATTACAATTTCGCAATGAACAAAACAAAGTTTTTCAATTAACAGAAAACAGAGTCCCTGTTTTGACATCCCATGACTTTGCAGATGGATCAGCACTTCCAGTTATAAGGCTCGAGGAATCCCCTAAAGAGCAAAAACGATCCATCCATTGTAACCTAAAAACAACCCAAAATCTCAAGTATTTCATTAGTATAATGAATAAGATTTTGATTCTGATGAACATTCTGCATACGACTTAATATTAATAAAAGACATAAATGAATAAGAAATACAAAGTTACGAATAATCATCATAGTATGACGAATAATCAAGAAGTGTATTACTAAATCCCCTACACATGCCAAACAAAAAAGTTGAAAGATCTGTGTGCATGCCTGCAACAACAAAAATGATTAGCATATATATCCAACTTTGCATTATCTTTCTACTGTTAGTTTAGAGAATGAGCCACAAGTAGGAATTGTACTATTCAGATTGTATCCAACAACAAAAAATGATAAGTATATATCCAACTCAAGCGTCGTCACGGGATATGGAATGACTGAATTTCCATGATTCTGTAGAATAAGGGTAAATGGTTGAGCCAGACACACATAGGATGCAGCCAGAGCCATTGTGTAACAGCCCGGCTCCAGAGTTGACGGCTGTCCCCACAGACCAATACGAGTCTTTTCTAGCGTGTTTTGTCCTCACTCGCACGCTCCCTGAGAAACTTCCCAGGGGGTCACCCATCCCGGAATTGCTCCAAGCCAAGCACGCTTAACTTTGGAGTTTCTTCCGTGTGGGCACCAGAAAAGAAGATGCATCTTATTGATATGAGTAGCACCTATCAAATCACTTAAGCTCTCCTCGAATATGCAGTCCTATACCTGCATATTCTTGGAATCCCTCTCGTTCGGGTGTGTTTCGGTTCATCCCTACGCCCCTCCGCTTGGAAGTCTTAACCGGAGACTCTCCTTGTCCGTGCCTCTTTTGCACCGGCGATCACTCCGCACTTCATCCCCGGGCGTCACAGGCCCACCAGCTTCCGCTTGGTTCGTCCCCGAACCACACCGTACTGGGAGAGGTTCGGCTCTGATACCACCTGTAACAGCCCGGCTCCAGAGTTGACGGCTGTCCCCACAGACCAATACGAGTCTTTTCTAGCGTGTTTTGTCCTCACTCGCACGCTCCCTGAGAAACTTTCCAGGGGGTCACCCATCCCGGAATTGCTCCATCCCGGAATTGCTCCAAGCCAATCACGCTTAACCTTGGAGTTTCTTCCGTGTGGGCACCAGAAAAGAAGATGCATCTTATGGATATGAGTAGCACCTATCAAATCACTTAAGCTCTCCTCGAATATGCAGTCTCATACCTGCATATTCTTGGAATCCCTCTCGTTCGGGTATGTTTCGGTTCATCCCTGCGCCCCTCCGCTTGGAAGTCTTAACCGGAGCCGCTCATTGTCCGTGCCTCTTTTGCACCGGCGATCACTCCGCACTTCGTCCCCGGGCGTCACACATTGTTCTCTACATTATTCATAAACAAAAAAAAAACACAAAAATTCAACACTTTCTTCACATACATATTTAGAAAACGATGATCCAAAAATTTACACTAAAAAATTGGTCAATAGAAACGACCATCGTAACAAAAATCCTAAAATAGATTTTCCAAAAATTAAAAATAAAATCCAAAAGAAAAACACATATATTCAACAATTTTCACATGAATATTCAGAAAACGAAAGTGCGAAAATATATTTTCAAAGATTAAGAGAATTCTTACCAGAAAATTTTAGAGAAATTGAAATGAAGTTGACGATTTCCAGAGGATAGTGAAAAAGGTGGGCAGATTGGATGAGCAGACTTCAATAATTCCAGCGTCCATTCGTCAATGGTTGAAATCGCTGAAGAAAATAGCCGCCCAAAATCTTCCGCCGTTTATGAATATCGACGCCCAGAACATTCTGCCCAAACTCTGTTTCTTGAATATAAAGATGCCGCAAGTCGTTTGGAATTTGCACAATATCCGGGATTTGATTAGGGAGTGTTAATAATCGGGGGTGATAAAATACTGATTTAACCCCGTCGAATTATTTTATGTTATTTAGTGAATTATAAAATCAGTAAAATAATCTAACCAAAGCCAAATCTGACCGTCTATTTCCTGAAATCTAACGGGTAGTATTTCTTCTTTAATCTTAACACTTAGGGGCTTCTCAATAGATCCTTACCCTATATATATATATATATATATATATATATATATATATATATATATATATATATATTACTAGTGCTCTAAGCCAAGCACGCTTAACTTTCAAGTTCCTTTCGAGTGGTCACCGGTACAGAACACGCATATTATTGATATAACTAGCACCTATTAATTCATTTAAACTCTATTTCAATATACAATATTATTCATTCATAACCTTGAAATATGTCGAGATAATATCTAAGACTCATGGTGCAGGCGAAAGATTGATGGTAAATATACGATCGAATTTAAAATAATAAAAAATTATTATTGTCGTAATTAAAAAAAAAAAGAAAAGAAAATATGAGTATGAAAAATAACAATCAACTATACAATAAAATCAATATACAATCAAATAATAATAGTAATATACAATGTTATCGTAGTAAATTATTAAATTATTAGATTTATTTAGATTTATTAAATTATTAGATTTATTATTATTAGATTTTGATGAGGATGATATTCAGGATCCCAGAAAATGGACCTTCTTAAATAACCAAGATCCCGAATATTAAGGAATCCCCATCCCAGAGCTGATTGTATCATAGGAGAATGAGGAGAAAAATCCTATCCCAGGAAGTAAACGGGCGCAGCCCTGAAATAGCAGAGTCGTCCATGGCCACCTACACAAAGCTAGAGTGGGACGGCAATGGGATATCTTCAGACTAGGATCGACCAGACCATACCTAGTCTTCATGTCTTGTGTGATTGGAGCTTGAGGGCAGGTCTGTTGTTTTTCGGAGAAGAATCCTAGCTGAAGGTCTACCGTACGGAAAAGGTGGATCTGTACGAGGGGAAAAGGTAGCTTTATACGGAGCAAGAAAGGGAGCACCTGCAGAGCGCATAACCGTGACTGTAAAAGATAGCCAATCACTGCTCACTTTAGGGGGACCACTTTTTCCTAACTAACAATCTCTCGGCTTATGTGGAGGGTACTCAGCAATAGGGGAAATGACTTTTCTATCCTTGCGAATAAAAAGTAATAAATGGATGAGAATACCCATCCTGATTATGGATCGAAAGGACAGAATAGCCCATAGGTTAAGAGGCTTATATATAGGACGAGTAAGATAACATAGGGGGACTTCTCAATTTTTAAGGATTATTCAAAAGGAAGGAGAACGCCATTCAAATATATTCGACCGTTAGAGAAAAAAGAGGAAGAATCGCCTACTTGAAGGAGCTCATACCTGGAATCATCGGAAGAAACCAGGTTTGGCTACATGGTTTAGGTTTTAAAGGAATGTCGGTAAGAACCGCCTTCACCAGATTTAAAATAATTCAATATACAATATCATTCATTTATTAAATCAAATAATTTATTATTTTAAAATAATAAAATATTTGAAAATAAATCAAATAATTTATTATTTTAAAATAATGAATCAAATAATTTAATAAATCTATCAAATCTATTAATTTATTATTTTAAAATAATACATCTATTAATTATTTGCTTTAGATTAACATTTAGTATTATTTTAAATATTATTTGCAAATAATATCATATTTGTATTAGATAATAATATTGTCTAATTTTTTAGAATAATATTATGATAATAACAATCATTTTTAAAATATTATGAATAATTTAAAAATAAGAATTAAATAAAAAATTAATTAAAAATAATATAATATATATATATATAAATAAAATAAAAAATATAAAAATAAATAAAAACAAAAAAACAAAATTTAATAATTTAAAAAATTGGAAAAATAATATTAACGATCGTTTTTTCGGTCGTTAATAAATAAAACAAAAAATAAATAAAAATAAAATAAAAAATAAAAAATAAAAAAATAAAAATAATATTAACAACCAAAAAATTCGGTCTTTATAAAAATAAAAAAATAATATTAACGACCAAAAATTTCGGTCTTTAAAAAATAAATTTTTTTTATTAAAAAAAATAAATAAATAGTTAAATATTTTTTTTAAATACTAACGGCCGAAATTTCGGTCATTAAAAAATAAAAAATATATAAAAATTTTAACGACCGGAAATTCGGTTGTTAAAAAAAATAAAATATTAAAATATTAAAAAAATAATTAACGACCGAATTTTTAGTCGTTAAAAAATAAAAAAAAATCGGTTGTAAATTGGTCGTTAAGGCCGCAAAATTAACGACCAAAAATTTCGGTCGTTATAAGCGTGTTTTCTTGTAGTGTGAATTTATGAAAATAAATTTAAATCATAATTGCTTTTATTTGCAAAAATATTTAATGCAAATCATTTCGTGCTCAACTCATATAATAATTTGCACATAACAATAGGGAGTGTATCATGTATATCCACCATGTTATCATAGTATATAGATCCAAAATATGGAACACACAATGTGTGTATGTGGCGAGCTAGGAGTGTAACATGTGGCAAATGTCTTCCAAAAGTTCCAATGCAAAATACACGCAGAGGTAAAATATGAATAAAATTTTTGGAAATTAAAAAAGGGCAAAGGTGCAGATTCCCCCCTGTAGTACACCCCCTAGAGCTTTTAGCCCCCCAAACTCGGTCAAAGCGCGTTGACCTCCCCAAAGTCCCGGAAGAAGGGTGCAATTAAGTCCAAAGCCTTGACGGGCGTTTAACGCCGTCTTCAATTTTTTTTTATTATTATTTTCGCTGGGCCCCACCGCCAACAACGCTATTGTATTTAGGAATTAGGGTTCAAATTTGAAGGAAACCTAATTTTATTGCGAGATTGCGAGGTTGCTTGAAATCGAGAGAAATTTTCAAGATTTTCGTCAATTGGGTTAGGGTTTGTTGAGTATAGAAGGAATCGAGATATTATCATGAGCTCGAGCTCAGGTTCGGGTCATCCTCGTCACGTGGAAAACGGCAGGTGATGAATGGCGATGAGGTTAGGTATTGCCGTTGTAAATTTGAAGGCAAGAGATTGGAAGCTACGAGACTGACTTCTTGGACTGAAGAAAACCCGGGTAGAAGATGAAGGAATATTAAATTGAATTAACGTTCTGCTTTGCCCGATGATCGTTTCTTGGTTATTATTAATTTATCATACAACGATTAATCTTAAACATGCTCCTATGAATTTAACAGCTGCACATAGGTGTTAGGAATTACTTACTTGTGAAGCGGATGCAGAGATCGTTGATGATCGTGTCGAAAGACTCCAGTTCTGATCTTCTCGAATGTATCCCGCTCAGCTTTCACCGTTGGATGGACAACGAGTTATGAAAGTCCCAAGCTAGAAATCCCTACACGTTTCCTGCGGCTCCTTAGCTCTCAAAAACCCTAATAATTATCAGTGTGTATTTCCTGAGAGCTGACAGCTGTATTTTATAATAAAACACAGAGAGAGGGGCGCCAGTTTTAGGGTATGGGCGATTTCTAGCCCTTCTTGGGCTAGGAGACATTGGGCCAGTCCAGGGACCAGATACAAGGAATAAAGATGGGCCTCAAATAAATTAATTTATCTATGGTCAGCCCAGACCATAATTAATTTATAAATATCAGTTCATTCCACTAGAGAACCGATATTGACTTACCCCTTTATTGCCGGTGTTGAGTCGGGGCTTGTATTTAGACTTATTAAATCCTCGTATTTAAAATATCTGACATCCATCAATTAATTAGAGCTCTGACAGCCTTAATTAATTAATCTCTTTTGTAATCCTTAAGCAGTACCACTCAAACCTTATTATTGCGCCTGAACTTAATCAACCTGCAGGGTTTAACGCAATAAACATTATTGAGCTCCTTAAGGGGATGTCATTATCCTCTATCGGATACGAGTACTAATACAGATAATCAAATATCATATATTAACCGCTATCACCCAAGATACAGAGTACTCAAGTTACTATATAACTCTCGCTCATAGTAAATCAAAGTGATAAACGAATCAACATATATATCTGAAATCTTATTAGTATTAAGATCATATAAGTTACCGAGACCTTGATTCTTCACTTAAGTCAGATAGAAGAATACATCTCACTCTGGTCCTATCAATACGTTATGACGTACCAGTATAGATAAGTAGTCAAGACAAACTACTTCCATCTATACCGCAGCTTAAACCAATAACTTGTCCTAGAGTTATTTCGACTGTGATTATATTATATCTCTTAAGGTTATTCCAATTATACGGTCTTCTGTGATCTACAACACACCATATAATCTACTTATATAGAGATAAAGAACATACATTTGCAATCATGAACACAATCAGATAGGAGATAAAATAGTGAATACAGGAACCAATGTATACAAGCATAAAAAGTTTTTGCTTTCAGTATACAAATCCAACAGAAGATTCTATGGGTGTCGAAATTGGAAGGTAAATCAATTGCTTATCACTCATTTTGTTTTTGCCCTAAACATGGAATTAATACTCATTTTCTGATTTCACAGACCCGGAATTGTGGTTTCTTTGATTGGTATGACGAACCAATGTGTGAAAGAGGTCGGGAAGTTATAAATGCATTGAAGAAGGAAAACACCAAGCTTGTAAAGCTGCATGAAACTTCGAAGCCCCCCATGGATTTGGAAGCTGAAATTGATCATCTTTGGTCAGTGATTGCAAGTTGGAAAGAAGAGTCAAGGGGTGTTAGAAGGAGAAGCCGTTTTCTTTTCATTTTTCTGATTATTTCATGGTGTGTGATAATCAAGCTTCTTATATAGCATGAACTTTGTGAAATGCTATGGAAATTATCTGTAAATCTCCACTCTATTTTGATGCTATGGAATGATGCTTAATGTATCTTGCTGTTGTTAATTGAATGATATAATCTCCCCTGGTATATTATGAATTTTCAATGTATCGTGTTTTTGTATCATAAGCATTTGATACTAAGGGAATATAGTGCTTTACACAGAAAACTAAATGCACAAACATAAGCTGCAAATTCATTCCCAACAAACATAAACACCAAATTTGCACAAACATAAATGCACAAACATAATCACCAAATTTGCTGCAAATTCATTCCCAACAAATTCAAGCCATAGTCATAAGCTATGAGTTTGAAAAAAAAACATAATATGGAAGCTCATTGTCTAGCTGAATTCCAAAAACAAACAAAAGAAAACAACCCAAAGCTCTGTCAACACACAAATTCTAAATGTTAGCTCAACTAGTGGTTGTTGAGCCAATAGTTGAGATAACATTCTTTTCTCTTGGACTCCTTCTGAGGACTTGTTGTTGCTCCACAGCCACTGTCTGCACTCTTGGAGCTTTGAATGGTTTTGTTGGTTGTTTCTTTCCCTGCACTGTGTCTCCAGTGGAGCTGCCTTCACCTCTCTTTCTCTTTTGCTTCTTTATCTCTGTTTCGTTTGGTATTGGGAACCTTGTAAATGGATCTGCTTCATTTTGTGTGCCTTCATTGATCACAATTGGTTGTGATCCTCCAAGCTGTGATCAGAATGCATTCACTCTCAGCAATGGTTCTTGAAATCATGAAAATCAGTTGTAAACTTACACTAATAGACAAACTTACATTTATAATCTGCTTTCCTGTCTCCATCTTGACATATAGACCAATTCCCCTAACTTGACCTTTCTGCTTCTTGCCAATGTTTGTGGATGTTGAAGCCTGTGATTGGTTTTGTTATGGCAGTTATGTTAACAAGAACTTTAATGCAAGTAAATTATGTTTCATACCTGTGTAGGCCTGTTAGGGCAGTTATGTTTCTTGTGGGTTGCACTTCCACAAATGCTGCAGTGTTGTGTTTTACCAATCCTTGACAATTTGTGTTTCAATCTGGGCTCATTTGGAGCTCTTACCCTGTTCTTCTTGGACCTCCCTATCTTTTTCTCAACTGGTGGAGCTTCAATGCAATCTTTAAACTGATAATCCCAAAGTTTCTTCCCAGGTATTGGCTGTATAGCATTCTCATAAGCTTTCCTATACATCGAGCTATGGTACCATTTACTCATCACAAACATAGGGTCCAACTGGCTTGAGTGAAAGGCAGCTATGGCATGAGGGCATGGGATGCCACTCAAATCCCACATCCTACAACTGCACTTCTTAGTATCTATAAATACTATGTGCTTGCCATCTCCCTCCTTCACCTCATAGCCATAGTCACCATTCCAAAGAACATTACAATCTATACTAGCTGCCTTATTTGCCTCAAACAGTTTAATTGCATTAGGGCACCATTCACTCTTCCAGTGATCAGCAAGCACTTTCCTATCCCTTATCCTACTCATTACCAACATCCTAATCTCCTCTAGCATTTAAATTATTGGCTTATGTCTAGCATCAGAAATACTTGAATTGAAAGACTCACTGATGTTATTATCCACCATGTAGGTTGAACACCTTGTGCTTTGATAGGCTCTGCACCATCTTTCAGTAGGATAGTGGAGTAGATCCTCGGCTGCCTTCTTGTTTATAGCTGAAATCTTGGCCAAATTCAACTTGTACTCTTGCTGAAATGAGCTCCATGCAGTAGTCCAAAACCGCTTCTATAACTCCTCTCCTCTCCACTTCTTACTCCAGTTGGCATAAATATGCCTGGCACACCACCTATGTTCAGCTGCAGGAGTCACTTCCTTCACAGCCTCCATCAATCCCTAAACATAATTGGAGTAGTTAGTTGTCATTCAAATTTGACAGCAACAAAAGCAGTGCAAATAGTCATAAATACTTACCTTTTGCATATCTGACATAAGAGTCACCTCATCACCTGTTCCAAGGTTGAGCTCCTGCCTCAACCATCCCAGAAACCACCTCCAATTGTTCTTGTTCTCTTTGTTTACAACTGCCCAAGCAATGGGCACAATTCCATCATTCCCATCCTTCCCAACTGCTGTCAACAGTACACCAAATGTCTTGCCTTTCAAATGGCAACCATCAAGAGAAATTATTGGCCTGCAACCCCCTATCCAGTTCAACCTACAATGTTCTAAGAGGATAAATATTCTCTTAAAAACTCTCCTTTGGTTCTGCAGATGCTCAGTGGATAGTTGGAGTTCCATCTTACTCCCAGGCATACATTCTTTCACAATGTTACAATAGGCAACCGGCCTATTGAACTCCTCTCTATAGCTACCCTCAAGCTTGCATATGATTTCTTTTTTTGCCCTTTTACACTTGTGTAAACTGACATGAAGCTTCAAATGGTCCTTTACATGACCTTGCATGTCCTTAGAGGTGAACCTAGGATTTCTGTATATTGCATCTTTAAAGTACTTAGCCAAGTATGTTTGACTAGCACTGGGGACTTCCCTCTGTTTGCAGCAGGTGTGATCTGCCACAAGAGTCTTGATGACTAGCCCTTCAATATCCCCATCTTTAGAGACATGCATGAGAAATGGACATGATTGGTCATTGATGCAAACCACTCTAATCCTAGTCTTTTCATTCTTTATGAACTTTAACTTGTACCCAAATTTAACAACATATGCATTGATTGATTCCCTAGCCTCCTTTGCCCCTGCAAAGGTCATTCCTAATTCAAAACTACCCTCATCTCCTCGTTCAACACTCCCAACCAACTGCTCTAAGATTTTAACCTCATCATCACTCTCCCAACACTCACTGTATACAGATGAATTCTCATCATCACCATGCCCTCTCCCTTCACCCTCAGCCTCATGTCTCTCTACAACCTCAGATAACTTATCACCCTGCTCACCCTCTTCTATCCCAGCCCTCTCTCCCTCTTCAACCTCAGGTAACTTATCACCCTGCTCACCCTCTTCTATCCCAGCCCTCTCTCCCTCTTCAACCTCAGGTAACTCATCACCCTGCTCACCATCTTCTACATCACCATGCTCACCCTTTTTTATCCCAGCCCTCTCTCCCTGAGTATTATCTAGATCATCACTCTTCTCACCTTCCTTTACCCAAGTTACCTCCACTTCCTCTAATCCTATCAAGTCATTTAATTGTACCCCAGCATCAGTATTCTCAACCCCCTTATCAAGAACTTCATCTTCTTCTAAAAACATCTCAAGTGGTACAAAAGTAGGCATCATATCAATTTCATGATCTGCAAATAAATTTATCTCTTCATACCCAAGTAATTCTAGGTAATCAAGAACCTTATGACACTGTTTAGGATTTCTTAGGGGAACTAGACCCTTATCAATGGGATAATCTACGTCTGCCGCATACACTAGTTTAGGTTTAGAACCATAACAGTCCTCAAATTCAGATACGATCCTATCTAAAGTCATTTTTTCTACTGAGGATTTAATCTTCTTATGGTTGTAACCGTCATACATCCATTCACCATTCTCATCATTTTTTTTCCATATACCCCACCAATTCAAAATAAATACAACTTCAGGATTCGACATGCTGCACAACAACAGGAACAAGTAACAACAAAACTTATGTTACGCTTTCATACACCAAATGAAAGATAATACGAAAGCAACCATAATCTCAATCCCACAGTACATGCATGTTCTGGAAAAAAAAATTGGAGAGATATAGATTAGCCATTACTTACCTTTTTTCCAGAGTTTAGTTCGATGTAAATTAGAATCAGTGATAGGAACCCTTCTTCTTCGTCGATTTGCAACCAAAGAACCCTTCTTCTTCGTCGATTTGCCCTCTGCAACTCTTAGTTTTGGAATGGAATGGAAGAAACTCTTCGTCTCCTCTATTTTCATACAAAGCCCGCGCATTGTGGTTGTTGGCGGTGGGGGCTAGCGAAAATAATAAAAAAAAAATTTGAAGACGGCGTTAAACGCCCGTCAAGGCTTTGGACTTAATTGCACCCTTCTTCCGGGACTTTGGGGAGGTCAACGCGCTTTGACCGAGTTTGGGGGGCTAAAAGCTCTAGGGGTGTACTACAGGGGGGAATCTGCACCTTTGCCCATTAAAAAAATAAGAAATATTAATAATATATTTTTTTATTTTTTTCTGTCGGAAATGCATTTTTTCCCCACGACCGTCGTCAAAATTATACATATAACTGAAACAAATATGCATAAACATAAACACAATCAAATATGCATAACGTTGGATAGAAATATGCATGAGAAACGATAGTTTACGACCCCTCTGGTGCCTCTCGTTGTTGTTCATCGCTGCCATAGTTATGCATATAGTTGAATACAAATATGCATAACTTTGGATAGAAACATGCATGAGAATATATGTCTCGTCACGTACTTGTCGTCGCTGATCACCTTACAAGTCGCATAGTATTATATATATTTATGTGTAACGTTATACATAATGTTAATGTATACACGTATTTGTGTTCAATTATACTACTGTCACATACTCCCTCCGTCCACGATCAATGTTTCTCAAATTTTTGGGTGCGGATTTTAAGAAATGTTATGTGTTGTAAGTGGAGTTTGGACCCCACATTAAAAGTGTTATTATAGAGTAGTGTTTAAAAATGTGTGGTGGGGGAGTGAAGTTTGGGTCACACATTGGTAAATTGTGTTGTGAGTAAAGTTTGGGTCCCACATTAAGCCCATGCATGTTTTGTTGAGTGTTTTTAGAGGTTGGAAAGGGAATCAATTAATTGAATTCATTACTCATTGTTTAGTTTGGATAATAAGGTAACCACTACCCTTACTTAGGGGTAATCCAATCACCCAATTTGTTATCCCTCAAAATAGAGGGAAACAAAAGAAAGTGAATATCTTACTAATGATTCATTGTCATTGTTAAACCAAACACTCAATAAAAGTACTGTTTATTGTTGTCATTCCACCCCTTTATTTGATTTCATTCCATTTCCACTCCTCTACTCGAACCAAACGACCACTAAAGATGTTATTGTGGAGTATTGTTTAAAATGTATGGTGGGAGAGTGGAGTTTAGGTCCTACATTAGTTAATGGCGTTGTGGGGTAGTGTTTAAGAATGGAAATGAAACATTTCTTGTGGATGTATTAAAATGACAAAAAGGGAACATTGATCATGGACGGAGGAAGTAGTATTTGCTATGGCATCCCTATGGCCAGTCCACATTTGTGACGGCTCTACAACATCTAAAAATTCTCTGTGTTCGGGCTCGACAAATTAATTGTCATTTGACAGATTATTGAAGGCTTGCTCCATTGGATCTACGATCATCTCGCCACGAATGAAATTGTTGATGAGAAAGCATGCCATGATTAGTCTATTTTGAATCTTAACGGGATAGTATGTCGTGTTGCGCAATATACACCATCTCATCTTCATTATTCCAAATGTCCTATCTATTGTGTTGTGTGCCCTCGTATGGCGCAAGTTCAATAATTCGTCCGTTGGGGTCGTACAATCGTTGGACCCCACTCCTTTACGTGATATCTCACACCTTTGTATGGTGCTAGGAAGTCCTCGTTGTTGGCATATCCGTTTGTCGCATAGGTAGTATGAGCCTTGTGCATAAACAACAACAGTCTCAATTATAAAATCAGACTACTTATCCACATAATTGATGCATAACTAAATAGAAAAGAGAAAATATACTATTGTTCACAGAAGTTGGTACTCTTAGGGACTTTGAAGCCGTTTACTTTGTTAAGGGCATCACGTTAGATCCTAGAGTCCCTCCACCCAGATAGAACGTAAACAAATTTCAAATTTTGATCACACATCGCTAGGGTGTCAGTTGATATCTGCCCTTTCTGCGTTCGATATCTCGACTCATCACAATTAGGAACCATTACATCAATGTATGTGCCATGTAAAGCACACAAGCAGCACTAACAAAAGCAAAACATGCAAATAAACAAAGCCAATATGGATTAGTCAACCGCAAAGCTGATAAGTTTGCCCAGTCTTGCACAACTTAATTACTTTCATTTTTTCCTTCATTTAAAAACATGAAATATCAAAGGGCAGAATATATGTATATACATTGAACCACTTTCACTGTGGATCAGTCGAGTCATCGGCCACATCGTTTAGTTTCACTAATAATATATCGTGCAACCGCAATACAACTTTTAGGACCGCAAGCACGTAGTGAGAAATTATTAGACCGAATCGCCAAAATACAAATCCAACTACTCTATTCTTCTTATGATTGGCCAACACAGACAAAAACATGGCCACCTCATCCTCCACATTCACGTATCGATCATTACTAAGACCACCTACTTGTCTCAGTAGCAAGCATGACCTACCAAAGGCATTTCTATCCATCTTCAGGTTTACGATACAATCGGTGTCGTTGAACCCTACCATTCTATCAAGATGCTTCACCTTATCAGGGATCCGGTGAAGCATCCCAAACGACTCAACTATGGCTCTTCGCTTTCGTTTTCAAGTTCTGGACCGTTCTATAGAATTTACTACGATAATTAGTTGCATCATTTGTTCTTGTAGAATTTCCTCAACAACCAAAAACACACATGCATTCCTATTTTCCATAATCAACATCTATGTGAACAAAAAAAAAGGGAGCATAATTTAAATAAATTATTGGCGCATGCGGAAGTCTGAAAAACAGAGCAAAGCAATAGTAGACAACAGTTGGTTGTAGATCAATTTGACACAGTTCATGAGAAATCGATAGAAATCAAGTGAGCCCACGCACCCATGCCTTCACGGCAATACCAGTCGATATCATTTATGGTCATTCTTTCACACTTTCGTAATGACACGGCAGAAATATAATGGGCAAAGTGAACTTAATCGACGTCTTAAATGGAGTGGAGAGGCCCTGCTCAGACAATACCTAAACCACGCGAAGATCCTCGCAAATCCTAGTAGCTCTTCGGCGATTGAACGAGCTCGATTGTATCTACAATTCAAAGGATCGAGTAAATTTCAGGTCACACATTACAAAATGGAAGACTTCACTCACGATCAGAGCTATCGTACTCAGGCTTGAAGGGCTTCGCCGCTTGTTCCTTGGACCCAATTTTTCGAAATCTATAAAATGAGCGGCCCAATTTGAGAAATTTGAATTTTTTTTTTTCAATCTATGGGACATGGGCAAAATTGAGAGATCAAAATTACAAGTCGAGACACTGTAGCAATAGCACTACTGTAACTGGAGGTGACCCCGCTCGTGTTTCCTGTTCCTGAAGCAAGCATCACATTCACAATAAAAAAATTTAGAATGACATAAATTTATTCCGAAAATAAAACAACCCTTCATGACTCATAAGAACAAAGAATTAAAATAATATTGTATCAGGGTAAATCAGTATAACGTTTATTCTGATCACTTTAGATCAGTATAACCTAAGGAAAGAATAAAAAGCCCCAAATTGGCAGTTCATGTTCAAACTCTATCGTTCAAAAAATACTATGTTGGTATTCATACATATACATACACACTATATCACAATTTTCCAAGTAAATTGAGGTTGGAAAAGATTCATGTTTCCAGATTTGGGCCATTTTTCCAAGAACCAGCACAACCCCCAGCTATGTTCCAACATCTTGAGCTACTGTTCCTTCCTTCCAACGTCCCAAATTTAGCAAAAAACACCATGACCGAGCATCCGATTCGTCCAGTCACACGGCAGACAGAAAGAGATGAAAGTAAGGCCTATGGCTTCCAAGGAGCTGGTGGTGGTGGTGGTGTCGGAAACATGGGTGGCACAGCCGAGAAAATCGTGTTCTTGTCTATCCCCACAGTCTTTTCACCAGATAGAGCCACAAGGGCTGCAACTAAGCCGGCATTGCCTGCAAGTGTTGGCTCTGTGTAGTTGTAGTTTGAACGAACATCACGGAATCCATCGTGTTTGTCAGGACCAGCAACCATAGCTCCAACAAGAATATTAGGGTTCGGCTTGGATGTGTCCCTCCATTTCCATCCTCCCTTGCAGTTGTACTTAATCTTGTTCTTCGGAATGGAGGCTCCTCTGTGGTGGACATGCTTCGGGTAATGATTGCCGAAGCCCACAACATAGCTCATCTTTCTGGGATTCTTACCAAGGATGTAATTCATCTGGAAAAATGGGAGCAGAGACACCAGTTATCATAAACAATCACCAATATTTAAGTCGTAACAACATACTTCACATATGAAGTGCATCATTCGTACCTGAGTCTCTGCAAATTCACGGAGGATGTCTGTTGAGTAGAAATGAGGCCCACAATACCAGCCAGGCGTATCGGCAGCTTTCATGTAGTCGCTAAACAATGTAGCCAGGAAAGCTGCATTGACAACGTACTGAAGAGGCTGAGGGTTGCCATGATTTAACTGGATCATGCCGCCTGTTCATGATTACCAGAACAGTAACTAAAATTTCCAACGGGAACAAACCACTTATTCTGCACAAGATGCTTTATAGCAAAATAGATTACCTTTTGTCCTGTTAAATGATGTATAATATGGCAGGAACGAGCACATAAATATGCTGGTCTGGTTGTGGAATGTTTTCAAAATCTCTTCATAAGGATAGCCAGGGCTCAGGAATAACCTTAGACGACTCAGAAGCACCTGACAGACATTCAAAAGACAGTTGTGCAATTGATTAGTAAGATTTTCACACAAGAAGTAGATACTAGACAGGAAAGTTATGTAAGTAATGTTGCAGAAAAAGTACAATACTTTCCCATGATGATGGTTGATCAGATTATTTTTCACAAATCATAACTCCAAAATATAAAAAAGAGAGGAGAAAACCAAAAAGCAATACCAATTTGGCATTTTGGAAGTAACAATAAACTAGCAAAGAAGACTGAAGTTGTAACCAAGTCCCAAGTCAGACAAAACAAGAAAACATTTATGGTTCTTACTTGGGCACCAGCAAGCTTGTTGTCCCAATTAAGCACGCCATAGTAGGGGCCTCCCCAGAACGCACCAGCATGCTTGGCAATGCCGGGAGTTGTAGCGAGCTGAAGATACGAATTGTTACCCGTGGCATAGTACAACCAAGCAGCTCCCCACACAAACTCATCATAGTAACCCGTAGAGTTATAGAAAATTGCTGCCTCATTACCAACACTATATCTACCACGCTGATCCCTAGAAAACTTAAAGAGAGTCTTGGCACCATGGACAAGCTTTTGTGAGTATGCCTTGTTGTCCTTGAAAACTATAGATGCAGAAGCCAAAGCAGCAGCCATCTCTGCGGCCAAATCTGAGCAACTGTGACACTCAGTAACAGGTCTATCGTAATCAATGTCCTCCGGCCTCATCCAACAGTAGTGATCATTCTCTGTCCCACCTGTTGTATCCCCTTGTCCCACCTGCAAATAAGAAACTATAGATGCTCAATACTTTTCTTAAGCCCATGAAAAATCAACATAGCTGGTTAAATAAGCAAATCTATCCAGAAGTCTTTTAAACAACAGAAGCTGTGTTAGGTTGATCGATTGATCAGGCATATTCAAGCAAAAGAATAACGCATGTCCCTTTTGACATATAGCTAAAGAGAGGCAAGACATCAACAGAAGCGTAGGAAAATCCCAAGAAACAGAAAATTTTCAACATGATACAAGTGAAGTTTCATGGGATTGGTTTTCTACAGTTCCCGAGTTATACCTGTGACACAATTCTGTCAATAGTATCGGCAGTGTGATTAAAAGTCTTGAGAAAATAATCAGTTCCCCACTTGATTATATCTTTGACATGGTTAAGCTCTCCAGCTGCTTCGAATTTGTCCTTGTACTCAATCACACTCCAACTCAACATCGTCATGGCAAAAGATTGCGGAAAGTTGAATTTAATTGCATCTCCGGCATCATAATAGCCACCAGACAGGTCTTTAAACAAAGTCGAAGAATCAGATTTTCCGTCATTCACACAAGAGTTGCCCCTCCACGATACATTATTGTGCTTCGGTAGTTTTCCAGCTGCGAATACGAGTATCATGAATTAGACTGTGCATTAGTTGATCAATCAGAGACATAATAAACTAATGAATCGGCAAAGAATTCCAGTGAGTTGGACTAAAAACCAAAGCTCCAGCCATATAAGCTTTCAATTTCATCATTTTTCTAGTGCAAAAGATGCATTATATCAGATATAGAGCCTTCCTTCAGATTAAATTATACATACTTTCCCAATAGATGAAAACTACAATATAATAATCAAATCACAATAATTGACTAATTCAAAGTTTAGACAAAACAAAACATCATCGAAAAGTGACAGGCAGCAAGATTAGAGTCATATTCCTAATACTCTCCTCTTTCTACACAAATCGACTAATGATCCCACTTAAAAAATAGTACTGATAATAATAACAATTAATTAATATTGCAAGTAGAGATTGGAAAAATAGTACTAATAATAATAATAATTAATTAATATTGTGAGTCGAGTTTGGCCGCCTATGATACAAAGTTTCCAAAATTAGAAAGGGATTAATTTTGTTGGACGTATCCAAATGGCAAAAAGGAACTAAGTATAAGAAATGCATGAGTATATAACCCCAATTTCCAATCTCGTAATCAGAAGTTTTTAAAGAAATTCATCAGATCAAAAAACATAAACCTAAATTTACCAGAAATTCACGTTTCAAAAAATATGTATACTCACAACGCTGAGCATTGAAGAACATGAGGGCTTTGTTCAGCGCCAGCGTGTAATTATCCGGTGGCGGCGGCTTGGGGTGGTGGCGCGGCACCGTCTTAATGATCAAGATGATGAATCCAGCGAGCAATCCGGCAGCCAAAATGGTCCCCACAGTCCACACAAAGATCTTCCTGCTAACGATAATGCAGCCGAGATCCACATACTTCTTCTTCTTCTGCTCGCCGGGGCCCAGCAGCCAGCTCTGCTGCGTCTCGTCGAGCGGCCTCGACAGGGCCGCCCTGTCGTAATCCTGCAAGTTCCGGCTGCGGTCGTCGTCGGTAGCGGAATCGGCCGCTATCTCCAGAGGCCCTCCCCATGGATCCCTACCGTACATACTCGCACACTTTTTTCCTCTCGCAAACCAAATCTTCAAAAATTAAGAGCTCAATGAAGCTAGGTTTGGATCTGCAAAATTAATAGATGATGCATCTGGTAATGTAAGATCAAGTTTTTAGTTAGAGAGATGCGGAAATGGGTGTGGGTGTCTCTCTCTTTCTGTTGAGTGAATGAATCTGTAGTGTGAATGAAGAGAAAAAGAAGGGGACTGTGGTGGACTGTAATAATGGAACTGTGGAAGAGATTTGGGCTGTGAAGTTGCTGTATTTTGGTATTTGCCTATATTTATTTTATTAATATAAATATTGCACCGAATAATTATGGAAATTGGTCTGATGAAACTTGAAAGTGAGTCACTACCCGACTAAGCGACAGTGACAGTCTGTCTAATTCTTAAAAAAATGGTTTTCTAATTCTTAAAAAAATGGTTTTCTTTAACATTAGTATTTACTGCGAACCACAACTGTCGGTACTGTAAATTCTACGTATCTACCTAATTGATCGCGATTACATACCTAATTGATTGTGATCTCATTGAGAAATAGGGGCTTGTATCTTTTTTCATTTGACCTTTATATTTGCCTATTGACATATATTTCATGGATAACAAATTAATTGTAGGAAATGACTCATTTATATGCATAATAATTCAAAATGCGGACAAAGTTTTGCAATAAGTGGACACGGTTTATGGGAAAATATTTTATTGAGCTTTTATGGGCATATATGAGCTCAAGTGTACGTTCTTGTTAACATTTTAGGGTACCTTTAATTTGACGAAAAATGAGATAAAAATATATGTTCACTTATTTTTTACAGGTAATTACACCAAAAAAAATACTACTAATATTCTTACTATTTTTTATTTTATTATTTTTTCTTATCTATCATTTTTTAATAAAAAATTTACAATCAAAGTAAATATACTCTTACAAGTTTATTGTTGTCTAAATCTATGTAAGACTATTTCAAGTTAATAAATTTGTTTACGCAATAAACTATGAGATTATTTACAAAATGAATTAAATGACCAGCTGATTCAATCATCTACTCTCTCTTATTCAGTTGTAATTTGCCATTGACTTATAGATCAAATTCTTAATACTCCCTCGATTCCGTTTTGAAGAGTATGAATAGTTTATAGACAAATTTTAATAATTAATAAGTGAGTGTGTTATGAGTGAAAAAATTAAGTTCACTTTCGTATTAAACGTTATAAATAATGGTGAGCTATGATTATAAAAAACATAAAAGTATTAGTGATGGGTCATAACCAAAAATAAATATGTACTATAATTTTATGGGAACGAAAAAAAAAAATGAACCTATTCTTATCAAATAGAGGGAAGTCTATGATTTTTAAGGTTTTAGATGAGACTACAACTCTACTTTCATTAATTCTGCCCACTACAAAAAATAAATCTCGATTTGGATCATGCAAATTTCCACCATTTAGATTATTCATCATAGAGTTTATATACTATCAGGTCTAGTATCACGTTAGTCCAATTGTTTTTATAAAATTGGGCTCTGTGTATTGAACTTATAATTATTGTGGAACTTGATTGGTTAATAATATACGGCAATAAGTAAAAAAATATTAATAATAATACTGGTAGTTACAACCGTACTATAATTATAATAGAGTGAATTTTGAAAATAGCCACTCTGAAATACTCCCTCCGTCCACGAAATAAACTCTCAGTTGGGGTTCGGCACTGACTTAACTAGGGCTGGTAAATCGGTTAACCGGAACCGGTTAAGGGCCATTTTCTCAATTTGTCCGAATTTAACCGGTTAATTCGGTTAATCGGTTAACTGAATTAACCGGTTTTTATTTTAAAAAATTCAAATTTGTAGAATGTGTGCAATAAGATTTGAACTCTTGAGCTTTGAAAGAAAGAATAAGGTCTTATCCACTGCACCAATTCATAACTTATGATAATTTAGAACAAAAAAAAATTATAGATACTTGAAATGTTAATGCATTATTTAAATTAAAATATTAAATTATAAATTAATTAATTTAATATAAAATAAACCGGTTAATCAGTTTAACCGGTTAACCGACCGGTTAAACCGATTAACCGATTAGTGATGAACACACTAATCGATAATCGAACCGAACCGATAAAAATCGGTTATCGGTTAACCGAAAAAATCGGTTTTTTCGGTTCGGTTACGGTTAAAAAGGTGTTGTGGGTGGGATAAAAGGGTAGTATTAATGACTTTTGATTACTTTTCTTAATCTTTCATTAGCATAAAGGTATTTACACCATTTTCATTCTTTTTGCTTTTGATTTACTTAAATTATTTACATCCTTTTTATTCCTTATTTATTTTAGATTCTACTTATTTTCTGCCATTAAATAAATTTAATTAAATAAACTGCCCATTAAATAAACTGTCCATTAAATAAACTGCCCATTAAATAAACTTAATTAAAGAAATCGGTTGGAAAAAAAAGTGCTACAAATAAATCAGTAAAATCGACGCCAAGTTTATGAGGCAAAAGTTGTTCTTTTTACTAACCATTCCAAAATTATCAGATTACAAGTACCGAAAATTTTGGAGGGAATTTTAGAAGACATCACCTAACTTCTAAACATAAATAAATAGGGGCATTTACTGCTGTCACAGCATTCATTACAAAAGAGAATATGACAAATTTAAGAGCAAGGCCTAAGTTAACTAATGAAGATAGAATTTCTTTGGCTCAATGGCTGCTCCAACACAGCACATATGGAAAGCTCCATTATGGTGCGAAGAAGCAGGCTGCCGAGAAGTTCCACGTCGACTTGAGGACCGTTTGGACGATCTGGAAATCTGCCAACTCACAACAAGCCCTCGGGTTACCTATTCAGTTGAAATCAACGAAGAAAGGGTTAGGACACAAAGATAAATGGAAGATAGACGCAAAAAAGGTGAAGAAATTGTCCGTGTTACAGAGATCATCCATAAGAGTGATGACAGGTAATTTAGGGGTTAGTAAATCACTTGTGCATGTGTGGGTGAAAGAAAAGAAGCTTAAACCTCATACAAATGCAATCAAGCCTTTCTTGACCTCTGAAAATAAGTTATGTAGGCTTAAATGGAGCTTGAATCAACTTAGTGCAGTAAATGAAGCGGGGTTCATTAAATTTCAGTCCATGTTCAATACAATACACATTGACGAGAAGTGGTTTTATCTAACAAAGTGTAAAGACAGATACTACCTGTTACCTGGCGAAAAAGAACCTTATAGGAGTTGCAAATCAAAGAGATTTATCGATAAAATAATGTTTATGTGCGTTGGCAAGGCCAATCATAGATGCACAAGGAAACATTATTTTTTATGGTAAACTAGGGATTTATCCCTTCATAACCGAGGAAGCAGTAAAGAGGAATTCAAAGAACATGATCAAAGGCACATTGGAAGTAAAACCCATTCCAAACATCACCAAACCTATAATTTGGGACTGCATGATCACAAAGGTTCAATTATTTATGTTTTGCTATCAGATTTCTAATTATGAATTCATCATATAGCTTATGTTTCAATTATTGACAGATGGTTCCTTATTTTAAGGCTAAATGGCCTGAATTTGCAAGCAAGGAGATATTCATCCAACAAGACAATGCAAAGCCACATATAAAGCCTGATGACCCGGAGTTTTTAGCAGTTGCAAGACAAGATGGATTTAATATCCAACTTGTCTGCCAACCTGCTAATTCCCCGGACACCAACGTGAATGACCTCGGTTTTTTTAGGGCAATCCAGACATTGAAAGACCAGAAACCAGCCAAGAATGTGGAAGAACTACTCAAGAATGTGCAAGAAGCTTATGAAGAGTACCCTCCAGATAAGCTTAATCATGTATTCTTCACATTACAGAGTTGCTACCATGAAATCATCAAAGACAAGGGGGCAACAACTATAAGATCCCCCATATGAACAAGGAAAGATTAAGCAGGCTGCAGATTCTACCAGATGTACTAGCTGTTGAGGAACAACTAGTACATGAAACAATTCAGTTCATAAACATGCAGGACATTGAAGAGATAGGTCAAGGCAGCATAGATGTACTAAGGCAAAGGCTACAACAGGTGGTTATCAGTTAGGATAGTAGGAAGCATAACTTTTTGTTAAGGTTTACAAACCCAAACATATGTTAATCTCTCTTTTTGACTTGTTTGAAATGTAAATCATGTTTATTTAGCTGCTATACACCTAATGTACCTCCAAAACTAGGCTTACAACATAGTGGTGGCTCATCAATGTGTATAACCCCTGCCCTCAGAAAATACTCATCATAGGGCTTTTTATTTAAGTTCATGCAGTATCATTGTTCATAATCAGTTCAAGAACAACACCAAGGCATCACCAGCCCTCCAAATGCAGTAAAATATACACAAATACTCATAAATCAGTTCAAGAACATCACCAAGGCATCACAGGCCCCCAAAAGTAGTAAAACATACACAAATCCTCATAAATCAGTTCAAGAACATAATCAAGGCATCACCAGCCCCCAAAAGCAGCAAAACAAACACAAATACTCAGAAATCAGTTCAAGAACATCACCAAGGCATCACAGGCCCCCCAAAAGCAGTAAAACATATACAAATCCTCATAAATCAGTTCAAGAACATAACCAAGGTATCACCAGCCCCCAAAAGCAGTAAAACAAACACAAATCCTTAGAAAAATTTCATCATCGGATCAAGCATGGATCAATGTAGTATCATCCATTCAAAATCAGTTCAATAACCAACAAATGGCATAAACGTCCCACACACATAGTAATAGGAACATAAATCAGTTCAAGAACATCACCAAGGCATCACCAGCTCCCAAAAGCAGTAAAACATACACAAATCCTCATAAAAGTTTCATCATCGGATCAAGCATGGATCAATGTGGTATCATCCATTCAAAATCAGTTCAATAGCCAACAAATGACATAAACGGCCCACACACTTAGTAATAGGAACATAAATCAGTTCAAGAACATCACCAATGCATCACCAGCCCCCAAAAGCAGTAAAGCAACACAAATCAGTTCATGAACATTACCAAGGCATCACCAGCCCCCAAAAGCAGTAAAACATACACAAATCCACAAAGAACGATTTCACCTGATTAGAGGAGATGTAGGTGACCCAAAAAATAAATTCCTAGGGTTTGCAGCCTCCGAGCACGGACAGAGGCCTCCAGCTCCTTTCGCACGGAGGGCGGCGGCGGCAGAGGTTCATCCACGCTCCGGCCACTGCTAGCAAGCCAAGCACCGTACCCACCATCATCGAGGATTACCGCCTTAGAGATGCCCACCCATTTCATCCATTTTTTACTCTCATATTGGGCGAAGTTGTAGAACTCTGCCTCTTCCAGAGATCCGGGTTCTGGAACCCTAGCTTCAAGAGATCTCGTCGCTGGGACCCGATCAGTAGTAGATCTAGTCGCCAGGAGCAAATGGATCTTAGATCGAGGCGGCGGGACCCTAGATTCAGTAGCAAGCCACGGTTGTTGGTAGTCATCAAAAGAATCGAGTTGCATGCCGAATAAATTAGTTTCCGGCACCATGGATTATGTTTCTGGCACCAGGGACTCCGTCTCCGGCACCATGGACTCAGTTTCCGACACCTCAAGCCCAAGGAAGGTGGCATAGGATTTTGCCACCGATTCCATGGACGGGAGGTCGGTGGATCCCGAATCGTTCTCCACCGATGGTGAAGCCCAGACAAAATTATCAGATATCTGTGATTCAGACATAGTTGAACGGAGAAGAAGAAGATGAGAAGAAGAAGATTGGCGAAGAAGATAGATTTTCCCATAAAGGGAAAGAAATGAGATAGAAAGGTTACAAATGGGCCGATATAGGTTATTTAGTGGTTTGGGTAGGATTATTTAATTAAGGTGTCAAATAGGTTAATTATTTTAGATTAGCAAATTTAATGGTAAAGGGTAGTAAAACTTAAAAAGAATGGAGGGTATAATTGTCTAAAAAGCAGAGTAGGAGTTTATTTGGTGGATAGAAATTTAAGGGCAAGTAAGAGTTTATTTCGTGGACGGAGGGAGTAATAAATTTTAAAAATATCCACTAAAATAAAAAAATTAAAAATTAGCAATACTTACCATTTTACCCTTGCATATAAAAATTTAAAATTGCCCGCGAATTCACAACCAGTCGAATTCACAGTTGTCATTAATTTTGATTGTGAATTCAAGATTTGAAACTCGAATTCACAACTGAATAGCTAGTATTGGTTGTGAATTCAAGTTTTAATGTTTGAATTCACAACTAAAAATAGTGTTAGTCGTGAATTCACAACTATAAATAGTGTTAGTTGTGAATTCGCGTGAATTCACAACTAGAAATAGTGTTGGTTGTATATTCAAATTTTATTGGTTGTGAATTCACAACTAGAAATAGTGTTGGTTGTGAATTCAAGTTTTATTGGTTGTGAATTCACAACCAACGCTGGTAATTCAATTGTGAATTCATAATTCAGTTGTGAATTCATCGAGTTGGTTATGAATTCTAGAACATTAACCAGACAAATTATTCAATTTTCGAGTTAGTTGTGAATTCATCGAGTTAGTCGTGAATTCACACAATTCTCAATTTTCATATCCCCTATTGGTGAACAAATCAGCACGCATATTATTTACATTATTTACAAATCAGCACGCATATTATAACACATCAGCATTCAAGCCAAAGACTAACCATAACAAAGATTTTTTATTTTCTTCACAAATTGGCCATCCAACTACACAAAAATCTCATCACTTATACAAGAAAAACAGGCCAAAAACATCACAGAAGATCTATGTAAGTTAAACTGAAGCATCGGAAATCACAAAGTGACTCCTTCAGAACATTGAAGCGTTGAGACTAATCCCACCGCCATCGGTAACACCTAATGCAAATCCATAAGCCATAAAATCCATGCAAGACAAAACCAATCAACAGAAACAATTCATTCCACTAGAGGACGATGATGATGACGACGAAGGCGGTGGCGGACGGGCGGCGAGGACGAGAGAGAGAGAGAGCGGTGGTGGGGGGAGGAAGGAGAGAGAGAGAGAGAGACCGAGAAGAGAGAGATAGGGGTTTAGTGTGAGTAGTTTTTTAATTTTAATCTTAGGGGCAGTTTAGTAATTTAACAAAAAAAGTCGATAACTTTTAAAGTTTTATTTGAGTGGATAAATTTTTAAGTTTACTAAAAGAAAGTGACTACTTTCATATATTGACTCATGATAATAAGATCCTCCTCCTCTCTCTATAAAGGGGAGCTCATAAATTGGACTCTCTAATTTTTATGTTTTCTTCAAAGTAAATGCATTTGTAGATTAAAATAAATATTGAATTTTTACAACAAACAATTCATTAACATTAAAATTCAACCTTAATTAGAAAAAACTTACAATAATTTAAAAGATTACATTATTTGAACTACGACTAAATATGATCAATGTTGGGTTGATGCCGTCAGTTAAGTAGTAGCTCATAGTGTAGTGGGAGTCTTCCAATTACCATCTTTGTCAAATGCACTTTAACGATAGGATTAGGGTGGCAAAACATTGATAAAGTCACTTTGAAGAAGGTGGAAAACTCTAGTTCTATATACTCCATCTAGTGTTGCCACCGGTTCATGAACCGTCGGTTTCGGGTTCGAACCGGTGGTTCAGGGTCGAAAAAATATGAAACCGTACCAGGTCTGCCTGTTCTGTTGAAGGGCCGATTTTTGGGCTCTGAACCGCCGGTTTCGGGCCGGACCGAAAATCGGCGATTTTCGGGCTTTTCCTTTTTTAAATATTTTTTTTGTATTTTTTTATGAAATTAAATTATTTGTGTTGAAAGTTTGAATTTTTTTTACTTTACAAGTGTTGAAAATTTTTAAAATTACTCAACTTAATAACTTACTCCCTCCGTCCCACGAATCTTGACAGGTTTGGTTTTGGCACGAGAATTAAGGAATTGTAGATTAGTGTTTTAAGTGTGTAGTTAATAAAGTATAAAAGTGATAAAGTAGGAGAGAGAATGTAATAAAATTGATAAAGTAAGAGATGGAAGGGAATAAAAATGATAAAGTATGAGAGAGAAAGTAATTACCTTATTTAGAAATGTGTCAAGATTCGTGGGACGGATGGAGTATAATTTATAAATATATGTTGTGTTTTTTAAATTTTGAAATTACGCAACTTAAAAATCTTAAATAATATAATAACTTACAAGTGACAATCAAAATAATTCTTTATGTGTGAAAATTTATAATAAGTTGTAAACTTGTAATAATTTTTATGTCATATTTTTTTAAAATTAAATGTCTTGTATTGAAATAGTGAAAATTGAAATACAATAAAGGAAAAATAATTCTAACACATTAACAATCAAAATAATGCATAAAAATTGATATCTTGATTGAATTTATTCTATGTACAAAAAAAATATTACAAGGATACAATCTTCAAAATTGAATAAGTAAACTAACTAATATTAACTAAATAACTAATTCATTATACTAATTCCAAAATAAAGTTGTTTTACAAGGGGAAAAAAGAATCAAGGGCTTGAGCTCATTTTTAATATAAATATTAAAATTGAGTGGCCTACGTATCTTCATTGAATAATGAAGAATCAAAGCACACGTAGTTTTCTTACCTTAACTTACCTAATCGTAGGCCTCCTCGGTGTCGGATCTTTTGGACTCAGTGAATTCATCATTTGGGCTCTCGTCGGCTTGATCCCATTGGTTCTCTTGAGCTCGCAACTCGGCTTTGGACCAATCATCAAGCAATATGGTGGCCTCCATGTTTCGAGAATCCATGTTGCTTCTTCTTTCGTCCAAGACAAGTCCACCAACGCTAAATGCTTGCTCGACGGAGACCGTGGAGGCCGGAACCGCGAATAACTCCTTTGTCATGATGGCGAGTATGAGATATTCCCTCTCGTGCAAGGACCACCATTTCAAGACGTCGAATTGTTCACCACCTACATTTTTTAAAACAAATGTACTGAACAAATATATATCTAATTCGTTAGTAGTATAGCTCATTTGTATTTGCATAAATGAATAAGCGGCTTGAGCCCATTGGTTCGAATCAAAATCACTTTCTAAGGAGGAGCCAAATTGACCTTGTGAACTACTAGTACCTACACTTGAAGAGTATGATGGGTTTGCTAGCATATATTTTTGTTCATATTCATTAAATAAGGCCCTAATTGTGCTATCTATTCTAAGTTTAATAGCATTTAATTCGGGAAGGTGCCATTCTATTTCTTGATTATTTGCTAATTTTTTCTCAAAAAAAGATATTTCCTTAACGGCACCATGATAAATTCTAACATGCGATAAACACCGGCAAATTTCATTGTAGGACCTAAAATCTTAGCAACTACAAAAACATCGGGAATTTCAATAAAATATTTAAGCCACTTAAGGACCATTTCATATGATATGTCGTACAAATCTTCATTTTTACTACAAGCATTTAAAGCAATAGCAATATACATGCAATGTCCAACAACTTTAAAACTAGTGCAAGAATAAACATCGGATAAATCCGTAGTTGCATTTTGAAAAAAACCTTTAAAAGTTGAAATAAACTACCACATTTTGTCCAATAAGAGGGCAATAAAAACAAGTTAGCATCAGGAGTTTGTCTAAAAAAATCACATAAATGCTCAATATAATTCATGGTATATGCAAGCATGCCATATGTTGAATTCCAACGTGTAGAAACATCTTTAACTAAATTCGTATATCGATTTTTTTTTACGACAATATTTTTATATTTTTTTGCCAATACTCGCTTTTCTATGCAAAATATTAACGGCTTGTCTAATGGGATCAACACTATCATTAATAAGAGTATAAACATCTTGTACACATCGATTTAAAATATGACAAATACATCGAGCATGAAAAAACAAAAATAATCAATTGAGCAATGTTGGTAGCATTATGTGTTTCATTAAAATCTCTAAATACAATTAAACGATTTTGAAGTAACCAACTTTCTTCAACCCAATGACAAGTAACACTCATATAAGAAGTTTTTTTTTTATAAGAATCACTCCATATGTCAGAACATATAGAAATTTTTTGATTTAAACGGTTAACATATTTCATTAAATCACGTTTTTTTTTTCTAGGACTTGTCGCCTAATACGCTTGCACATAGTAGTTCTACCAAATTTTTTTGTGGCGGGATTATAAGCATTTTTCATAGAATGTTCAAAAGTCATTTTGTCGGCAAACATAAAAGGCAAATGCTCCATAGCGCAATAACGAGACATTATATCTTGAGCATTTACATGATCATATTTTCATAAAATACTACCTTGTTCATTACCTTGTTGATTACCTTGGAAGGCTTGGGGATGTAGTTGAGTTTGAGTTGTATGGATTCCAAACTCGGGTTTATGCTTATTCTCCATGTGCCTTTGGAAGGTGCCATAACCTCTTCTCGCCGTCCATTTGTAAACGACATCACAATAGTTACAATAGGCCATGAACTTCTCGGGAGCATTTGGAGCTTCATTTGGATATTTTTCTCTAGGCACTTTCTTAAATTTTTTAAGGAAAATGTCAGAAGTAAGTGATTTAGCCTTACCCTTACCCTTATGTTGTGCTTGATCGGCTTCCTCCTCCGCCTCTTGGCTATGAAAATGACGTGCATAGGCTTCATCCTCCTCTTCTTAAAGTTTTGTAGCATATTGTTCACCCACCAAATTGGTAGCCTCCCGGCGTCCGCCATAAGGTCCTCGTGAAACGGGCGCTTTTCTCCTAGAGGATGATGATGGAACTTGAACATTTTTAGGATAGGTTGGAGTGCTACCAATATCTTCGTCGGATTCGACATTGATAGACTTGCCACGGTTACCACGTCCTTGAGACATGATAACAAGTAGAGAAAAGTATAGAGATAATAATAGATATTAGAGAGTCAGTAACAATTAATGTAAAGTAAGAGTGTGTGTAGTGCTAGTGTAATTGAAATATATAGTAATATATAATAGATAGATAATAGATAGTACTTAGTACTTAGTAAGTTAGTAGTTAGTAATGTAATGTAAGCAAGAGCAATAAAGTAAAGCAAGTGTGTGTAGTGCTAGTGTAATTGAAATATATAGTATAATAGATAGTATTTAGTACTTAGTATTAATATAATGTAAAACAAGTGTGTGTAGTGCTAGTGTAATTGAAATATATAGTATAATAGATAGTAGTATTTAGTAGTAGTAATATAATGTAACCAAGAGAGCAATAAAGTAATTAAGCAAGAGAATAACAATAGAATTATAGAGTAAGAGCAATAGCACATAAAGAATGGAGGAGAATTAGAAGTAGAAGAGAAGAGAGTGTAGAATTGGTAACACAATGGGATGGTTTTGAAGGTGGAAGAATGAGGGTATTTATACATAAAATTGGGTGAGAGAAATTTGAATTTGAATTTGAAAAAAAAAAATTAAAATTCGGCCGAAACCGCCGGTTTTCGGGTGGTTAACCGGCGGTTTTCATCGAAAACCGCCAGTTAACCGCCCAAAACCAACGGTTCCAGCCTCGCATGTCGTGCCTAGCATTGCTGCCTACGCCTGCCACCCTGCGAACCGGCGGGCCGCGGGTCGAAAAAAATTGAACCTGAACCGGCCCTTGCCTTTTGGCGGTCTGGTTTCGAAATCGGCCCATGGTCAACGGTTCTGGCCGGAACCATTGACTCCCGGACCGTTTTCGGGCCGAACCGTCGATTCCAGTTAGCTCAGGTCATCACTAACTCCATGACTCGCTTTTTTTTTCGTCTGTCCCATTGATAATGACTTATTAAAAAAATAAAAAAAATAAAATCACCTTCTCTCACAAAAAGTTGTGGGATCCACCATTTTCTATCACTTTTATCTTTTAATCACTCTTTTTCTTAATAATTGTGTCGAACCGTAACAAGTAATTATCAATAAGACGGATGGAATATTATATAGATATTGATGAGGACGGAATCATGAATTCTCTTTTTTAGGGAAAGCCCAAATAAGATGTTTTAAATCCATATAAGGCCCAAATATATAAGCCATACATGATTATAAATAAACTATTATATTCGTATTATTTGATATTGTCATAGGTTTAAAGCCACGTTGGGCACATTTGAAGCTAGCGAATACAAATTCAGGTCCACCATAGCCGAGGCATGTAATTTGGCAGAGCTGCGACGAGTCTGAAGAAAGTAGAAAGTCAGATCTGAAAGCGAAAGTCAAAATTAAAGAAGTAACAAAGACACAAAGTAGGCCTGAAAATTGATCAGAGCTGACCACTATTGCCAGTACTGAGATATAAAAAATATATGTAATTAATTTGAACTCTTTTATCTAGACCAAGTACTCTTTTTTTCTTTACTGATGTTTTTCCCATTGAGTTTTCGTCATAAAGATTTTAACGAGGCTTGGACCAAGAGACCTACATTAATGGGCCCTTGGTATTAGGGTTTAGGAGGTTTAGCCTATAAATAGCAAGGAATATTCAAATATAAAGACATTAACTATTCCTCTATTCTAATTATATGTATACAAAAAAAAAAACTATTCCAACATTCAAAATGAATACAAAAAATGAGAAACTATTTCTTTTCTACAATCTTTACAATTTCTTCATGTTTTTCGTGTTTCTGACATCTGTGTTGGTCATAACCGCCTTCACCAGTTAAAATATATGGGTTTTTTTTTTTTTTTTTTTTTTTCAAATTTTCTCTCTTTTTTTTTCTTTGTATTTTAATTCTTTTCAAAAAATTGTTAACTTTGATTCATGGAAAATTATTTAGTATCGATATTAAATTATAAGATTACGAGAAGATCTTTAATTTGATGTAAAATTATAAAAATTTATTTGAAAATAAAAAATTATTGTCGTTTAAATTGTCAAAACTATGTCCATCTATCTCTAATGTTGAACATTATACATTCTTTTTATTTTGTTTTCATTTGCTGGTGAAAAAATAGCTAGATGCCATCCTTTTTCCTTTAATAAATAAGTGGGCGCCATCTTAAAATTAAAATTAAAAATATTATATATTTGTATAGATTTGTTTATTTATATAAATATATTTGTTATTATATTTTTTTTTATGTTATTCGTACTTTTTTGAACTTTTTAATTAATTTTGGGCTATTTAAATATAAACTTTTAATAATAATAATACAGTTTGAACTTTTAATAGTTTAAAATTGTTATATTAAATGACAGATATATGGTTTAATGTTATTTGCTCTAAATGAGATTGACTTAAAATATTTGCTTTATAATTTATAAATTTTAAATTATTTATTTTATAATTTATAAATTTAATTATTATTATTAAACAATTGATGAGTTTAAGAATGATAAGCTTAGATTCTACTGTTTGGAATCAATTTAATCACATGTTCGCAGATACTTGAAAAAGAGAAATAAACTGTTGTATTAATTATGATTGTATAAGTCATGAAATACAAATGGATGATATATATATTTCAGTATTTTCCTGTATAAAACACGCGTCCCTCATGTACTAGCTAACGGTCTCCGAAAACCTATGTGTCAGTAATCATTGGTGTTTGTCGGGATTTTTGTCATCTTTTCCAGCGATGACCGAAGTCAAGGATGAATGTATGCACCCCTGTCAGATCCGCGCAAATTTGTTTCATTCTTGCATTGCATCACAACCCTGTCATCCCATGATGTTCTCCGCCCGTTCTTTTGTTACCCTCAGCGTTGGCATAGTCCGCCCCGATCCTCACTTCTGTAGATGGACACGTGTCATGATCTTAATGACTCCACGATTTATTCCTCATCAACAATATTTATTAAGTTGATAGTATTGTTATTATACACTATTTTAAATTAAATATTAATATTTAAAGTAACATAATTTTTTGTTATTAATTAATACTCCATAATTTATGATATTTTGATATGTTTACATAATTTAAAATTTAATAAATAAATATATAGAATTGGATTTTAGGTTTTATGATTCGAACCTCGGTTGGGGGAGCTGCCATTTATGGTTGCTGTAAATTGTATATAATCCTAAACAAGATCGCAGAAATTCTGTCTCAATTCCTTCTCCTTTCGATAGCTTCCCCTTTTTTCTTGTCTTCTCCGCTTTTCTTTCGCGTAGGAAATCACCAAATCGCAGCGCACAACGGATGTCTATGTGAACACTTTTACGCATATTGGGTCTACAAACACCGATGCTAAATACGAGCTTCAACGGCAGCGGCGGCCGTGTAAAAGCTGAGGATGTAATTTCGAAGCTCAAAGACGACGGTGATTTCGATCGGCTTCGTCGAAAGATCATCCGTAAACTCAAGGTTAATGTGAGTTTTCTGCCTCAGTTACTGGCTTTCAATTGGCGAATTTTGTTTTTCTTTGTGCGCGCCTACTTTGCAGCGTTTCGCTTAATACAGCTGCTGTGGTTATTGCGAGCTGAGCTCTTTCCGCTGCATGTTTTGGTGATTGTAAATTTAACCAGTTCTTCTTGCGAAGAGAACTATTTATAAAGTTGAAATTTCTAATTCCTTAATAAATGTGGTCTTGTTTACTTTATCGGATAAGGATGGATTGTTAGAGTACTCTAACTGTGTGGTTAATTCAGATTTGATTCACTAATTAGGCGATATGTATAGTACCTAAAGTGGTGAGATATGAATATGATTCATCTGTCGTTTTTGTTGATAAATCGAGTATACAGAAGATGCATATATTAGTTTTATGATTTCCAGCATTCAATCCAGAATAAACAAGTAAACTTTGAACTTTTATATTTCATTTTAGGCAGTAATATGAATTTGCTACTAAACTATGGCCTGATATGGATCTGTGCCACCAAATTCTCTTCTTGACCACTGAACTATGTTAACTATGCCAAACCATTTCATTTTAGGGAATAATATGAATTTGCTGCTAGACTGATATAGGACTCCTGTTGAGGAATTTACCCCCAATGTTTGTTCATCTTGAAGGAATATTCCACTTAATCTTTTATTTAGTGAGTGACTTGCAAATATAGTGTGTTCAGTGGGTGATTTACTATGGATAAAAAATGTTTGGTACCCATGTCTAAATTTGGTCATAGTTTGGTTGGAAATTCATTTTTGTTCCTTTGTTTATTTATTTTGAGACGAGGTTTTGATATGTCTGGTGCAATGTGAAAGGTTGATGTTTTTCCACTTTAGTTTGTTCTGGACAGTGGACAGTATTCCATCTAATACCAACATTGTGAGTGCATGGTAATGATTAAGCAATGATTATGACATGCGTATTTGATGACCCAAATGCTTGGAAATTGCAAGTGGTTTTACCATTATCATGTTAGTGATTTTACCATTATGGAACAAACAACATCCACCCATGTTCTTGTGAAGGTCCTGTTTCTAGTCTTGTATGGTTCAGAAGGAAAAAAGAAGATATTATATAACTTTTCTACGGGCTTTGGGAAAAATGATGAATGAACTCTGTTGTGGCACACTGGCACGAGACTTCAATATAGAGTAAAACAATCTAAGATAAATTGAGATAAACGGGTTGTTGGATGGCATTAATATAAGAAACATATATACCTTTCTCCTTTCATTATCCAGTTGCCCTATCTCTTAATCCTCTTGCTATCCACATATATGAGATTTATGATACACCTTTATGCACTTTGAAATGCAAGACTAACTGTCTCGTCCTTCATGGGGAGTGTGCATAAGTGAAGCTTGTGTTAAGTAAGAAAATATACTTGTAGAAAAAACCTAAAGGTTGGTTATGTAAAGCTAATCTGATATGTGTTATTTAGAAGAATGTACGTGACATCTATGCTGGTAGGAGCTGAACCAGGTTGCTACAAGGCCAAAAGTAATGGTAGTAGCATAACAACCATTTATTGTTGTAGATAATAGTATCAATTTATCGAACTACTTTCCTGTATGGACAACAATACATACCTATTTTAAATTCAGCTAAAGAGTTGGATGAAGGTTACAAAGTGAACTTCTTAAATTGTTCTCTTATGGATCAAGAACTTAATTAATTGTGATTTTTCCCATATTGTTGAAGGATGAAGTAATGCTGGATTGTCAGTGTTACTAATGTCATCAAAGCTTGCAGTCACAGCACTAAAATACTGTCAAGATGGGTACCAAACAAACTATTTTTGTATTCAAAGACATAGAAGAATTTATTATACCCCAAAATAGCTGAAAATGACAGCAATCTGAAAATGAAAACCTTGAAATTGATTGTCATGATTGCTCTTAGCTAATAAATAATCCCCTAAATATTCGCATTTATTTATTATATTTGTTCATTAGATAGTTCATGAATGATATTAAATAAATACTTGCACATTATTTAATTGTTATTTATGCTGTAGCATCTTACGGTATCTCTAGTACTTGCTATCTTTATGTAAATCAACTTGCAGCACCTCGTGTCTTTTTCTGGAACTGATTTCAGTTTTGCTTAAACTATATTGCCATATAATTCATGAATGTGTGAGTTATCCCAATATTTAGGTGTAAAGAAGTTGAGCTATGGATTCACTTATAGACACAGGCAAAATTCGATACTACAAATATTCCCATAATTTATGTTTTCTTGTTGTAAGCGTCAATGGATCACAATTTGTACTTCCTGGAAATTGACAGTTTGGCCACTTTTGATTTTTGTTTGATTCAATGCCAGGATGTTGGTGCAATTGACACCTGACCAAGGATGGATAATTCTAGGAACTTTATGTTATACCAAATCATAACTGCGAATCTTGTTTTCGGTAAAATATATTGTTGGAGTCGGCTCCCGAATTGTTGTATCATGATAGAAATGGAAATACAAAATATGAAGTAAAATATAGGGGAAGATAAATTTGGCCTGATTTTTTGTTAGATTCAAAACCATGACTCTGGTGTAATTGCAACATAAGCAAGTACGGATAGTTATAGGACCTTCATATTATACCCAATCATAACTATGTGAATATTAGTTTTTGGTGAAAAAGTATCGTTGGAGTTGGTTCCAAAATTGTTGTATTGTGATGGAAAGAGAACTCAGAATATGAATTGAAATATACACGAAGGAGAGATTGTTTGGCCTAATATCTGTTATTCAATGTCCATGGCTTTTTTAAAGTGCGACATGTGGAAATTTGGATAATTATGGGATCATTTTATCATACCTAAATCATAACTGTATGAATTTACGATGAAGTGCAGCTCAGTTGGTAAAACGCTTCCCCTCCAACTTGTAGGTCGGGGGTTCGACTCACCTAGTGTGTGATTGAGCGTGTGTGAGAGTGTAACTCTCAATAAAGAACCATAACTGTATGAATGTTATTTTTGGTAAAAAGAAATATCGTTGTAGTTTGTTCTGAAATTGTTGTACCACGATGGAAAGAGAACTAACAAATATAAAGGCAAATGTACATGTGAAATGAATATTTTGGCCTAATTCCTATTAGATTCCATGCCATGACTTTTATGCAACTGCAACATGAGTATGTGCGGATAATTATAAAGGAATTTTAACCATAACTATATTAATTTTATTTTGGTGAGAAAGATCATTGGAGGAATATCATTTTAGATTTAAGGCCCTAAATGAACGATGACAAATATCTATTGCATTCGACAATGTAGCATTGAACATAGTCTCTTTATGGACGTTTCATTAGTCATAGATTCTAGTACTTATACCATTCTTCTGATTCATAGGTTGTCAAAAATTCTGACTTGGATGTTTTAATGGAGGATTTCCTGCTTGGAAATGGTTTAATCTGTTAATTTGGTATGTACTGTCCATGATTCAGAACAGAAGAGAAAGTTGTATAGGATGGTGGTGATAATTCATTAGATGTCTGTAGCACTCTCTTTCATAGTCGTTAATGCTTCTTTCTTTCTCTGCCTTTCGCTTTCAGTTGTTTCTGCCTTCTAATGCATAATGTTAGCTCCGTAATTTTCCACAGGAAGAATTGCGAAGCAATATTATATCAATGGTGAAACAATCAGTATCACTAAGTCGTCCAGGCGCTGAGTCTATGAAACCACGCCAGCTTTCTGATGCAATACACCAAGAAATTGGGTAAGATAACTTCTCAGATTTGCAGCTGACACAAATATACATATTGTTGCGTGAAAGACTTGCATGAAGATTTTGATAATCTGTCAGAGTTGCCACAAAATGTTCAGTTCTTGAAGTTTCATCTGAATCCTCTATATATTTCAGGGACAAACTGATGAACCAAATATCTGATGGCTTGTGGAATATAATTAGATCTGCTGATGGCATGCAGCCTGAAATAAAAGAAACTGTACAGTCAGTTTATGATAAATTATCAAATCCCGAAGGGAAGGTTAATGGTGAGTTCTCTTCTCAAAAGGATTCAACACCAGTTGACAAGCTAGTGATCGGAAATGCTACTGGCCCTTTTGCAGCTGTTGGCACACTTACAGATGAAGAGTTAAATGACCCTCCAGGATTTGGTCCAACTGAGAGGCGAAACAAGGACCAAATGAACCAAACAAACAATATTGGTAGGCCAAACCGTCGTAAACGAAAAGCAATAGAAGAAAACAAGGGAGACAAGTCGCAGTTGGAGGATTTAGCAGAGCCTGACAATTTGGATTATGGTGCTCCACCTGGCTTTTCTTCTGTTCTCAAGCATAAGCATTCAGTAGATGCCAGTGATGAAGATCCTGACGTGCCTCCTGGATTTGGATGAGTAAAACATTCAGCTCGAAGTTTCAGCATTATATGACTTTTTGACATGGGGAAGGATTCAAATCTATGACTGGATCTAATCTTGAATCTAGAGGGCCATGATCCCAAGCTTGGGTTTTGACAATTTTCACCATAGAATCATTGCCATCCAATTTTATAGTAATCCTTTTTAGTACATGAAAATGGATTTACAACTGGCTCCATCCAATCTGAGGCTAGGGTAAGTGTACTCTTTTGCATATATTTTTACTATAGTGATTTGATCAACTTCTCACATTGACTCCAAAACTTAGGCTTTACTATGAAACCGAACTAAGGACTCCCTTAGACTGACCTAATTTTTTGTCTTTTATCAGCTGGATTAAAATATTTCCGGTTGATCTCATGCCTTATGTAAATCTGATTCGAGAAAATTTCTGGATCATGGCTGATTGATAGTATGTATACAAGCACTTAGGTACTGCTTACTAACGAAGTCCCTTTAGTAGATTTTAGAGAGTGTTTCAAATAAAACTTGTTACCGTGAGCCCGGTGAATACTCTTGAACTGAACCTATAAAGTAATTGCACCAAACAATTACATAGAACTCTACATCCAGCAAATATTGCAAAATTACTTATAGTTCAGTGCATTTACTATATAAGTGCAGGAGTTCTCGTAGTTCGCACAATAAGAAGTTTTTATTTGAACTAGACCCTGTTTAGTATATGTATCCACCAGTGGCCTATGATATGCGATTTCAAAGTTTGGATTATTTGCATGGTTGAGATTCATGTATTAGCATGACTACTTAACAAATTCATTCAGTTGGTCTGCAGGGAAAGAAGGTATGGAGAGTACAACCCGATACACAATTGACATTTTAGATATTGTTAGATGGTATCTAACGTTGATAGATCGCCAAGCTTTAGGGAAGCACATGTGAGTTGCATTCTAAAAATGTAATTTTTGATCTGTTTTCGATTTGTTTCACTTGGTAGGTATCCTCTCTAGGTTGAAAATTTCACTTTGTATGTATTACTTCCCAGGATGGAAGAAATGATTCAAGGGGATCGTGCTTGTGTGGAATTTTCTGAAAAAGAAAAACGATCAGGGTATTGAAAGTGGTCAGTCTTCAAGTGATTCAAGATTTGCAGTTGGGTGATTGGCCTCAAGATGAATAAAAGCAGGCAGTATTTGCGTACTTACGTTTTCATGTTTGTTTGTTCTTTTTGTTTTTGTTTTTGTTTGTTTGTTTGTTTTTTTTTTTTTCATGTTTCGTTTATAGAATTTCAATTGTACTAATATATAGCAATATGAATGTGCTTCCACATGTTCTGAGAATTTCATCTGAACCTCCCTTTATGCTTGTATCTCTTTCAACCGACGAGAACTTAAGTTTGACGAATAGGTCGAATTTTGCATTTGTAGTATGAATGATGTGGTAGTCATGGGCCAAGCTAGTGGTGCCACCGGGCCGAAAACCGCCGGTTCCGGGCCGACAGGAGCATGAACCTAAACCGGCCCGCCTTATTGTTCAAGGGCCGGTTTTCGAAACCTGAACCACCGATTCCGGGTCTACCGGCGGTTTCTGGGCTTTTTCTTTTTTTTCAATTTTTTTTTATTCTTTTTTATGAAATTAAATGATTTGTGATTAGATTTCAAAATTTTTATTTAACTTAAAAATCGTAAATAATATAATAACTTACAAACAAATTTAAAGGACAATCAAAATAATTCTTATATAGTTATATTATATGTGTGAAAATTTAGAATTGTGGAAATTTATAATAAGTTATAAACATAAAAAACATGTAAGTAAATTTCTTTTAGGCACGAGATTTAAGAAAATATTCATTCTGTTTCATAACAAGTGTCCTAGTTTGTTTTGGTATGAGAATTTATGTGAGTATGATTAAAGAGTAAAAAAAATAAAAAATAATAGAGAGTAGTGAAGTCCATTTTTATTATGTGAGAGGAATAAAATTAAAGTGTAGATGATTAAAGGTAAAAACGTAAAAGGTGGTGGAGTCCACTTACCTTTTTTAGAATTAGGATATATGTTAGGGACAATTCAAAAAGGAAATTATGACATTTGTTATGGGACAGATGGAGTAGTATTTAGGGCGTGTTTGAAAACTTGGTTGAGATAAGGCCATTTGCCCAAACTCAAGAAAATGTTGCTGGTTTTGGGCCAGTAATGAACCGAGGGCTGTGTGTTTGGTAGGAAACTATTAAGAGCTCGCAAATGTATTAAGTCCGCTCGATAACAGGCGCTGCTATCATGAGATTAGCATGAAATGTCTAAAATATCCCTAAAAGAGAAGTGAGCTGCAATGTCAATGCCATTCACACTCTCTCTCTCGACCAACAACCGTCCTCCGTCGCCACCGTCACTACTACCACCACCACCACTCAATTGCAGTAGAATAAGATGAGGGGAGGAAGAACTAGAAAAAGAAACAAAATTGAGTAGAGTGAGGCGAAGAAGAAGAACCACAAAAATGTATACTAATTAAACACACTCTTTCTGCTCCAAAAAAAAACACACTCTTTCTATAATGACTTGCAAATTGTGTACCCAAAAAAATCCCATAAATTAGTCTAATTAAGATGCGTGAAAGATTGGAAGATTCTCAAAAAAAAAAATTGAAGAAGCTAAGAATGACAATACAAATTCAGGCGGTGGTGTGGGGTCCAACACAAAAAAACACACCCCTTTCTCAAAAATTGATAGAAATTAATGGTGAGAGATTAACAAATTGATAGAAATTAATTAGAGCGCACAATTCATGGTGAGAAATCATGGCGTCTTCAAAATTGGAGAGGGCGTCTTCTTCAAAAATTGGTGAGAAATCATTGTTGTCTTTGTAATTGGACCTTTTTCCCAAAGAAAATCATGGAATCTTCTTCAAAATTCATGGTGAAAGATAAATACCAAAGAAATTTAATTGAAGGCAGGGGTTGACGGGTATGGTGAGGTAGGCGAAGACAGGGGCCAGCGAAATATTGCAGGGAATTGGGGGTGGTGGTGAACGAGATCGGTAGAGGGCTGGCGGTGGTGATGAAATATTGCAGAGAATTGAGGGTGGTGGTGAACGAGATCGGCGAGGGCAGGTGGTGGTATTTGGCAGGCGGTGGTTGTCTTCAAAAATTGGGGAGGAAGCGATGGGAATATTGGGGGCAATTGTGCGAAAGCAAAATTAAACAAGATATACTGTAGCACTGAGCATCACTAACCGAGGGTGACCCCCGCATCTGTTTCCTTTGAGGAACAGTGTTTTTAGCTCAGGCCCATGTCCAAATACGGGCCTCCATCTTTATTATACTTACAAATCAAACTGATAAAAAAACCCAGCTAAGGATGTAATGAGGCTTCTACTTGCCTATCAAACTAAATGTTAGTGTGTTAATTATCGTAGATGAAAAAGTGAGAAGATGAATAAAGGGAAAAATCTTTGTTATATAAGTAAACGTAACAAATTTCGTGAGACGGCCTAAAAAGTAACATGTTTCATGGGGCGGAGGGAGTAATACTGTTTAAATTACATTTCCTAATAACTCTCGCAATAATAAATAGTAGTAATATTTTATATATCATAATATTAATAGATACAAATATTAAAACGAATTGCTACGAAAGTAAAACAAATTAATAGAAAAAACTAAATTATAAGTACCAATGTAAATAATATTGTCTTACAATCAACCAGGAATCAGTAACACTCGTGCTCTTTCAACTCAAACCACAAGACCTACAACAGATTACATGAAGAATGTCTACCTAAATTTTTAGTGAATGTGTGCGTGAGTGTTGAGAAAATAAAGGAAACTGAAGATGAAAAGGAAAATTTGTCGTATGTATGTCATAAAAAATGATATATACTGCAATGATTTTCTGCCTTTCCTACATATGAACTGAGCTAAATTATCCATCAAAACTGATTGGCCATTAAGATTGTACTTCATCCGTACCAATAATAATGTCTCGAAAAGATGGGACACATAAATTAAGGAAATGTAGATAAAGTAATTGAGAAAAAAAATAAAGACGGTAATGAAAAAGTAAAAAAGAGATAAAATAAATAATGAGAGAGATAATAGAGAGAGTAGATAAAGTAAATTATTTAATTTTTTGGGTTGAGACTAGGGCTCTTGATCGGTTTGGGTTCGGTTACCCGAATCCGAAATATGTCATATTTCACTAATCGGTTAGGTGTTCGGCTATCCAATAACCGATTCGGTTATTTGGGTATCTGAATACCCATTTAAAAAATTAAAACGCACAATAATTTGCTAGTTAGAGGATTTGAACCCCGGTCTTCAGAAAATACACAGATTAACTTATCGACTAAACTAAAGCTCATTCTTGTACTTTAAATATCACATAATTTTATTTTAGATAAAATTTGATTTTTTAATTAATAATTGAAAAATAATATATATATATATATATATATATATATATAATTAATTAAATAATTTTCAGTTATTCGGTTAACCCGAATCGGTCATTGAGTTAACCGATACCCGAATTTTTTTAAAAGTTATAACCGAAACCAATCCAATAACCAAAAATTTCGATTATTGGATACCCAAACACGAGAATTTCGGTTCGGTTAATGGATTATCCAAAACTCGATAACCAATTAAACAGTCCTAGTTGAGACATTATAAATGCGACGCCCAACAAAATAATTTGAGATGTTATTATTGGGATGGAGGAAGTAATATCTTGATTTAGATTTACGACTTTAGATAAACTCCCTTCAAGAGAATGGACAAAAGGTGAACACAAATTAGTGTTGGAAATATGGTTTTAATACAATTAGGTGAAAATAATTATTTTATTAAATATTTACTATTTAACTAAAATAATTACTAGATGTTAATCTACGTCGCGAGCAGATGAACATGGTATACTTAAAGTCTCAAAAGCGATTTCCGATGAGTGAGATATTGTATGCCAAAGATTGGATGCTAAGTAGGGAAATAATATTTCAAGCTGGAAATATTACTTGTCCCACATTGGAAAAGGAGAAAAGTTCTCTCTTGTATACAAGTTGTTAAGTGCAAGGATTTAATAACTTGTAGGCTTGGAAAGCGGGCTCGCCCTTGCGCGCACACACGCGTGCGCGCCATCGTCGATCGATCGAACGGCCGCCGCCGCTGGACAAGTGACAAACATGGTTTTTGTACCTCAATTCCACATGATTTCTTGCCATTTCCCTTCATATTTTGCTTGCAATGCGTGTTTGTACCCTAATGTTGAGTTTTATGAAGTTTTGATTCCTTGGTGTAGTTTTGGAGTGATTTCAGGAACAATCAAGGATTAATTGGAGGATTTTGAAGACATGAGATTGAAGTACGTCTCAAGAGGAATCCGTGAGCGCAAACAGCGACCAAATCCGAGTTCGAACGAGGGAGAACGAAGCCGAACAAGCGGACTGCGCATAAAGCCCAGGACCCCGCGGTCCGGGCCGGGGCCACGGGCCCGACCGCTGGCCTCTGCTCCAAAATTGTCCAGTAAGTTTTTGGCAATCACCCGCGGTCCGAGCCGCGGCCGTGGGCCTCGACCGCGGTCTCCTCTCATTCTGGCCGCGTTCTTGACCGCGGTTCATGCTGTGGTCGCGGGAAAAAGGCGGGATTGCTCCCTTTGGTGGGCCCAGACGCGATTTTTGCCCCAAAACCCCCTTTTCCCCATTTTTTCTCATATCTATCATCTTTCCCAACATTCAATACACTCTCAATCCTCCACACTAAAACCCTAGCCTCCATTACTACCTCCAACAACCCATTTTAAAGAGCATTGAAGATGAGAGAAGGAAGAAGATTGAAGAACGTCCATTAATAGGATTTGTCACCTCTTACTCTCTCTTTCATTTATGAATTTCTTTGATTTAGGTATTTTGATTGTAAGCATCATAGGCTAAAATCCCCATTTGGTTTGGGGGTTAGGCTAGTAGATTATGTAATGGATTGATTATTATGCTTAATATATGTCTTGATTATTTCCTTGTCATTATCTTTTCAAGCCCTAGTATTCTTTTTTGTATGGATTGTTGGTCACTTTCTATGTATTTCTCATTTGTGATTTGAATCGGGAGAGGATAATCATAATAGATTAGGAGCTTGAAACATATTAACTCAATAAATCGGGAGGTTGAGAGTTGTGTGAGAGTTTATCGATCTTATTGTGCTTTTGGGAGTTATAGGTTAGAAGTTGACCGGGGACGGCAACTATGACCCGTAATCTACCGTTTTAGTCGTCCGGGAGGGGGCTAGAACTAGTTGGGAGATCACTCTAGATAAATAGGAATATCAAGACTAATATTGAGCTAAATTGAAGTCCATTGCTAATCCATCGATGCCTAATCCCTAAACCATCTTCATCACTTGTTTAATTCTCTTTGTTTATTTGATCTTATTTGTCTTTGAAATTGCTAGATAATTGTTTAGATAATCGAACCATTCACCTCATTGTTTAGTCTAAATAGCTCTAGCATAATGACTTAAGGTAATCACTAGAATTTGACTACTAATCCTTGTGGAATACGACCTTGCTTCCCTATATTACAACTATACCGTACACTTGCGGCGTAGTGAAAATAATTAGTGAACAAGTTTTTGGCGCCGTTGCCGGGGATTAGTTTAGTTTCTTTACTTGCGATATTTTGAATCATTGTGCTTAACTACTTTAGACATTTTACTTGCTTTATTTTTTTGTTTTCAATTTTAAGATTGTGTCTTGACTCTTTGCTTCTTTTTGGTTGGTAGGTAGTGTATGAACACAAGGTCCAAGAGTGCACCTCTTATACCCATTGACCTTGAGGTTGAAGCATTTTTCCGACACAACAAAGCAAGAGCAAGAAGAGAGAAAGAAATGGAGGGAAACATGACGGGAAATCAAGAATTGATCCTCCAACTCCAAAGACAATTGGAGGCTATGCAAGGGCGTATCAATGAGCAAGAGGCTCAAAGGAATGCACCACCACCACCACCTATTAGCAATATGTTCCAACCCGTGGTCCAACAAGGGGGAGTGCATGCCCCAAGAATCAATGCCAACAATTTTGAACTCAAGGCGAGTCTCATCAACATGGTGCAACAAAATCAATTCGCCGGTCTTTCTCAAGATGACCCGAATGGACATCTCGGCAATTTCTTGGAGATATGCGATACTATCAAGATAAATTGAGTCCCGGAGGATGCCATTCGACTTCGACTCTTTTCCTTCTCACTAAGGGGCATGGCCAAGACATGGTATCAATCTTTGGAGATTGGTTCCATCACTACATGGGAGAAAATGGCTCAAAAGTTCCTTATCAAGTTCTTCCCTCCAAGTAAGACAATGAAGATGAAGAAGGACATTGTCCAATTTCATCAATTCGATGGAGAGACCTTCTATGAAGCTTGGGAGAGATTCAAAGAGATGATAAGGAAGTGTCCCAACCATGGTTTGGATCAAAACACCATTATTTGCTCATTCTATACCGGGTGTAGTGGTGAGATGCAAAGAGACATGAATGCATCGGCCAATGGAGCATTGTTGGAGAAGAGCCACGAGGAGGCCGCCCACATCATTGAGAATTTAGCCGCAAATATAGCTACCAATTTCCGGGGGAGAGGACTTTTTTGAAGAAGGTGGCGGCTACAATAAGCTCGGATCCGATAGCTCTTTTGATGGCTCAATTGACCGCTATGAATAGCAAAATTGATGCTATGTCCACATCAAAGCCGGAGCCTATAGTGGAGGAACGAACCAACATTGAGGATGTGAACTACATTAACAATAATCGAGGCTTTGGAAACTTTCATCCTCAACACCAAGGAGGGTATCAAGGGCAAGGGTAATACAATCAAGTATTTCAAACAAATCGCCACCCAAATCTTGCCTATGGTAATCCCAACAACTTCTTGCAACCACCACCCGGATTTGCGGTAAGCGATGGTATGATCAAGGAAGAGAAGAAACTCAACCTTGAAGAAATTTTAATGAAATTCATGACGGCCACTCAAGCCCACATGACGAGAACCGATGAAAGGTTGGAGGCTCAAGTGACCCAATTGAAAATGCTTGAGATGAAAGTGGGGCAAATTGCCGAATCCTTAAACAATCAACACCAATAAGGGCAATTTCCAAGCAACACAATTGTAAACCCTAAGGAGCATTGCAAAGCTATTAACATACTAGGTGAGACAACCTTTGAAGAGTCCAAGATGTGCTTGGGAGAGGAGGACATGGTTGAAATAGAGAAGAGCAATGATGGAGGCATTTCTTCAAAAATGCAAAATGATAAGGAAAAGAAGAAGGAAACGTACAAAGCTCCACCTCCTTATTGCCCACCAATCCCCTTTCCTCAAAGGCTTCCCAAGAAGAATGTGGAGATTGAGTTCTCCAAATTCCTTGAAATTTTTCGGAAGGTGAATATCAACATCCCCCTTGTTGAAGCTTTGCAACAAATGCCCAAGTATGCAAAATTTCTCAAGGAAGTTCTATCCAAGAAGAAGAAATTGGAAGAATTTGAGATGGTCAACCTCACCGAAGAATGTTGTGCCGTTCTTCAAAAGAAGCTACCCATCAAGATCAAAGATCCCGGGAGCTTTACCATCCCATGTGATGTTGGTAATGGTCGTTGTGGTAAGGCCTTATGTGATTTGGGAGCAAGCATAAACTTGATGCCTCTCTCAATTTTCAACAAGTTTGAAATTGGAACCATTAAGCCAACCACAATTGCTCTACAAATGGCGGACCGTTCCGTTTCATATCCGAAGGGGATAGTGGAGGATGTTTTGGTGAAGGTTGACAACTTCATTTTTCCGGTGGACTTTGTAGTGTTGGACATGGTGGAGGACAAAGACGTGCCTTTGATTCTTGGACGTCCATTCTTGGCAACGAGGAGAGCCCTAATTGATGTTGCAAAGGGCAAGCTCACATTGAGAGTGAATGATGAGAGTGTTACCTTCTCAATCCACAAAGCTCCCAAGCACAAAGATGGGGAAGAAAGAATGAAAATGGAGGAATGCAAAATGATGCAAGTGATCGAACCTTGCATCAACTTGAAGGAAAAATTGAAGAAAGAAAAGGGAGAGGAGAAAGATCCAAGCTTGGAGTTGAAGCTTCTCCCCACACACTTGAAGTATGCATTCTTTGGTGAGAATGAGATACATCCAACGGAGTAAGACCGTGTACTCCAACTCAATGAGTTAGATGAGTATCATGCATTTGAGAAGTCAAGCCTCTACAAGGAGAGGACAACAAGTGCTAATGACGAGATGATGCAAAAACGGGAGTTTGCACCCGATGATGAAGTCCTTCTCCTCACCTTCCGTCACTCACTACCTTCGAAAAAACCAAGATCAAAATGGTCGGGTCCTTTCAAAATCAACAATATTTTCAACAAATGAGAAATTGAATTGAGAAAGAAGGATGGAAGAACCTTTGTGGTTAAGAAGGAAAGAATCAAGGCATATTTGCCCTTGAAATCAAAAGTTGAAGTGTTCGTTGGCACCATCCCCGAGCCATGACACCATCATGAAGACGTCGAGCTCACGACGTTAAACTAAGCGCTAGTTGGGAGGCACCCCAACAAGGTACCCTTTAATTTTTGCAAGTTCAATAAGTACACACATATATAGGTATTTATATATTAATCTATGTATATATTTATATATGTGTGTGGTTTTTTTTTTTATGTTCGTTTTTTTTGTGAGTCCAAGACAACTTCTCCTTCTCTTTTCCTCCAAACTCATTTTCACTTTGTGTGAAATAAGTTTGGGGGGAGGGGAAAGATGGATTAGTTGTCTCATCTATCTTTTGCTTTATTTGTTTTTGTTTGTTTTTGTTTTATTGTCTTGTTTTTGTTATTGTTGAATAAATGAAAGCTTGAGAGTTAGTTGGGTTGATATTTTTATTTTTATTTTGCTTGGGATAATTGTAGCAAATATTGTGATGATGAATTGATTGGTTTTTGGGCTTATGATTGTTATTTTTGAAAAAAGTTGTTGTGTTTCACGTGTTGATTTTGCATGTAGAGTTTGAACTTGTGACAATGAGCTAAATGTTGTACCTCCAAGAACTTGAAAAAGAAATGAGCTTGTGAGAATTGAGCCTTTGATTGTCATACAATTACAATCTCATTTTGTTCTTGAGTGTAAATCATTTGAGCATGTGTGTTGATCTCTAGAACTTGCCATGAGTCTTCTCTTGAAAATAAAAGTAGATGTGTTGTTAATATTGAAGTGATTTAAGGCCATCTTTGTTAGCCACTTAACTCAAATTGTGTCCAAATTCTCATATGATCATAGTTTACCCCTTTTTTGCCTTTTAGCCTTTCTTTGAATGAACCAACGATAAAGGGGTAGAACTTAGAGTGTTAGTGGTTGCTTTGATGAAAAAATTTGGGAAATGATTGAAATTGCTTATCAAGCTTTGATTGAGTGAAAATCACTAGTCCCCTATGAGCTTAAAAAGAAAAAGAAAGAAAAAGAAATGAAAATGAATGTGAATAAAAGAGCATAAAGAGGAGTGATTTGCCTTTTGAATCATAGCCATGATAGATATCACTAAGGATGAAAAGAAGAAATGTAGGGATTTTGGTTTTTGATTGATAAGAGAAATGATGAAGTTGATTTGTTCATTGTGATTGATAGATTGGATGAGTCACTTTGCCTAAAAAACTACTCACCTTACCAAAGAGCCCTCATTACAACCCAATGAAAGCCCTTTTTGATATTTATTTATAACACATTGAAGTATAGAGAGTTAGGATAAATGGCAAGCTTATGGTAGATTGCATACATTGTTTCAATTTGAGTGCAAACACGTCCAATCTAAACACTTGAGAGTTGAGTGCATCATTGAAACATCCACCTTTGTGAGGATTCAAGCTTGGAAGGCTCTAATGTTGAACTAATTGACAAAGCGGGTTGGGTACGAGCCGCGAACAAGGACTTGGATCTTTGCAATTGGTACTTTAGGTGGTGTTTGGGTCTAAACTGTATTCCTTTTGGACCAAAAACATAAGGTTACTTTGGGCTTTGTTTTGAGCCGAGTAATTACTTGGACCACTTAGAATTGTGTTTCGTAGCCCAAAGCCCATGTGTGTGAGTAATTGAGCAGAAATGAACCTAGAATCAATTTTTTTTGAAGCTGCTCAATTAATTTGAATTTCGTAACATCTATAACAGCCATATGACTGATTAGTTTTCTTAATTGAGAGTTTAATCCCCTCATGCCTGAGAATACTATAAATAGGTATGTTTAGAGCATAACATGTACGCTGCAAATTTGCATTCCTCTCGATAATATGCACTTTATAGCTTACTTAGTTCGACCCTAATTCAATTCTATGGAGCTCGTCGAAATTGTGGTGTTACTTTTGTTGAGATGAAGCCGTTTTACCTTTGGGGAAGAATCGTCGGAACTGAGAGCTTTATCGGGACAAAATTCTTTTTGAGGCATATATTTTATCTCGACTCAGCTATCACTTTGTTTGTTTACTTCTCCGTAATTCAATTTTGTTTATCTCCTTGTTATTTCTGATCCTTTATTTTCTTAGTCCACTTTCTACAATTGTTGTTTGATTTCCTTTGTAAAAGTTTGGACATGTACCCGGTTATTAATTACAATTAGGTAGGTGGATCGACAGTCTTGAGAGCTCTTCTAAAGATCTTCAAGTTCTTGGTGATTATCTGTGAAACAAGCTTGGAGGAGTTCTCTAAAGAGACTCTGATGCTTAATGTTAGTAATGTGACTGAAGATTTAATGTGTGAAGGTTTTCGAAGTGAAAATCAGAAAATATACGATGTTTTTTAGTGAAGTAGCTTAGTACAAGAAGGGTATTTATAGAACAAGAAGAATACCTAATGGTAGATCGACATTCTTACTAGGTGATATGGGTTATTTCATATTCTTAGGATAGACACTCTTTTTCGGATACTACATCAAGTACTATAGTTTTCTGTTAAACTCAGGCAAGTACAATCGAGAAAAATATGTGGATAAAACACACGGGATAAAATATGGAGAAAATTTGTAATCTCTATAAAATTTGTGGAGTTGTTGTGCATCACCACCCTCTTTGAATCATATGATATTTATAGGCTCCAATAAGACCTTTCATCTAATTTCAGTTAAGGAGATGATAGCTACTATTTTCATCATTATTACCACAATATCTAATAACACTCAATTAAAACACAATAAATCTAGCAACTCATACCACACTAGGACGTGACCCTTCTTCAACGTAGTAATCTCCACTAACATATGACTTAAATTACATAAATAAAAATTTCTAATTATATTATTTCAACAATCCCCCTTAATTTAAAATTTCTTCTATGACTCGAAGCAATTCTCTCAATCTTCAAAAGTCTTCAAATTTCAATGGCTTTGTGAAGATATTCACAATTCGATCATGAACTTTCATATATATAGTTATATAATTATGCTCCACTTCATTTTTTGATACGAGATCTCGAATAAAATAATATTTTGTATCAATGTGCTTGCTCTTATTATGAAACACAAGATAAATTCTTGGCCAAATATCTCCGTCGGACCTTCATATGGCAAGTTGAATTATTGGAAAAAACTTCTCAACCATATGGCATGATAAACACAAGAAGTAGCTGCAATAAACTGCAGTTCACATATAGACAAAATCACAATAAGTTGCTTATTTTAATTCCAAGTGCACGCTGAATTTCCCATAAAAAACATGAACCCGATTGTACCTTTTCGAATTTCAATATCACTAACCCAATCACTATCACAATATCCAACAAGCTTGAAATTATCAATAAAGGAATACCAAATTCCATAACCAATTGTATCTTTGATGTACCAAGTACTCCCTCCGTCCCATTATTGATGACACATATTCTATTTTGGGTTGTCCCAAGTTACATGACCCGTTTCGTATTTGGGAAAAAATTAGGAATTTTAATTAACCCCTATATATAAACCTAATGAGTAGCTTTATTTTTACCCTAAAATCATTCCCGCCTCTCTAGAAATATCAGCTGTCTTCACTTTGGGTTGAAACCCTAATTTTATCTTCCCCTCTTTCTTTGCACTCAACTCTCTTCAACTTGCCACATCCCTTGGGTGAAACCCTAATGCAATGCAAGAATCATCTCTCTCTCTCTCTCTCTCTGCACTTGTCTCCCACCTTCCGCTGCCACCCTTTCTATCGTAACCTAGTCTAAGCCGACTCTTCTATGCTTTTGTCTCTCTTCTTTTGTCGGCTTCTCCCTGTGATGGATTTCCTCAGGAAGATCCCCAAATTTTGAGGGAAATTTCTATGCTCGACACTGAAGAACCACTATCTTTCGAGAAAACCCTATCAGAGCCCTAGCTACTTTCTGTTCATGTCCGAAGCCCTATATTCCGAGGGATCTTAGTCCGAGGAGTCTTGGATCGGTGCGAAGGCGTGGATTAAAGTGAAGGTGATGGAAGATAGATGCAGAGAAGAGGCTTGCTGGGCTTCAGCCCAAGTAGGTGACCCTTTAATTTTTCGCCGCCCTCGTCGTCTCCTGACGAACGCCGGTGTTCAGACGGTTCATTCTTTCCTTTATTTCTTGTGTTATGTTGTCTAACTGTGACTCATCTCTTTTGTGTGAGAAAAAATTGGAGGATGTGTTTATGAGCGACGGGATGGCGGCGATATTGAAGATCTTGTTGCCTCTCTTTTATTGGGTGATATTTCCATGATACTCCTATGTGTTTGTGTCTGATATGTGAGATTTATATGCGATTGTACTATATGAGAGTGGTTTTTTTGGGGTTTGAAATGATAAGAACATGCTCATGCTCACCTATTTTGGGTTATCCCAATTTACATCTATGATTCAGAAAAAATGTCTATGAGATTATATAACACATTATCTTGCTAGTTCCACAAGTTATTTATGATTTGGTTTCTGCATGTTTCTTTTGGATCATCTGGCCACAAGTTATTATATTTGAGACCCAATTGAGATAATTGTTTAATCAATTTAGAAATATATGATTTGATTTTAACTTTTATACCCAACGCAGATAATCATTTTATAACATTTATTTTCAATTTTATCAATTAATAATTGAGTAGTTCAAAATTTGAATTTTTGGATAATAAATATTAATTACGAATTTATTATATAATAAATTTTTTTTATAACGGAATTATGAACGAGGATAGAAAATTTGGGACCTTAGATCTTAACAATTTTTCTACCATCAAATTTATTACCAGAACTTATTCACGACTGAATAACAAAGTAGAAAAACATCCAAATACCTAAATTCCAAATCATACAAACATAACTGCGACCGGGCTGCTAACAGAATGCTTGCTTGAACTCCATCTAATCACTCCTTGAGCAACTTCTTTTCTCCCTCTCCCACCGCCCAACCCGCTGAATGTCACACTATACCCCAATTTCTGCCCCACCTTGGAGAATTGCAGCGTAGCCGGATTGACCTTTACATCGACGCCGCGAGGAGCAACGACGCCCACTTTGTACACCGAGTTCGCCTCACCAACGTTGGTGACCGTTCTCGTATAATTCTGCGGAGTTGATCCCAGCCTGATCGAGAACGACGGGTAGTTCAGCTGCGCCTCAGCAATGCTCGATTGCTTCGAGCAAACCACGCCGGGCCGCTGCACAATCATGCTCACTTGTTCATTGCTGAAATTCAAGCCGCACAAGTAGGGTATGTAGTCGTCGGGGCCGAGGTCGTAGACGAGCCCGGGATCGTTGGCCTTGGCCGGATTAACATGCCCTGCGCCCGTTGCGACGACCTCCGCCGCCTCAAGCGTCTCATCTTCGATTGGTTTTCCGTCGCGGTTCACCTGATCCGCAGTGGTCATGATGGCGGACTTTATGGCCGCCGGCGACCAGTCGGGGTGCGCGCTCTTCAGCAGCGCCACGACGCCGCTGAGGTGAGGGCACGACATGGAGGTGCCGGAGATCATGTTGAAGTTGTTTGAACTGTTGTCGAGCGGCGTGTTCCAAGCGGCGAGGATGTTGTTGCCGGGGCCGATGATGTCGGGTTTCAGAATTCCGGGGCTTGCGACGCTGGGGCCCCTTGATGAGTAGTAAGCGACGGCGGGAGCAGGTTTGAGTTTGTCCCCGCCGATTAGGGTTCCTTTGAATACCATTTTGGCCTTAGGGTTAGTGGTGGAATTTAGGTATGCTTTCAATTTGGTTGCGTCTGCGAAGCTGATGTGCGATGCGGGTAGAACATGGGCTTCTGCAGAGACCGTGTAGCTTTGGCGTACAGAATTCAAGAGGATCATGGCGGCGCCGCCGGCGCTCTTGACGGCGACTCCTTTACCTGTTCTTGTGACGAAGCCTCCTAATTCACATATCACTATCTTTCCGGCAACATTGAGATTCTGTAATTGATCATAACTGCAGGGTGCGTACGGGCTCTCGCGGTCGTAGGGGTAGACGATTTCCAATTCAGCCGTCGGGGGGAAATCCCTCGCCGACTCGCCGTCCAGTTCCTCGCCGTTTCCGAGGACTACGGTGGAGGTGAGTTCCCGGTCAAGGGTGGCGGCGCCGACGGTGAGGATCCATGGGGCCTCATTCGACATGGAGCCGTGGTAGGGGCCGCTGTTCCCGGCCGAGCAGACCACGGGAATTCCTCTTTCCATGGCTCTGTACGCGCCGATGGCGATGCTGTCGCTGTAGAAGGGGGCCGTGTTCCCGCCGAGGGACACCGAGAGCACGTCGACGCCGTCCTCGATGGCGGCGTCGAACCCCGCCATTATGTCGCTCTCGGGGCAGCCGGTGAGGGCGCAGACTTTATATATGGCCAGATGAGCGGAAGGCGCGATGCCGGCGGCCGTACCGTTGGCATTGCCGAAGATGCCGGCACCCGGCACGAAGTTCCCGCCGGCCGTGCTGGCGGTGTGCGTGCCGTGGCCGACCTCGTCAGCCGGGGTCCCGGCTCCTCCAGAGCCGAAGCGCCTCGCCCCGATCAGCTTGTTGTTGCAAGCCCCCGGGGCGAGGTCGCACTTGCCCTTCCACTTGGCGGGAGGGGGTGGCATCCCCTCGTCGCTGAACGAGGGGTGGCCCGGCGTGATTCCGGTGTCGAGCAAGCCGATTATGACGCCCTTGCCGTAGTTGGAGCCTTTCCAAAACCCTTCGTTTTGGATTAGACCTAAGAAGTTGGGCGAATGCGTGGTGTGGAGCTGATACACTCGCTCGGGGCGGGCGGAGATGAATCCTTCCTTGTGGCGAAGCGATTCTAACTCGTCGGCCGATAACTTCGCGGAGAAGCCGGTGAGCACGTGGCGGTAGCGGTGCAAAATGCGGGGCGCGGCCGCCGCCACGTCCGTCGCGAAAAATGTGTCGTAGAAGGCATTGAGATCGCTGGATTGAGGCTCGACGTGGACGATGTATGTTTGTAAGGTGTTGTGGTCGGGATTAGGGTTTTGTGCTGTGAGGAGTTGGTTGAAATTCAGGATGCAAAGGAGAGCTAGAAATGAAGGGAACATCACTGCTAAATGTGTGTGATTTATGTAGTTTTTATTAATCGTTTGTTGTTTTATAGCAGTGAACGAATTATAAAGTTGGGAGGGAGGAGATTAGGGTGGATACCGTGGATTGATGGTAAATTGCCGAAATTTGTGATTTATAATTTGATGGATTGCGTATTAAAGGATTAATCATTCAAGTAATTGTTTATCATAAATCTAATAAGATTTCCTTTTGAAATTGTGTTTGATGTAATAATCTACTTTCCTTAGATAGATTACATAAACAAACGTACACAATTTGTTAAATAGGCGGAGTATGACTTTTCCTTTAATAATTCTAAAAGAGATTAGGCATTAATTACTTATATAATATATTTGATTATGATTGCCTAGAGTTAATTGAGGGCAAAAAAAATATAAGATAAGATTTATTTAATTACATCATCTCTAACAATTAATCTATACGTACATATTACGTATGTATATACATAATACCCTTAAAATTTATAGTTCATTTTTTATATATGGTTGGATCATTAATTATTTAAGAGACGGCTATGTATAAGATTTGCTAATCTTCTATATATATATATATATATGGGATGGATCTATGAAGAATAGCCCTCTAGTAAAGAATAAAGAATTAATCTCAACCTTTAGATATACTAGATCCGACGGCATTCAAAATTCGAAAGAAAAAAAAGAACAAAGCGCGTCTAATTAATGTTTTCACCAACTCAGCATGCGGAAGGTCTTTTTAGAGAATTAACCAGAGAGGTAAATCGAGAAGTTCCGATATTCACTCCTCCCATTTTCTCGTCGGTTCAAATATTTCACAGTCACACACACACAAGCACGCACCAACAGGGCGTCGCCCCCTTTTTCACGCCGTCGCCGCCTCCTCCCCCTCCCCCTGCCGCGACAGGTGACGCCACAGCCACCGCCTTCGCCCCACCCATCTCTCTCTCGAATTCACCTCCGTCGTCTCTCTCTCAAACCTTAAATTCCCAAATTTTTCTCTGACTCCACCTTCTTTGATTTTAGGCAACGATGTCGCCATCGCCAGCGCGCCGCCACTTTCGTCTGAAACTCCTTTGTACTCGAGTGAACAGCAGTGACATAGCCTAAGGAAGCTTCAGCCCTTGTGCTCCTAGATTCTCATAAATTAAAGGCCAAAGTACCACCCCTCAACAATCGAGAAAAAAGTTTGATCTCCAATTGGGAATCCTTGAGAAAGATCTGATTTTGATTCAATTTTCTTTTACTTTTCAATTGGTGGTAATTTGATTGAGGGTAATTCAACGATTCAATTGTTTTTGCTTTTCAATCTGGGAAAGAGGTTTGCCCTCAATAATCGAGAAAAAGGTAATTTGATTCATTTTTTTTTTTTTGCTTTATGATGTGGAATGATTTTGTGTATCTGCATGAATCCCTGAACTTAATAACAGTACATATCCGTATACGAGGCAGGATAGATTTACAAAGTTTGGTGGTGCTTGAATTGTTTGGTTTGCTGGGAAAAATTGTTCATTTCTTGTTTTGCATTGAATATTCCTTATAAATTCAGTATATTGTGTAGTTTATTCTTAAATTTTCTATGTATATTCATTAACTTTTGTAGTTTATTCAAATAAAACTGATCTTTATTATGTGTGGTCATGTCATATTTGTTTATTATTCACAATTTATGAGTATCATATAAATTATTCAACAAACTGTATTCCTTATTCACAAAAATATGATTTTTATTCGATAAATCTTGAACAAAATTCGGATACGATTATTCCTTATTCACAAAAATATGAGTCAGGATTACGTAATTCAACACATTATTTTTCTTATTCACAATTTATGAGTCACGATTACGTAATTCAACACATTAATATCCATATTCACAAAATTATAATTCTTATTTGATACGTTTTGAACAATATTCAAATAGAATATAATTATTGTTTATCATACCAAGAAAGTTATTCAACAAATTACTATTCTTATTCGCAAAAATATAATTCTTATTTGGTACGTTTTTTAACAATATTCAAATAGAATATAATTATTGTTTATCGTACCAAGAAAGTTATTCAACAAATTACTATCCTTATTCACAAAAATATAATTTTTATTTAGGTACATTTAGAACAATATTCTATAATGTATAATTTTTGTTTATCGCACAAAGAAAATTATTCAGCAAATTAATATCCTTATTTACAAAAATAATTCTTATTTAGGTACATTTTGAACAATACAATACAATTAGTATTATTTATTGCATAAAGAACGAAAATTAATATTTACAAGTTTTGAAATAACTCTTGATACACAAACATACTAATGAAAAAGTTAATATGGTACAAACACACTAATAAGAAAAATAAAATGCTACATAAATTACTAATTTTATTTGAGCGATTAGGACTTAAATTCTGCATGCATAATTAATTAATGGATAAAAATATATATAAATTAGGGGAAGATTTTATTAGTTTGTGATTACACATTAAAATTATTTGAAGAAAAAGAAAATTTGGATGAATAAAAAACAATGTTTTACGGATTAAAACAAATAAGCGAAATATTAGTAAAAAAAAAAAAGAATTGCAGAATTGTTGAAATTAAATTTATTACTAATAAAAAAGTATGTTGAATGAAAATAAAAATAAAACAATAACAAACAATTAAAAACGTGATGATAGGCATGCATAATATCTTCCAAAAATAAACTAATCATGTTTGACTTAAATATAGGAATAACACGTTAGATTGAATAAGGGAATTACATTTTAACCCTTATCGCCTAAAATAAAGAGTTCAAATTTGCCAAATTGGGACCGTATGATCATCGTGAATCAATGAATAGGATTAATTATTTATTCTTCCTACATTTAGCTTTCTTTTTTGATCCCTTCCCTATATATATATATATATATATATATATATATATATATATATATATATATATTTTCTTACTCTATAAATAATTTAGGAAACAAATCAATTGTTTGATTCTTTTTAAATAGCAACTAATTATGAACAATAGGGTCAAATGGCCCTATTCAACATACAACATCAAATTTTGTCCACCATTTGAAAAAACATAAATTTTGGCCATTTTTTGTATGTCATGACTATTCTACCCTTCTCTCTCTCTCTCCTCTCTCTTTCTCATCTCGGTTGCCGCTCTCTCCTCTCTCTTTCTCATCTCCCTCTCTCTTTCTCATCTCCCTCTCTCTCTCTCTCTCCAGCGGCGCCGAGCTTGAAGAATTCGTCGGAGCTCTCGCGGCTTGGACAGACTTCGTCGGAGTAGAGGATGAGGCGGCAGCGGTGGAGGAGATCCGGTCCTCTGAAATCGGCGGCGTGGAGGAGGTCGGTCAGGTGGCGGAGGATGAGGCGGCGACGAAGGCAGATCTGATCTGATAAGGCGGCGGATCTGATCTGATGAGGCGGCGGCGGTGGATCTGATCTGATCGTTGCGCCGCCTCCTCCATCGGCAGATCTGATCTTCACCTCCTTCGATTTCAGCCATCGACTGATCTGATCTGATCTGATCTGTGCTGCACGTATGGCACTTATGGCACTATTAGTGCCATAAGTGCCATAAGTGCACACTTCCCCCTAGGGTTTAGATTCCATTTAGGGTTTAGATTATCCATTTGGGGTTTAGATGTTCCATTTAGGGTTTAGATTATCTATTTAGGGTTTAGATGTTCCATTTAGGGTTTAAATGATGTTGTTTCTGTATTTGTGCTGCACGTATGGCACTTATGGCACTAATAGTGCCATAAGTGCCTAACCCGACCCGACACGCGACCCGCGTGCCTGATCCTACCCGGTCCGCCTCATTAAGGGTAAAAACGTCCAAATCAATAAAAATGGCCAAAATTTGTGTTTTTTCAATGTGTGACCATAAATTGTGTTTTATGCTTCATTTTGGCTACTTCAAAATTTTACTCATCATAATTCATAACATATTCAACAATATACAATTTAATCGTGCATAATATTTTAATAGACAACGGTTTTCAATTGTTGTCTATTAGCGAAATTCTTGTAGTGATCAATTAATAAATATGAGTATACAAAAACAACAAAAATTACATGTCCACTTAAATATATATATATATATTTATTAGATTTTTTCTTGGTAAATTTTTTGTGAATATGCGTGTAAGTAAGGTACACATAATTTACTTATTAAACTAGTGAAAATAATACTCCTAAAATAGTGAAAATAACGCTCCCTACCTTAGGTTAAAAGCGTTGGCTCGTTTTTTATTTTGATTTGTATTGTTAAAATTGACTCGGTTTATAAATGACAATAATTAACTATTAAAAAATGTGGATCCTACCATTTTTATTCAATTTACACATTCTTTTTAATCTTTGAAAAAAAAATAAAAATAGTCAATTTTAGTGGAACATTGGAATAATAAAAATTTAGCATGTGTTCATCAATGATTGATTATACTCCCTCTATCCCATGAAATGAGTCCGTTCTTCCATTTTGAAATCTCCAAAAAAGATAGTCCATTTTTTAAAATATGATTATATATATAAAAATGGCATTGATCGATGATGATAAATAGTAGTAATACTTAACAATATTATATATATGTAAACATAGATGCATATTATATAAACATAAGATGCATTAAATTTAAATTATGTGTGGTTTGTACTTTTACCATTTTGTTTATTCCTTGCCATTCTTTTTCTCTTCTTCTTTGGCTGTTGCTTCTTCCTCTTCATCGTTATTTTGAATAAGTGAAAAAAGTAAATGCAAATGCATATTATCTCAATATAATATGGATGATATCTAAATTATTTATAATTTTTACCCTTTCCATATCACTTTCTTCTTTTTTCTTGTCCTGTTCATTCTGTTTATGTATATTTATGTATTAATTTTTTTTTTGATCAGTAAAGTAAAACTTTTATTGAAAGAAAATGGATCAAGGCATCAGGAATGCCAATCAAAACAATAAAACAAGTTTAAAGTCTTTGGAACACCAAGAAGTAAAAGGAATTCCTAACTCCATGATTTTGTAGGCCTCGTTCCAACTCCAAAGTCTCCCCTTAATCTGTAATACAAGTCTATCAATATCCCAAGCCTTGTCCTGAAAACGACTACCATTCCTGCTTTCCCAGAGCAACCACACTGTTCCCACCCACAAAGCTTTAAGCAGTCTTCTTTCTCTCTTCTTTTTTCCAGCCGCGATGAAAGAAATGAAATGTTGAAAGATACCTCTCGGATTTGCCGTTTTGATGTCGAGCCATTGAAAGATCTGATCCCATACCGCCGCTGCTTTCGAGCAATGGAGGAACAGGTGTTCCGTCGTTTCCTCACTAGAAACACATGCATTGCACCATCTCTCCTCCACGCTGATCTGAACATTTCTTCTACTCAAATTATCGCATGTTGCCAATCTGTTCCTAAGACATCTCCATGCCGTCACCTTGGCTTTATTTGGTGTTGGGGCCTTCCAAACCTTTGCCATCTCCAAAGGTAAAACTTGTTGCTCCTGTCTTGTTTTTGCCACAATTTCATATGCCGACTTGATTGTGAAGCATCCATCTGGTGTCGCCTTCCAGTTCCATCCGTCTGTTACATCTACACAAGGAGCAAAATCAGCAATCACCAACCGGAGATCCTCCACAAGTCCTTTCTCCCTCTCCCTTAACTCCATCCTCCACTCGACCCTCCATACCCACGCCCCTCCCTCCCAAGACCCGCTTTCACCAACCATCTTTTTCTTGTTCAGGCTCAAATAATACAATCTCGAAAACACAAACTTAAGGGGTTTGTCTATCGCCCACACATCCTCCCAGAAGCTGATCTCAAGCCCGTCCCCAATTCTTCGCCTCAAATTATTGATGAACCATCGCTCTCTCCTCCCTCCTCCCTTTTCCACAATTTTTTGCCACCACCCTTTCTGTCCACCTCTTCCCGCCACCGAACATTCTCCCCCTTCCCCCCACACTAGCTCCCCATAAAGCGATTTGATCACCCTTACCCACAGAGCTTTCCCCTCCCCCAAAAACCTCCAGAGCCACTTACTTAACAGCACCTGATTAAACCAATCGATATTCCGAAACCCCAGACCTCCTGAATCCTTGTTGAAGCACAAGGCATTCCACTTAAACCAGGTGATACCGCCCGTCTGTGTACCTCCTCCCCACAAAAATTTTGAGAACAGTGAATTAAGTTCCTTAATCACCGCTTTAGGTATGAAAGCGAGGGATAATTGATAGACCGGGATGGATTGCAACACTGACTTGACTAGAGTAATTCGTCCTGCCAGCGAAAGATGTCTCTTCTTCCAGCTTGCCACTTTGTTTGAAACTTTTTCAACCAAAAACTTCCAATCTCCAACACCATTGCTGCGCCTCCCCACTTTAGTACCCAAGTAGTTGCACGGAAAGGATCCGATCTTGCACCTGAGGAGCGAAGCCATCTCCTCTCAACTGCGTCATCGACTCCCACTGTCAGAAGACAACTTTTGTCGAAATTTACAGCTAAACCCGAGACGAACTGGAAGAGAATCAGGAGTTTCTTCACGCTCTCCATATTTCTGTCATCTGCCTCCAACAAGAAGATAGTATCGTCCGCGTACTGTAGATGTGAAATGGACACTTTATCCTTGCCAATCTTCGCCGGAACCAGGAACTGCCTCTCCGCTGCTCTTTCAATGAACTCGTTGAGGCCTTCTGCCACGATAAGGAAAAGGAAAGGTGACAACGGGTCACCCTGTCTCAAACCTCTCTCCATTTTGAAGTCTCCCGTCGATGACCCGTTCACCAAAACACTTGCCGTTCCAGATTCCAGACTCCCTTTAATCCACTTCCTCCAAAGTCCGTCAAAGTTAAGTCGACTGAGAAGCATATCCAAGAAATCCCATTGCACAGAGTCGTATGCTTTTGCGAAGTCAATCTTGAAGAAAATACGGCCCACTCTCTTCTTTTTTGCCTCAAAAATAGCTTCATTCAGGATAACCACCCCATCTAGGATGAAGCGACCCTTGACAAACGCACTTTGATTATCGGAAATGATCGACCCCATAACCCTCTTCAATCTCTCAGCCAGGATCTTAGCCACAATTTTATACAAGCTGGTGATAAGAGAAATTGGGCGAAACTCATCGAGCGACCCAGCCCCTTCTTTCTTCGGAATCAGAACAATAAAAGAGGCGTTACCACCTTTCGGTATTTTCCCGTTTTCGTGAAATTCCTTCAAAACCTGGAGTAAGTCCTCTTTAACCACGTGCCACGCCGCTCTCCAGAATGTGAAGTTAAATCCATCGGGTCCCGGACTCTTGTCTCCACAACAACTCCAAACTGCTTCTTTAATCTCGTGCAGATCAAAATCCCTGATCAGCCAATGCCTCTCGTCATTTGAAATTTTCCTCCTCATGAAGTCCAAGGGGAAATCAGGCATCTGTCGTTCTTTCCTTTTGAAAAAAGCTTCAAAATGATTTCTCACTCTTGCTTTAACCTCTTCCGGTTTAGATATCCACGAGTTTTCAAAGAGCATTCCGCCAATCTCGTTTTTAATCCGTCTCCCACGAATTGCCCTATGGAAAAAACCCGAATTTGTGTCTCCCTCTTTGAGCCATTTGAGTTTGGCTTTCTGTTGCAGCATCATCTGTTTATTCTTGAGTTGAAGGGAGAGCAGGGCTTGAATCTCATTTCTCCTGATCACCTCTGATTCTTCAAGACCTCTCTGCTCGTCCACCTTATCCTTCTCTTGAAGTTCCTTCTGAAGTTCTTGGATTTTGTAGTCAATCTCACCGAAAGAAGTCTGATTCCACACCTTCAAGGCCTCTTTGAGTTTCTTCAATTTTTCCTTAACCACAAAAAAACTCCATCCCCCCACATTAGTCACCGTCCAAACCTGCTTGACCATCTCCTCGAACTCCGAATGATTCACCCATGCATTGAGGAACCGAAAAGTTCTTGGACCCCAATCCTCCGATCTTGTAGTGAGAATAATCGGACAGTGATCCGAAATTGAGCGTTGAAGTCCTCGTGCCGACGTCCCTTCCCAAGCAGCCAGCCAATTCTCATTAACAAGGAAGCGATCAATCTTACTCTTGCACTTTCCATTTGGTTTGTACCAAGTAAATTTCCGGCCTTGAGTCTTAATTTCCTCCAGATCGTTCTCCCGGATAAATTCTTCAAAACTTCTTGCATCAGCCACTCCAAACGCCTCCCCACTGCCCACACGTTCATCCCTCCTCCTAACTGAATTAAAGTCTCCCAAGATACAGACACTCCTATCCGTATTTTGTTCCACAATTGAGCTTAATGCATCCCACAAGATCCGCTTTTCCCCTGAGCCGACTGGTGCGTACACATTGATGATGCAACATAAGATATCCCCCTCCTTGTACCTACCATTCACCACCACCACCCCCGGTAAATCCCACGTACTAGAGGCTTCGAAAACCCCCCTATTCCACAAACAAACAATTCCTCCAGCCCTTCCCTCCGAGTTCCTAATCGCTATGTCTGTATAATTAGACCCCCACCAAGATTTACAGAACAAATCCCTAAACACCTCCATCTTTGTCTCCTGTAAGCAACAAAAATCGATCTTCTGCCCTTTCACCAAATCAGTAACATCTCTCTGCTTCGCAACACTCCCCAAGCCCCGAATGTTATAAGATAACAAATTCATTAAACATTCCTCAAAATACTCCCAGCATTTTCGGAAGAAAGAAAATTACCTTGCACCTCAATCTGTCGAGCAACATCTTCGTCTGGAATACGACTTGACAGCCCGATCTTCTTTCCAAAATCCTAGATCTGCTGACCTGAAATTTTCTCCCCAACTGTCGTCTTTTGCCCTTCTTCGTTCTCCCCCCCTCTTTCCTGCTCTTCCACTTCCTCCCCCCTTCCATCAATTGGCTCTAAATCTGAAATGAATTGTTCCCATTTCTCTTTCTCCCTGGCTCTATTCTTTTTCTTTTCTCTCCCTTTTTTTCCTTTTGAATTTCGGTCACCACACCTTTTACTTTGGTTTGAACGACTTCCTTCCTCGGAGTTAAAAATCGGAAGCTCGTTTCTTTCGATCCTTTGCCCTTCCTCTTTCCACGCCGTGTCCTCCACAACATTTTTGGCACCTTGACTTTCGCTGTACACAACTGAATCGGCTTCTTCCCTTTCCAGAATAGCGCTTCTAATCTCTCCTTGCGCTTGGGTCGACATTAAGGTATGATCTCCCTCACAAACACTTCTTCCTTCGGCCTCAACCAACTTCAAAAGCATTTTCGATCCTCCCACCAACTCCCTCTCAAAATTGGTTTCCTCGACAAATGTGTCCGCAACGGTTTGGATCGAAGGAGACGAAACGTTGATTTCTTGGAGAACCGAAACGTCGTCATCCCTTTCATCGCTCTCGTTCCGATCTTCGATGATTGCAGCTGCCGGATCCATGGACTCCTCCCCGCTCGTCCATCCTGCATCCGATCCCGAATCCTCGAACTCCGGCTCGCCGCTCATGGAAGAGAAAGGGTTCTCGTGAATTTCCTCAATGCGAAACGTGAACCTTGCTCCATTAATACAACACTCCGTAACTTGATCAATGGATCTAAGGCCCGTGGAGATTTGAATCAAAGCAACATCCAGTTTTTCTTTTTCTTTCGTCTTCTCATGCATCTTCAACACCCGACCGAACTTTGCAGTTGCCAACTCAAAGAAACGAGGATTCCATGCATGGAGTGGGATTCCGACCCACCTCGTCCACACAACTCGTTGTTGAAACACATCCACAACGTTCCATTTCCTCTTCCATTGAAACCAGAACTCACTCCATTCATCCATCTCAGTTAAAACTTTTTCTGTTGGCGCGTCGCAGACACTACGTATCAACACCAAATTTCCTCCCATCGTCGTCACCTTCAGTTTCCCAGCACTTTCGCTATTGATTTCTTCATTAATCTCTTCCCACAAGAACTCATCTTTGATGAAACCCGTGAAGGCTCCATCTAGCCATCGTGTTTCCTCATCCGAAGTTTTGAACTGAAGCAAATCCGAAGGTCCTGACTCCCCTTCTTTGGATCCAGTGAGCACCTCCTTAAAAGAAACCCCCATCATCCTTTTTGCAGTATGCACGACCTTTGTTTTTTCCGACTTTCTACCTGCGTCAGCTTTGATTCTGTTCCCTTTACTTCCTTGGACCTTCACTTCTCTCTCGAATCTCGGTTTGAACACCCTAATTTTATAGCTCCCAATCCACAACTTATTCAGCTGCTCCAGCAAACCGTCCTTATCTTCAACATCTTCGAAGCGAACAAAACCGAAAGGCTTCCCTTTTTTGTCTCTCTTTCTTGGACAAAAGATGTCTGTCGGTTCTCGCACGGAACCGAACTTTCTCCTCAAAAAATCGAAGCTACATTCTTTTGGAATGTTGTTGAAAAAGAATGTAACTCTTTGTGCTTCATTCTCGTCACTTTCTTTCCAAATTTTCGAAAACCTTTGAGTTTTTTGGTTCAGCTGCTTCTTCACCATCCCATCGGCTCCTATCCTCACTTCCCCTCGTCTCCTCACCTCCCTCCAAACCTCCTCTCTCATCTGTAAAAATGTAAGTATTCAAAATGCAGCCCGCCGCATACGATAGCCGCACCTCCGCCGCATCTTCCCGCCGCTAGACTTCCCGAGACCTCAGATCCGGACCCCCCTGACACGTCCGACTGGAGAACCGAATCCGCTGCGACTCCGGAGAGACCCGATCTGGAAATCCGAGGTTCGCTGAAGAGAGCTAGAGAAAAAGAGGTGACACGCTGCTCCGGATCTGTCTTCTGAAAGCGGATCGGGCTGGAGGCGCGGTCTCGCCGGACTGGAGAGCTGCGGTGGGCCTGGAGTGGAAAGCAGCTGTCTCGCCTTGTAGTGTGAATGTAGCAAACTTCGTGACGGTGAGGCCGAGCGTGAAGGGATCTGGGAGAAGCAATTTCAAGAACTGGAAAGAGCAGATGCTTTGCCTGCTGGAGAGGCAGGACGTGGCGGGGTTCGTTGACGGTGAAATCGTTGCTCCGGAGAAATACGAGGCTGAGGTGTTGCCACTATTTATAAATGCATATTATCTAACTATAATATGCATAAGATATAAATTATTTATAACTTTTACCTTTTCGATTTCACTTTCTTCTTTTTCCTTCTCCTGCTCATGTTCAGGCTGTTTATGCATAGTTATGTATTAATAAATGCATATTACTTGATAATATTATGTACTAATAAATACTCCCTCCGTCCACGATTTAATGCCCCACTTTGGTGTGGGCACGGAGACTAATAAAGTTGAAAAATGTGATGTGGATGAAATATAAGGGTAATTGACTAAAGTGATAAAGATAGTTGACTAAAGTGATAAAGGTGTTGTGAGTGGGTCCACTAGTGATAAAGTATAGTAATATAAAATATAAAAATAATAAAGGTGTTTTAAGGTGGGTCCATTAGTGGCAAAGGGTAATAAATATAGGAAAAGAAGAAGAGTAAAATGGTACAAAAAGCATAATAGGGCATTAAAATGTGGACAAATTTTTAAAGGCAAGTAGGGCATTAAATTGTGGATGGAGGGAGTATAAATTATGTATTTATTATACCCTATTTGCTTTCTGTTCCCTGTCTGAAAAGTCCTCTTGAACTGCATCATGCATCTGTACATACAAGATTTTAGTTAATGTTCAATAATAATTAGTATTTTATATAGAAATGAAATTGAAAAGATAAAATTGTCTTCATCAAGATCGAAATTGCCACGTTCTTCATTGTCTTCATTTGCAGCAGCATGATATTCAGAGTATTCTTCTGATTTAGGTAACATTTGGAAAATCCAAGGCTGAACGTAGGTGCACTGTCCAATTCCTGTATATATTCTTCTCTCTTGAGAACGACGTCAATAATATCATCAACTGCTTTGATGACTTTTTCCTGACCCAGAACTCATCATCTAATTGAGATTGCTTGATCTCAGAGCTGTTTGTTTCAGAATCCCTTGTCTTTTGGCTGATGTCATATCCTATCAGCTTGTGTGTATTTTCCATCGCTTTGAGTTTCATTCTCAAATGCCTCAGCAGACACTGATTTGAGTTTCGTTACAAATGCAACCAGTTTTGTTGCGATCTCGCTTGCATCTTTGATGAATATTTCTGTTACTCCTTGCTGAATTCCACTTGATTTTTGTTCTATTTAGACTATGACGAAATCTTCATCAGCTGGAACCTCAATTGGAAAACATATTACTCCATAACCAAATCCTCCAACATTTATTTCATCTCCTTCGCGAGTCTTCAGTTTTTTATAATCCCAGTTTGAGATTGTTGGGTATTTCTTTTCATTGTCTTTTGAAGCATATGTTTTTATCCTATCCACATACAATGCATGCATTTTGTGAAGCATTAAAGTACATATTAATGTTATAGAAAACTGAAGTTCAGTAATCATAAATTTGTAAATTTGTAATCTTCATGCTTACCATCAAGAAAAATGTTGGTCCACAGAAGTTCTTTTTTGTGTTTTCCCATGCTGCTTTCCGTGAAATGAGAGATTTAATGACATAATCTCCCCAATTCAGATTACTTGCATCATCAACATCCTGAAAATGGTGTATTGTTGGAGCTGTTATGTAGCCAACATTGTTGTTCTCTAGAGAAGAAGCGACAAGCAGAATAAGAAAATGCCTCTTGAACCATATTTCTCCATCTTGTGTAGTTCTAACATTGCATCAACAATCTTTGCATGGCTGATTCTATCTCTGTTATCAAATAGAGAAAATCATTCTTCCAATAATTAATTGGCTTCCCTCGTTCCTTATCCTTCTTGTGATTTGTTTTTTCCCTTTCAGGAAACCAAAGACTCTATAGATATCTTCTTCTTCAATTATTAGGTACTTGCCCTTTGCTAGCTGCAATGGACAATCTCTGTAGTCGAATTTATCCACTACTCCCCAATATGCTAAACTGAAAGGCCAATTCCTTAGCCTTTAACTTCAAGATGTTTCCGAAACCAAGCTCCACAATCTGTCTTTTTTGTGTTGGTTTCATTCTTTATATGGCATCGACTAATGAGTAAGGTGCTGTAGTCTTTTGAATCCACTGTCCTAATTTTGTTCTTCTTGTTCTACTGGCTTGTTTTGCAGCTTTGATAGTGGCTTTGTGGTTTTTGACTTTTCTAATTCTGGACTTTCCTTAATGACGAGCCTTATTGACTTCCTCTCTGGCTTTTGTTTTTCTTTTTCTTTTTTCAACATTGTAACTACTTTCTCTTCCCCCTTTCTTTATTTTGATGTGTAGATCATTTGTCTTTATAGTGCACTATTTCTTTTGATGATGTAGCTTTAGTCTCTTCGACAAAGTCATCATCTGATTTATTTGTAATAATGATTTTCCAGCTAATATAACATAACAATTCATGTAACACCCCGATAATTTAGATTTATTTTATAAGTTTAATTAATAGTATTTTCTGGTATAGCTTATTTTTTTAAATAATTACATGACACATATAGATATGCACCATTAATTTTATCTAGACTATTATTATTATTATTATTATTATTATTATTATTATTATTATTATTATTATTATTATAAATATGGGATCTATTTTTCAAACCCAAAAACAGACGGACACACTAATTAATTAGGATTTTAGAGAGAGCAGAGAGGGCCAGAAACGTGTAGGCAGAAGATCTGAGCTGGAGTAAGATTTTCGCAAGAAATCAAGTTCTGGCAGTTTCGGGAGAACGGCCATAACTTCCTCCACAGAACTCCGATTCAAGCGAAACAGGCGGCCACGGAAAGCTCTCTCGAAGACGAAGAAGTCGTATTTCTGGGCAAAATACGATTTGAGGACGTTTGAGGCTTCAAACGAAAGCTTGAAGCTGACTGGTCTGTTCAGCTGCGATTTTGACGAATTCTTCTGGTGCAGCGCTATTAAGACCTTCTTTCCGGATTTGTTTTGTTTCAACATTAAGGTGAGGGATTATATGCTTGTGGTTATATTCATGTATGTTTTTATATGCTCTTATTTCATGTTTGATTATACTTGCTCAGCCATGTAGAAATACATGTTCAGAATATTAGCCATGTTGAAATACATGTTCAGCCATGTAGAAATACATGTTCAGAAAATCAGCCATGTAGAAATACATATTCAGAAAATCAGCCTGTTGAAATACATGTTCAGCCATGTAGAAATACATGTTCAGAAATTCAGCCATGTTGAAATACATGTTCAGGGGCTTTCAGTTCGCCCATCAGATTATCAGTATATGTGTATGACAATGTGAATTATTTGCATGTTTAAGCGTATGTGAATATATGCATGGTTCTTCACTGATTATATTTTCAATATGCTCACTCCTTATCTTCTCAGTTTTGCAGTTATGGAGTTGAGGTGGCCATGGAAGTCGAGAATGACTAGAGATTTAGTATTTCCATGCATATAAATTTAAGTTGAACTTGTTAAGTTTTAATTTATTGTTTTATTTTATTTTATTTCATGTTACTACTTTAGTTTTGACAAGTTGATTTTAAATTGGTTTAAACTTTTATAATTCAAGAAATTTTATTTTTATCTATTAGTTTTCAAGATTTTAAATTAAAAAGTTTATGAAAAATTGGAGTGTTACAATTCATAATATGTAACAGTGAAATGAATAGACTAATGCGTATAAATGCATATAAATACATGCTAACATGCATATTAGTATATATGTTTAGGGATATACAGATACGGATATATGCATATAAGAACAAAAGTATATGCATTAACTTATATAACAATATGCACAAATAAGTTACAAAACATATTCAATATACTTGTTATATTATTTATAAGGTAATGAATATTCAAACACAGATTCACACGTAGAAATTTTTAATTTTTGGATCTTTTCATGTTTTGAAAGGTGTAGTTATTTGAGTAAGGACAAATAAAGTATTACGTTTTAATGAAAAGTGAGGACCACATCTATAATATGCATAAATAATTTATGAAACTCATAGATCTCATAAAAAATTGTTCAAATGTAGTGTTCTTTTTCTTCGATTGCAAAATAGTAAAGTTAGGGTTTTCTGTTCGGATAAATAATAAACATGGTCTTCTTTGAACTCTAAAATAAGTTGATTTATGGTTTTTTGTGTCGTTTACATGTATAAAACCTGATATGCATAGCTATTACGAAGTACTCCCTCCGTCCCGCTATTCAAGTCCCATTTTCCTTTTTGGGTTGTCCCACCGATAATGTCCCGTTTCCTAAAAAGGAAATAATAAGGGAATGCTTAACATTAATTAAAACACTAATTAAATGCCTAATACAAAAGATCAAAAGTACATCTAACCCTAGAATTCAAGGAGACTCTCGGCTCTCTCTCTCTCTCTCTGCGCCTCCACCCTCACCTTCTCTCCGGTGGACGCCGGATCTGTCACCTCTCTCCATCGGTGACCGCAATGCCTCGCCGCTCGTTTTCCGGCGACCAGGGCTCTGCCCTCTTCTGGCTTTCATCTGCAAAGAGACTCTCGGCTCTCTCTCCTCACTCCTCAGTCGAGCGACAACAGTTCTCGTCGCCGCCCTCGGTCGCCTTTTTCTTCCCTCTGATCTCCTTCGCCTCCGCCTCTCACCTCTGATCTCCCCTGACCCTCTGCAAAACCCTAACCCCTAATTTGGGTTGCAGATTTGGTTGGGGGAAATCGTTTGATTTCTGAGTTCGACCCAATTTCTGCAAATTTCGCCCAAATTTCTGCAACAACCTAATTTCTGCAATTTCGCCCAAATTTCTGCAAATCGCCCAATTTCCGATTTCTGCAATTCCATCTTTAGTTAATGGAATAAATTATCAATTAATTTTCATTTTCAGAAATCAGAACTTGATTTCGGAACAAGTCATGAAAACTTTATTGTTTGATGATTGATGAGAGATTGGAATTGGGTGAGAGAAATTGAAGGTGAGAATTAGCTCTGACATGGAATTTCCCGATTTTTGCAAATTGGGCGTTGTTGGACTAAAGGTGATCATTTCTCTCACAGAGGAGCTAAAGATGTTTGATGATTAATTTATTATGAAAGCGTTTGATTTCGGAAATTCCATCTTTAGTGTTTGATGATTTCTGTAATCGGACTTTTTCATTTTCATTGGAATCATCAAACATTAACAATCCCTTAATCACAAGCTTAAATATGTGGACCACACTCTTTATTCTACTTACTTCATTCTCCTTAATCTCCGTGCCGAAAAGAAACGGGACATGAATAGCGGGACAGAGGGAGTAAATGCAAAAACCGAGAAGATGAAATTCTATTAACTAACCATCAACTTTTTAGAAGATTTCTTCCTCGCTTGTTGATGAATGGGCGAAGAAACTTGGATTTTGGAAGACAAAAAGTTTGGATTCCGATGAAAAGGGATAAGAATTAAGACGGTTGTTGATGTAATTAATTTTTACTATAAAAAATCTAATTATTACTATCTTGTGAAATGACGCCGTTACCCCTCGAAAGTTAAATATATAAAATAAAAAAGGCGGAACGGGTCAACCCGTCTGATCCACGTGAAAATACACGTGTCATGCCGCTCTTTTGATCTAATAATGTAGATTGGGTACTACGTAGTACCTAAGGACACGGTACTACGGCAACCCAACCCAACCCTGTATATATATTCACTAGCACAGCTGACAATTTTCTCTAACTAGTCCACATTTATACTTCATTTTATTAATGGTGCAATACAAAGACAAATGAAAAAAAAGGAAAAAAAACAGAAACACCATCTAAAATCAGACGCTGAGAAAATCTACACAGCCCCAATCCTAAGATTATGAGTCTCGGGCAAAATAAGAAATAAATGCTCTTGCATACCTCATTAGATTTTGCAAGCCTCAAAAGAGTAAAAAAAAAAAATCATTAACGGTCGAAACAGCTAACTGAGCTGCTGCTAATATTTATATCTTAGCCCCTTCCAGCCTATATACTGACTTTCACTCGTTTTCTAAGATGAGTGGCAACTCAATTTGGAAATGTGTTTGAGGTATTATCCCTGCAACCAAATTAGTGGCATTTGCAGTAGGGAATGGGTTTGGAGGCATCTCGAGATCCGATCCATCTCCTTCAAGCATCTGCACCACAGCTTTCATGGACGGTCGATCTGCTGGATACCACTGAATACAATGCAGCCCAACAACAGTTAGTTTCCTCGCTATATCACTCTGATGCTCACCTTCCTCAATATGCACCCAAAACTCATCACCAAGATTCAAATGATTGTATATCCACTGTGGGAAATAAACCTGGCTATTATTTATCTTAAGATCCACATTCTTCCTCCCGCCAACCATCTCAAGCAGCAGCATCCCGAAGCTGTACACATCCGACTTATACGACACCCTCCCGAACGTCCTGGACAGGAGCTCGGGGGCGATGTACCCCATCGTGCCCCGAGCAGCCGTCATGGTCACGGCGCTCTGCTCCTTGGAGCAGAGCTTGGCTAGACCAAAATCACAGACCTTGGGGTTGAAGTTTTGGTCTAGCAAGATGTTGTGAGGCTTGATGTCGAAATGCAGGATCTGCTGATCGCAGCCTTGGTGGAGATACTCGATGCCTTTGGCCGTCCCTAGCGCGATATCTAGAAGCTTCTCCCAACTGAGGGAGCTCCGCTTGGAGTCTTCCTGGAAGATGAACTTCTCGAGGGAGTCGTTTGGTAGGAACTCGTAGACGAGGACTCGTCTGAAGCCCTCCGCGCAGAAGCCTACGAGGCGAACCACGTTCACGTGGTGGATCCGGCCGATGGTGCTCACCTCGTTCACGAACTCCTCCCCGTTCTCTTTGGAGTTGTTGAGGACTTTCACGGCCACGCTTATCTCAGTCGAGAGCTTGCCTTTGTACACGATGCCGTAGCCGCCTTCGCCGAGTTTCTCGCTGAATTGATTGGTGATCTTTCTTATGTCGGAGTAGCCGAATCTCGTGGGCTTCAGGGCTTTGTAGTCGTCTAGAAACCCTTCGATCTTCTTCCGATTCTCGCGGTCTTTGATGATCGTGATACAGAGGAAGATCAGAGCTGCAATTGTTGTTAACATGAGGAAAGATCCTACTGTTGCTCCTGCATAATCAAACAGACACTTAAATATTAGTACAATTACACTTATATACATCAACTTTGACCCTACTCTTACTTCGAAAGATTAGGATTGATTCATAAAAATAGCAAGATTTAATCTTTTCATTTTTTTGATGGATTGTAATTTTGGGATATCTCAAGGCCCTTGATTGTTTTAATCATTTAAGATAATTTTGCTTGACTTTTATCAAACTGAAAAGGTGAGATTAGAGAAATCCTACTTTGATTATGATAAAAAATATTCAATCATGCATCTTATCAATCATGCAAAATAAACACCCCTCAATGTATACAATAATTAAAAACTTTTGACTCCAAATATATGAAGATTCAGTTGTTCTTATTTTCTCATGATTGTTAATTGCCTCCAAGTTAATATTCAGGTGTATATCTGAAATGTATACATATACTAAACGATAAAATTGAATGTTTACATTATTTTAGTTGCCACGAGGTCATTTCAACTACCCACAGTGGCATTTTAATTTTCACTAAAAAAATTACAATTATGAGAAAAATCAAAATAATTGAAAATTAATATATTTCGAAACAAAATTTATACTCCCTCCGTCCACGAAAAATAGTCCTGTTTCACCTCTTTTTTTTGTCCACGAAAAAGAGTCCTATTTCACTTTTTATACAATTTTACCCTTCTTTGACTTTCATATTTACTTTATTTGCCATTCATGGACCCACCATAATAACTAATAAACAATCTATTTACTTCTTTAATTAAATCTTAATCTATTTCCTTAATTAAAATCCCTCCCCCTTTTCTGATTAAATCAAAAACGCCTCTCACTTTCTTTCATTTCTTGGGAACCCTAGTTTTTAAACTACACTTGCGCCGCCTCTCTCTGGCGAGGGTGACGCCTCTCTCCGGCGAGGCCGCCCCTTCTAATGGCCTGAGTCGGTGACCATTGATGGCCTAAGTAGGTGGCGAAAGAGAATGTGGCGGTGGCGAAAGAGAATGTGTCGCCCTGTGATGACAATTGAGGTCTGAGGGTTACTAATCTTTTTTTGATGAATGAATTCAAGTTTCATTCGAGAAATGGTGATTGAATGATGGTGTTTGCAAGCTGTTAGAAGTTCAAAACTTAATTTAGGATTAAGAATTTAAAAAATTTCATTAACACTACCCCTATAAATTTACCTATACTCCTTTTACACCTACTTTAACAACTTTCTTAAAATCCGTGCCGAACCCCAAATGGGACTCTTTTTGGTGGACGGAGGGAGTATAATTTATATGTAAGCTAAAATAAGATGAAAGTTCTTATGTACATAGAAAAAAATGGTTAATTGTCGGAAAATACATAAACTATGGACACATTTTCATTTTTAATCCGAGAAAAAACTTGATCAAAAAAGAAATTTCGGGTCAATATATAAAAATAACGGTTACTTTTGAAATTTGGTCATACTTTAAAGGAGAGTTTGGTACCCCTAGCTAAGACGTTATAGTTAAATAATCTTGTCTTATGTTGACATTTGGTACCCATATTAGTTAGGAAAGCTATCCGTACCCTTCCTTATTATGTTCCACTTTGATAACTATTATCGCCTCACCCTTTGGATTATTTATCCAATGCGAGATTATTAATTTTTTTTCTTTCTATTTTTTATATTAAATTACTTATTTAAATTTATAGTATAAGATTAAAATTGTAATTTGTTAATTTAATCTACAACAGTATTTTTTTTGACCAAACAAAAATATTAATTATCTTAAGATTATATCTTAAATACCAAATAATAACAATTGACACCTAATCTATATTACTCCCTCCGTCCCACTGTATCTGAGACTCTTTCTATTTTGGGCGTCTCGCTGTAAGTGAGACTATTTCTTTTTTGGGTAAATTTTTTCCCTATAAACACATTTTCACTTTTTCACCTACACACAAAATACACCTTTCTTAATTCTCGTGCCCAAAAAAAAGGTCTCACTTACAGTGGGACGGAGAGAGTATTTGTCTAAACACATCCCAAGTATTTATACACAACTAACCACCATAAGCAAAAGAACAGAAATTGCAAATTTGAAAATAAATAAAGAAATGATCACCTGCAATTCGTATCTTCCTGTTAACTTCTACACAAACAAGACAGAGGAAAAGATTAGTTTTTTGTTAGAAAAATGAACATATATCCGAGGGCAAGATAAGGATGAGAAATATCTACCTTCGTTACTCTTCCCTTTGTCAACACACTGAAATTTTGCAGTCGAGTTGTTTGGCGGCGCGCATATTCTCCCCAGAGCTTCACAGCTGCCGCCGCACGCCGGCTCAGACCAGTTCAAGTAAACATCGTTTTTCTTAAATACATAGTACGGAACAGATGAAACATTATGCTCGTTGGTGCAAGATGTTAGGGAAACTGAATCCATGTAAGAATCGTTCCGAACGGCATAGAACTGATATCTGGAATCCCTAAGACAAGCAACGGGGTTTGAAAGATCTCTTTTAGAATCGGGACAACTGAACAGGACGTAATCTTCCAAGTAATCGGTGAAGAATCTGAAGGGAGACGAGGAGAGATTGAGGGTTTGGAGCTTCTGCCCGAGACATTTTTCTGGGTCGGAGAGATCAATTCGTTGAGATTTGTAGTGAATTCTCTTCACCGTGAGGTTGACTGAGATGGGCAAATCAAGCATGGTTTCGCCTTTGTCGTTGCAGTAAACATCGAAACCTGGGTACCCGCAGTTTGGGGATTGTTTGTTCCTAATTCTGAACGGAAATCGGATCCGTGGGCCGCCTCTCCGGCAACTGTCGGGCCAACAGTTATCTGCTTCTGCGAAAGGGAGTGGAGAGAAGAAAGCGAAGACGATGAAGAGGAAGTTGAAGAAGAAGGCAGACATTTTGTTGCTTGGATTTTTGTAATTCTGAGAATTTGGAGAGGGACTCAAATGAAATGAATTCATGTTTGTGAATGGAAGGTAGTCCTGCTTATATGCAAGAGTTGACTGTGACGTTGACTTGAGCTGTCCGAACAGAACTTTCATGCTTCCATTCCGTTGTCAATTTCCTTGACCCTCACACTGCATAATGATAGGCGGACAAGTTATCTAATGACCGGGTCAAAAGGCTTAACCTGTTTGATTGAGTTGCCTAGATATGCAGACATTAATTATAGAGGCAAAATGGAAAGTACCCCTTTTCAAAGACAAAAACAAAAATGTACCCACCCTTTACCAAACATATAAAATCTACCCATCTAGGACAATAATACCCCTATGCCTATTTTAGTATTCTGCTCGCCAACAGTTTGTCGAGCATGTCGAATATTTCATCGAGCATGTCGAGCGCGTCGAGCATTATACCAAATACCCTAAAGCAAATTATTCTCTATAATTCATTATAATCATTTATGTTTTTAAACAGTAAACAGGCCCAACATGCTTCCGTAAACACTTCAAAATAATTCTTAAATTAAACCAACATTGTACCTTCGTCGACTGGTCTTCTTCAGGAGTCGGTCTTGTTGCGTTTTACGGCTCGTCTGCCTCCCCGGCACGCACCAACCACACACTCGCAAGAGATGGTTGCAACCCTTCTCCTTCACTAAGTGCCGACTAAATAATATGTTGGAAAAATAAAGAAAATATTTTTACTCAACCCGGAATAGTTGGACAAAAACTCAGCGTTTATAGAGGAATTATATAATAATTAATTTTATTTCATAAAAACTCCCCAAAGGAGGAGACTATCTTGTCTAGCTACTCATAGTAGCCAGTACTTGTGTACATAAAAAATTAAAAGGAACAAAAAAAAAAAACTTTGAAAACAAAATTAAAATTACAAAGATAATTTTCTAGAGAGAAGATGTGTGTTGTGTGAAATGGGTGTGATTTTTCTGATGCCCTTCTTCTCTCCAGCTCTTGTGTTTATATAGAGGTTTGAGCCCCTCTATAATTGCTTGGTTGGTGGCCTCGAATTCTTCCTTTGTGGCCAGCTTGCTTGATTGTGACATCCACCTTCTTTTGTTGGCCATTATTGCCGACGCTTGTTAGTGGCCTCACATGGTACTGGACCCCTTCTTTATCTTCTTGTAATAATGCTGGTAGGGGCCGGCTGCTTTCTTCTCCACTTACTTTTGTCCTGAAGCTTTTGGTAAGTGGTCCTCCTGTTCTTCCACCCACTTTTGTCGTTTCTTTTGTGGGTGCGATCCTGGCTGTGAATCACATGATTCAAAATATTCTGTCGGCCACCTTACTTTTTTGGTGCCCGAGGTGTCCTTCCCTTTGGGGTCTGATGCTTGTCATGTTCATCAGACCGGAATCTCCTTTTATCCGGCTTCGGAAAGAATCCTTTGCCGAATTCTGGCTCCTTCTGCGATGAGCATTGATCGCAGATCCTATCGATCCAATGGCTTACATGAGCCATATTGCAGAATTTGCGACGAGTCTCTTTGCTCCCCGCTATCCTGTTACTCCAGATTGTTTGCCTCTTGTCTTCAAAAGACTTTTCAGCAAACTGAGTGGTGGTTCCTGTCATTGTGTTGACCAGGAACGTTCCCAGATCCGAGCTTTGATTGAACTTGAACCTGGACTTCATTTTGTCCATCTCTGTGAGACAGACCCAAAGACCCCATGCTCGTCTCGTGGAGATTTGATCCTCCGGGATTGTTGAGACGATTGCGGCATTAAACTCAGGAACTTTGATTCGATTCAAAGCTCCTGTATCTGGCCTCCGAAGCTTGATGAAATGGAAGGCTTCGTAGACTCCCTTGCCAACTGGTTCTGGAGCTGCACTGAAGAAATACAGTTCCAGGACATCTCCCCTTTTGAGGGACTCGTTGTTCTCCCATGTGTCGAACACCGTTTTCTGGATCCATTTGGGTAGACCCTTGATTTCGGTGAAAGCCGGAGAAGTGGTATAAACTGAAGCTAATGCCCCAAATTCATACCATTCCTTTACATCGTTTGGATTGGCTCCTGGAGTGAACCAAACCCTTGGATATTTTCCTGCAACATCAACCCGGCAATTTCCCGGATTAATGCCTCTTCTCGTAAGAAGTTTCTCCCACCTGTCTTGATAATTCTGCCAAGAAGGAGAAGGAATAAAAAGATTAGTATCAACCTTAACTTGGCCTGTCATGGGCCTAAGGCTGATCTCTCCCTCTTTTACCCCAGAGGTGGAGGGTTGACATGTTGCTTCAGGGATTGACTCCTTAACAACATCTTTTCCTCGAGCGTCCGGCTGTGAAGCCATTCTCTCAGGACTTGGGCTAGGGGTACTTGAATCCCCTGCTACAGGTAATCCGCCCTGTACGGAAAGCATTGCTTTAGCCCGATTTTCACGGACTGCGCGCAAGAGCGGCTTTTCGGTTGCTTCCTGAAGATTGAACATCTTCATGAAACAGACATCAATTTGGCTAGATACTTTGGCTTCGTCAGCCGCTTGTATCTTTCCTGCTTGTTTAGTATGCAGCACACATCTGTGCCACTCTTGTTGTAGCAGCTCTAGGCTTTCAAAGAGCTGCGCCTGTATTGCCTCGATGGCCTCCACTTCAGGGAGCTCCATCCCTTGTAAGGAAATCTGCAAGAACATTCTGGTCAGATTTCAAAACGACAATATCATAATCATAATATTGGCATTCTGCTTGCCATCTAATTAATCTAGCCCTTTCGGGTTTAGATTCAAACTTTTTTGTTAAGAAAGCTTTAACGTTAGTGTTATCAACTTTCAAAACGAATTTTTTAGCTAGTAAGAAAAGCGGCCATTTTTTAAACGCCTTTCGAACTGCAAAGAATTCTTTCTCGTTGATGTGCCATCGCACAGCTTCGTCGTCGGAGAAAAGACCGCTACAGTATCTGCAAGGTTCTTCTCCATATGGGGTGATCTTTGTAAGCACTGCTGCCCACCAGAAATCACTCGCATCCGTGTAGAGGACCAAATCATCCTCGTCTTGTGGTATTGAAAGTTTTGGGAGATTTTTGCAAATCTCTTTCAACTTCTTTATACCCTCTCGATGTTCTTCCTTCCAAATAAATGGAACATCTTTCTTTAGTAATGGACTAAAGATTTTCCTGTGCTCTGCAAGATTTTTGATGAACATTCCTGCAAAGTTAACAACTCCGAGAAAGCTTTGGAGCTGCTTCTTTTCCTTGAGATCTTCTGGAAAATTCCGGACCTTTTCCACAATATGATCTTGTAGAATGATCCCAGATTCATCAATCTCAATCCCCAGAAACTCCATCTTTTGGGTAGCTATAACTGCCTTCTTTTCTGACAGCACTAGTCCTTCTTGTTGGCAAACATCAGCAAAGATCTCCAGATGCCTGACATGTTCATGAATGTTTTTTGATGCAATAAGGATGTCATCAATATAAACAAACATAAACGAAGAATAATCCTTAAATAGATTATCCATCTTCCTTTGGAATATCTGAGGCGCGTTGGCTAACCCCATTGGCATGACATTCCATACATAATGTCCCTGTGGAGTTGAGAAGGCTGTGAACTTCTTACTCCCTTCCTCCATGCGAATCTGGTAAAAACCTGACTTGCAATCGAACTTTGAGAATACCCTTGCATTTCTAATGCAGTCGATAAGGTGTTCTCTGCTTGGGATGAAGTATCCATCAAACTCAAGAATATCATTAATCCCTTTATAATTAATGACTAATCTTGGTTTTCCTCGCTTGATCTCCCCATGGTTTCTTACCAGAAATCCTGGACTACTATAGGGTGATCTTCCATCTTCGATCAGTTTTAAATCAAGGTGTTCCTTGATTATACTCCCCATATCCTTTTGATCTTGAGGATTCATCAGGATAGGTCTGAACCTTACGAACTCATGCTCCTTTCCAGTTTTAACTTTTAAGGTTGCTCTGAGCTGGTTCTTGTTCCACCATGCCAAAGGATCCTCGTGGTAACACTTCTGGATTCTCCTTTTGACGTCGGCAATGGACACCTGTTCGTCTTCCTTGATATCTTTGTGTGATATCAGGGATACTTTGAGGATTTGAGTTTCTTCCTCAGAGAGATTTGGGAATCCCTCAGTTCTGCATTTGAGCAAAACTTCTCCGAATCTCCTTTGATCCTTCATTTGAGGTCTCCGGAGTCTGCCATCATCACCACGCTTGCTGCGAAATTTGATTGGCATTGATCTATGAAAAGCTCCACCGAGCCTTTGCACAATGATTTTGTGGTCACAATTGGTTGTGAACACTAGCCGTCTGGCTTCATTGTCTTGTATGTACCGCTTGAAGCTTTGCAGAAAATTATTTCCAAATAATATATCTGCTCCGGTATCATGGAAATAAATTGGTGGAGTTTTGACCTTGTACCAAGGTGTCTGTCCTGCCCCGCCGATCAATATTTCCGTCTGTTTTACTCCTTTTGATAAGAGCAAAATCTTTTTGGAGAAATCCCTTCCCGCAATTCGAGGTAGATCTTCTTCCACTTCTGCTGGAAAGACTCCTCGTTTTGCTGTACAGATTCCTGCTCCCGAATCCACATAAGCAGCAAAATATTCTGCTTTGTATTTCTCGTATAACATCCCCACCGAGATGTATATTGAGAATGGGCTGGTCATTGGATCATCACTCTTTGGCGTCCAATGGTGATCTCCATTCTTCCTGATTTCCATGACCATGGTTTATATTTGTCAAGGAAATCTCGTCCTAGGATCAGGACATCTGCTTCTTGTCCGGCTTGTCCTTCGGTTTGGATTTCAAAGTCTCCAACCTTTAGAGTTCCGATGTATCGGTTGTCTCCTGGATTCGCCAGATAATACAACGAACTGCAAGGAAACTGGTTTTCCTTGTTGGTTGTATCGATTCTCGTGGAAACCTGTCTCCATCCTTCAGGACATTTGAGTTTAATTTTCATGTCCGGGACTGGTGTTTCCTGGATTGCCCTTCTCTCGTATGACTGAGAGAAACTTCTTGTAATAGGTCCTGACGTCAGCCTATTTCCTTGGAATGATAGCCTTGGTTCACCCAGTCTGAGACTCTGGGTATGGCTAAGTATCGGCTTGTCTCCAACATCGATGTCGATTTCCCCAATCTGAGGAATTCCTACTCGGTTTGGATTGACCGCCTTGGCAACTTCTTTGAATATTTCTGGAATTTCAATGAATTTCTTTCCCAGAAATAATTCCGTGTGATGGGAATTTGATAAGGCATACGAGACTTGATAAGTCAGTGAGTATGGCCTATTTCCATCCGTCATTAGCTCCTTCTTCTTGTAGTCCTGATAGAGTGTCAGGGCCCGGCTGAAGGATGAATCTTGCAGATTATAAGATATCTGTGGGTAGAATTCTGTTATAATCCTCTTGGCATAGAGATTGCCTGAAAAAGCTCCAAGAACTGAAGCTCTAGTATCTCTGATTCTTTTGTCGCACAGTGCGACATCAATTGGTTGGTCTGTCCCTGGGGTAAGGGATGATTTGATCACCAACTGAATGGCTCCAATATGAATCCATTTTATCGTGCACGCGACTTCTGGCTTCATTTTCTGGAGGTCCTGCATAATGTCCTCGGACGGAACCAGCTGGATTTCCACCTGATTACTTGTAATCTCGATTGGAAGCGCCGTTTCTTGGTTTGTAACACCAAAATAGACATGATGCTTCCTTTTTGATGGTATCAAGCTATTAAGAACTCGATTCAATCTTCCATTGGAGAACCCTTGGTGGGTTTGTACTTCTCCAATTTCCTTGTTGAGTTTCTTCACGATTTTATTCACCACTTCTTCCTGTGGAATCAGAAAATGGCTAGTAAACCCATTCTGATCCTCCTTCTGGGTGTGGTGGATCTCGTGTTCCTCTTTAGTCTGACTCGTCTCCGGTTGATTCATCGGACATCTCCGAATCTTCAGAACTAAAGACCTCTTCTTGCTCATATATACTCTCATCAGAGGATATATCTTCAAATCGATACACGGGTATCAATTTCTGGTAGTAGATAGCTTCTTCGATATCTGGTGTGGATTCGAAGCTTCTCATCTCCCTTTTCTCGTTGTCTGGGCAATTGGTTGAAATATGCCCCTTTGCACCGCACGTCCAGCAGTTACAATCCTTGAAACTTTCATTTACTTTGGCCTGAGTACGCCTGAAAGTTTTTCTCACCGGGATTCTCTTTTGATTTGAGAATTGGTTTCTTGATGGTCCGCTCCGTTGGCCTGACTTGTAGGAGCGTGCCTTCTGTCTGGTCCACCTAGTTCTTGGCTTCCAAGAACTTCTTCTGGACTTTCTTTCATAGGGTTGATACCTATGTTTCTTTCGGCTCCTCCTTTGATACATCAACTCCGCACCAATCTCTGTTGGAAGATCAAGGTTGTCGCATATCAATGGGGCTCTTTTGTTGAGTCTTCTCAATCTTTTGAGATTCCTCTGGTCCGCTGCCTTCTGGCACCATTCAGACAGCTTCTTGTGAACATAAGACATCCTCCTTGAAGCGCTATCAAGTGGATATTCTCCTGGTGAAACATACTCGTTGATGAGCATTTCCCTCCATGGACTTGGAAACTTTGGAAAAAAGAGATCCATGGCCATCTTGTTATCTACTTCCCCCATATGGACATATAGGGTGTATAGGCGCAGAAATTTATTAAGAGCTTTTGGCTCTAGCACTATCAACCTCAAATTGTGTAGTGCTTGTTGATATTTCTTGCGCTTTTCCTCTGCAGATCCTTCGAAAAAATCCATTCCCAAGAAATGAATTTTTATTTGTTTAGTAACTTCCTTGATGATATCATTCATGTCAGTGCTACTAAACATTTCATTCCTTACTGGAACTGAAAGTTTTTCCCAGTATTGTTTTGCCATCCCCGCCAAGCTGGCTTCGAAGACTCTGGCAAATTCCTTTTTGTCGTAATCAATTGTGGCAATCACGACCTTTAATGATGAAGCCCATTCGTCGATGAGATCCTCCCAATCTTTGAAACTGGCTTCGTCGAGGTTAAGAATCAATCCATATGGATGGATTGGTTCCAGTGTGACCTTTCCTACAGGAGTGTCCTGCATCTGAGGCCTCCGTCGCCTGGTTCGTTGGAACTCGCTCGTACTATTTTGAGCTGAACCTTTCAGTGGCGCTTCTTCTCGAGGCTCTCTTTTGGGAACCTCATCTTCTTGGTTCATCTTTAGATCAACCATGTTGAGGTTAGCAAAAGATTCTGCTAACTCCTGTAGATCTTCCAATCCGATTCTATCAAGGCTATTCATGATATTTGCCTTTCATGATTCGGATTATGTCCTCCGGCTGCAACTCTTTGGGTGTTGCATCAAATAGAGAGGTGGACGTCGGGTCTTTGGACCATTGATTCCGAATTTTTCCGGAACATGGTTTTCGCCTTTCGATCTTCTCCATTTTTCTCTGGATATCACGCAAGAGGGTTAGAATTTCCTCTTGTTGGAGTGATATTCTGCTTAGCTCCATTGGTAGATCGTACAGCTTGACGCCATAATATTCCACCGTCTTTTGGATCTCCCGCAAGTTGACATTGTCGGAAGAACTTGGCTCGATCTTTTGATAGCCTGGAAAGGCTACGCTCGCCTTGTCTTTTAGTTCCATCAATCGTGGGACTGATGGGCCTCCTCCATTCTTTGTTCAATGGTTGCTCTGGATGCAGCCATTATCATCAGTTGCCGATGATAGCCCTGGATACTCGCAATAATATTGCGAATAAGTTCGATATCTCCTCCTCTTCTTAGGTTGGTGATGAGGACTCGATTGTTCCATCTTAGGTCACTAAGAAAGTGACCGATTTCTATCTCCAAATTTTGGAGAGAGTTCCTGTAGTGTACACATCTCGGACACTCGTCCGGATCCATAAGTTTTAATGGAGTCTCCTCCCACATGGGTTAATCATAAAAATAAATTAAAAATTATATAATTCCTCTATAAAAACCCGCTCTGATACCATTTTCGACAAGGATCTTTTTTAACTGTTTTTGCTTAAAGGTACGTGGCGTTGTCTCACAGTCCAGACCCAGATTACCAGGTAATCTATCGGGCACGAGGAAAGTTTCCAGCCGATATACCCTTTAAGCCCAATTTTAATGCATATAATGAAGTATAGAGAAATTCTTGGAAATAGCAAGTTAAAGGGTGGAAATAGCTAGAGGGCAAAATTGTCCAAAGTGGGTATATTTTGTATGTTTTAAAATAGGTGGGTACATTTTAGGTTTTATCTATGAAAAAGGGTATTTTCAACCATTAACCCTTAATTATATGTGGATTATTAATACAGAATTTGTGAGTTTGATTAACTATAACATTGTTTGATAGATATTAACTAATGTCAAGATAACTCATTTTCTATGTTTGATACACTCCACTAAAATTTATAGATTGTTTTACGAGAAAGACTAACGTGTTGATTAACACCTGAAATTACATTGTTACCCTGCACTTCAATACCAAAATTACATAATTCACCCTTGCGATTTTTGGGGGGGAAATAAACTTCTAGCCCCCATTTTTGCTCTTCGTCTAGGGCAAATAACTTCCGCCAGCATTAGAAAAAGTAGAACTGAAATCTTCCTGCGATAGATTCTTTGTAGAGGGTAGTACAACATGATATTCAAATCCTTTGAGAGTGATAATCCGAGCCTTGCAACTTGACTGATACTTTCTTTTCCCTTGGAGGTTCATAGCGTCGTCGTAAGAAATCCGTCAACACCATGAGTGCGTTCAATCAAGGTTAGTTCCTTTCAATGTTTATAAGGCTTTTTGGATGCCCACTCGGTTCCTTGATGAGAATTTCGAGTTTCCCTTTGGTATCTCTTACGTTATTGTACTTTCCTGTTACATAGATTCTTCAATTTTCTGCTTAATCTGGCTATGGTGCTCATATTTTGATTGTTATAGATTATATTGCGTGATCGTAGAGGTTGGAGTCATTCTTGTTTATTCCTGTAGGTTATTGCTATTGAATTATTTAGTTGTGTAGTGTTTAGAATCGTTTGGGTGCCTCTGTGGTTCATATAAAATCTGGCTATGGTGCTCATACTTTGATTGCTATTGATTATAAAATGTCTTCGTTTGGGTGGCTCTTTAGTTCATATAATCATGTACTTGATGTCTTCTTTGGTGTTTGCACGCTCAGCCTCGCCACGCGATGAAATAGGCCGTGGCAAATCCAAGAAATCCGACAAGACTAGAAGAAGCTGGTCAGTGAGGGAAGAGGAGGTTCTTCTCGCTGCTTTGAAGGAGCTCGTTGTGCAGGGCTGGAAGTCCGACAACGGCTTCCGAGCTGGTTATCTAGGAAAGCTTGAGGAGGCTATTAAGAATGTGTTTCCAGGGACGGACCTAAAGGGCATGCCTCACATTCATTCAAAAATAAGCACATGGAAGAAGAATTATGGTTCACTAACAACTATATTAGAGAAGAGTGGAATTGGTTTCAACGTAGATGGCAAGTATATGATAGATTGCGATTCCGAGCAGTGGGCTTTAATTGTAAAGGTAACGTTATCCGTTTTTTTGTTAAATATGTCAATTGAACATGTATTTACTGCATAGCATCAATAGTAATTGCATTATTGAAGAGACTGTTTTTTTGTTGTGTATAATGATCGTAATGCAGCCAACATGCGCAAGAAGAGCTGGAATTACTTGGAAGATTGGAAAGAGATCTTCGGGAAGGATCGTGCGAACGGGGCTGAAGCGGAAGATGTGGCAGACACGATATACGAAATGAATGACGGAGATAACTTTGACAACGATGGGACGCAAGGTGCTTACAATGTACAATTCGAGGAAGAGGCAGAGAACGAGACAGCCGATGATAGTGTGTGTCAGCCTTCGAAAAATGTGGGTGTTGCAAGATCAGGGAGCAAGAAACGGAAGGCGAACGATGGCGTTGACGTACTTGTCGAAGTGTTAGGAGAAATTAGCAAGAATGCTGACAAAAGGGTAGACACAATAGCGTCGCGCATGGGCTACAAGCAGGACTTAAGCAAGGCAAGAAAAGAAGTGTACGAGCAGTTGAATAACATGCCCACTTTGACAATCAACGATAAATTCGTAGCATATGAACTTCTGGCAGGTGATGTACAGGCTTTGGAGCTGTTTATGGCACTTCCGGACGAGGCAAAACCACAATATGTGGTGCATATACTCATGTCCAAGAAGCCATAGTCAGCTTAGTGGTTGGTTAAAAATAATTTGGGGAGAATGGATGTGAATGAATCCTACTTTCTACTATGTTTTGGGGTTGCCATAGCTATAGGTTCATTTGAATCTTTGCTAGATGTAAATTCTGACTTTACCCTATAGGGTTCTTTTGCTTAAATATTTTGTATTTTGACTTCACTTCATATTCTTAGATATGGTGTAAAAAAGAATGGTCTATGTTTATAAGTCCAATTTCTCACTACCAGTTTTATTTCTACTCAATGCTATGTGTGTTCCTTGTACAAATACATATAATTGTTGCTTGCTGTGAGATAGAATTATGCTTATTTGGTCGACATAACAGCCATTTTGTAGATTAGAACGTCAACTTCTCAATCCGAAAGCAGCAGTTGTATTAGAACGTCAACTTCTCAATCTCAATCACTTATGTCGACATATCAGCTTCTCAATTTCAGTATCCATAGCAACATAGCAACACAACAGCAAATATATATATATATATATATATATATATATATATATATATATATATATATATATATATATATATATATACAATCTCCATAACCAATCAATTGGTTAACATTGAAGAGCATTCAATCGCATAGCAGCAAGCTTCATGGATTAACAAACATATATATGTAATACTTTGCAGCTAGCATAAATCATATTCGATCTCTAGCTTAAATACTATAGAAGCCATAAATTACCAGAAATGCTCCCCTGTTCTAAATGATGCAGCAACTTGTTAACCAAAGGACAGACACAATTACCTAAGTATCTATGAAGTACAAAATACAGAAAATACCCCAAATTCTACACATATATTGTCTGCTCAATTGTTGTTTAAATAGGTTTGCCACATTTCCCCTGCTAGTGCATCTCTCAATGCATTCCATTGGGGTGAAGACTATACTGCATCTATGAACTCACGGTCCCCCTCGCCATCATCTTCGGCATCCATGTTTGCTATGTCAAATTCTTGCTCGATAGGATCGTTCGGCATCTCAGTTCGAATGTAATTGTTCAAAATGAAGCACGCCATGATTACTCGATTTTGAGACTTCACCGGGTAGAAAGAGTTGCTCCTCAAAATACCCCAGTGCATTTTCAATACCCCGAAGACACGTTCGAATGTAGTGTTCTTTTTCTTCGATTGCAAAATAGTAAAGTTAGGGTTTTCTGTTCGGATAAATAACAAACATGGTCTTCTTTGATGATGCAGTGCAGCTTGGGCCTGCTGCTACAGTGCAACTTGGGCCTAGTGATGCAGGTCATTTTTGGGCCTAGTGGATTTTGGGCCTAATGATTCTGGAAGTTTCTCTACTCAATTATGTGGGAACCCTTTTTGCCTTTAAATAGCGGAAGCAAGTAGGGAAAGCGTAGATTAGAAGTTTGCTGCTTTTGTTTATCAAATCTGAGAATGAATTCTCGTTTTGCTTGTTCCATCAGTTTGGAAGTGGAATTTTAATACATCTCTTGCATCATCTCTCTCTCTGCGTTTTAAGATTATTCCTTGTTTCCACCCTCATCATTTGGTATCCAGAGCCAGAATACACTCTTGTCCTTTTTCCACCTTTCTCATGGCAGCAAGAAGAGGAAGAGGCGGCCGCGGTAGAGGCAACATGGAAAATCTTAGGGATGAACGAGATGCTGAAATTCAGGCACTTCGAAGACAAGTTGAGGAACTTACCATACGTTTGGAGCGTCAAGAGGCCAGAAGCGAACAGGGTTCAGGCAATGGCTACTCTAATGACGATTCAGAGTATGTGAATCCTTTTGCTAACCAAGGTATGAACAATTTATTTGGGAAGTTTGCTCAATCGGAATTTGTGAAAGTGGACATGCCGGAGTTTCATGGTCGCTTACGACCAGAAGAATTTCTTGATTGGCTTAGTACTATTGAAAAGTTCTTTGAATCTAAAGACATCTCGGAGGGCCAAAAGGTTAAGCTCGTTGCTACCCGACTTCGAGGTTATGCGTCACTTTGGTGGGATAAGACTCAAGAGATGAGATTGCGGAAAGGAAAACCTAAGATTGCTTCTTGGGAAAAGATGAAAGCAAGACTACGTGAGAATTTTCTTCCTATGGATTTTGCTCAGAGTATTTTTATCCAATTTAATACTTTACAGCAGGGCAGCAAAAGTGTGATTGATTACACAGAGGAATTCTATAAACTATGGGCTAGAACTAATAACCAAGAATCGGAAGATCAACTCGTGGCAAGATACGTCAATGGGCTGAAACCAGCAGTTAGAGATGAAGTGGAAATGCATCAACTTTGGAAGCTTAATGACGCTTATCAATTAGCTTTAAAATTCGAGTCAAAATTATCCCGTCGTGGTGCAAAAAGGTTTGTTGATGTTCAAAGCCTATACCCTGCAAAGGTAGAGACATCAAACAAAAGTGTTACAAAGAAAGCGTGGGTCAATGAGGGAACAAGCGCAGCTGCCAAAGGGAAGCTAAAATCCTGTTTTAAGTGTGGGCAAACTGGACACTTTATGAGTGAATGTCCGAACCGTAAAAATGATGTTCGAGCTGGAGCTATTATTGAAGAGGATGAAGGGCCCCAACTTGATAATGAAGAGCCGAAGTATGATGATGAGGAGCTTGAACGAGAAGAACTCGTTCCCGAAGATGGAGAGTGCTTGGTGATTGAGCGAGTCCTTGCAGTCCCGGAGCAGGGAGATGATCAACGTTGGCTAAGGCACAACATCTTTCGAACAAGGTGCAAGTCACTCGGAAAAGTATGCTCTTTAGTTATTGATGGAGGCAGTTTCGAGAACTTTGTTTCTCAAGAAATGGTGGACAAACTAAATCTCTCAACCGTACCGCATCCTCACCCATATTCTGTTTCGTGGATAAAGAAGGATAAAGAGGTACAAATCAATAAAAGGTGTCTTGTTTCTTTCTCTATGGGAAAAACTTATCGTGATGAAATTTGGTGTGATGTTACTCCTATGGACATTGGTCATATTCTTCTGGGTCGACCTTGGCAATATGATAGGTGTGCTATACATGATGGGAGAAAAAACACTTATACCTTTATGATTGGTAAACAGAAGTTGTTCTTTTACCTAGTAAAGATATAAGTATCATGAAGTCCTCTAAGAGAAAAGATGCAGACGTTCTACTCACTTCATCACAATTTGAGAAAGAAGCCCAGCAAGGTGGTGTGATCTATTGTCTAGTGGCCAAAGAGAAGGCGGGAACAGTTGAAATTCCAAATGGTATCCATGGTCTTTTGGAAGAGTTCAGGGATGTTGCTCCCGAAGAACTGCCCGATGGCCTCCCACCAATGCGAGAAGTACAACATCAAATTGATTTGATACCAGGGGTTGTTTTACCAAATAAAGCTCACTACCGAATGAGTCCAAGTGAGCATGAAGAACTCAACCAACAAGTTTCTGATTTACTAAAAAAGGGTTACATTCGAGAAAGCTTGAGCCCGTGTGCTGTACCCGCGCTACTAACTCCAAAAAAAGACGGCTCTTGGCGGATGTGCGTAGATAGTCGGGCTATCAATCGAATTACCATCAAGTATCGATTTCCTATACCAAGAGTTGATGACATGTTTACCATGTTGGCAGGAGCTAGAGTATTCTCGAAAATTGATCTTCGAAGCGGCTATCACCAGATTAGAATCAGGCCCGGGGATGAGTGGAAGACGGCTTTTAAGACACGCGAAGGGTTGTACGAGTGGCTTGTTATGCCATTTGGATTGTCAAATGCTCCTAGTACATTTATGCGGGTAATGAATCAAGCACTCCAGCATCTTATTGGCAAGTTCGTTGTTGTTTATTTTGATGATATTCTTGTGTATAGCAAGAATTCGTCAGATCATATTGAGCATTTGCGAAACGTCCTCTTGATTTTGAGACATGAGAAACTCTACGTTAATTTGAAAAAATGCTCTTTTATGACGAGTCGCCTAGTCTTCCTAGGCTTTGTTCTAACTCCGTCAGGTCTTATGGTGGATGAGGAGAAAATCAGAGTTATTTATGAGTGGCCTACTCCAAAAAATCTACACGAAGTTCGAAGCTTTCATAGGTTAGCTTCATTTTATCGTCGATTTATAAGGAACTTCAGCACCATTGCAGCGCCTTTGACAAATTGTGTGAAGAAAGGAGCTTTCATCTGGAGTTCGGAGGCTGAGTCAAGTTTTAACTCTATCAAAGAAAGTTTGGTTAGTGCACCTGTCTTGTCCCTTCCCGACTTTAATAAAGTTTTCGAGGTCGACTGTGATGCATCTAAAGTTGGTATTGGGGGCGTCTTGAGTCAGGATGGACATCCGATTGCTTTCTTTAGTGAGAAGCTGAATGATACTAGAAGGAGATATTCTACGTATGATGTGGAACTGTATGCTATAGTTCAAGCCCTTCGGCATTGGCGTCCATATCTCATCCAGAAAGAGTTTATTCTCAATTCTGATCATGAAGCTCTTAAGTATATCAATTCACAGGCAAGCTTGAATCGGCGGCATGCCGGTTGGGTGTCATTTTTGCAGGAATACACTTTCGTGCTAAAGCATAAAAGTGGAAAGCTTAACAAAGTGGCTGATGCACTTAGTCGGCGGGTTGCGTTATTGAATTCTGTGAGGGTTGAACTTGTGGGGTTTGACATCATGAAGGAACTGTATGCGGAGGACCCTGATTTCAAATATGCTTATCAGAAGTGTCAAGATGGGCATTGTGCAGATTATCTTTTAGTCGATGATTTCCTCTTTAAAAGATCGAGCTTGTGCATTCCTAAATGTTCCCTACGAGAATACGTCATTCGGGAGCTTCATTGTGGTGGCCTTGGAGGACACTTTGGACGAGACAAAACATTGTTATTAGTCAAGGAAAGGTATTTTTGGCCTAATATTTATCGAGACGTTGCAAACTTTGTGAAGAGATGCCGTGCGTGTCAAACAAGCAAAGGTCAGAGTCGGAACACCGGCGCTTATACCCCATTGCCTATTCCAGACAGTTCTTGGGAATCTATAAGCATGGATTTTGTTGTTGGGTTGCCGAGGACGCAAAGAGGGTTCGACTCAATTTTTGTTGTTGTTGATCGTTTTTCCAAGATGGCTCATTTCATACCATGTAAGAAAACCATGGATGCTTCTTATATTGCTGATCTTTATTTCAAAGAAATCGTCAAACTCCATGGAATTCCGAGGAGCATCGTCTCTGATCGTGATACTAAGTTTCTTAGTCATTTCTGGAGAAGCTTATGGAAAAAATTGGGTACCACTCTGCTCTATAGTAGTGCTTATCATCCAGAAACTGATGGACAAACGGAAGTGGTGAATCGTACATTGGAAAACTTACTTCGAAGTCAGACCTCCAAAAGGCCAAAGCAATGGGATATCGTTCTATCCAAAGCTGAGTTTGCTTACAATTCTGTGGTAAATCGTTCTACAGGAAAGACCCCGTTTGAGGTTGTTTATGGGAAAAATCCAAATCATTATCTTGACCTTGCTCGAGTTCCAGTTCCCAACAAGAAGGCTGAGGAGTTTACAAAGTCAATGGATCAAATCCAGGAAGAAGTAAAGAAGAGACTCGAACAAAGTTACAAGTCCTATAAGGATGCCGCTGATATTCACCGAAGAATTCAAGTTTTTAAGGAAGGAGATCTTGTTTGGGTGTATTTAAAGAAGGAGAGGTTTCCTGCTGGAGCATACAACAAGCTCAAAGAGAAAAAGATAGGTCCGTGTCAGGTGTTGAAGAAGATAAATGATAACGCCTACAAGATTGAGCTACCAGCACATATACACACTCACTCTACATTCAATGTTCGTGATCTGACTCTGTATCATGGGGAGAATGATCTGAACTCCGAGACGAGTTCTTTCTCGCCCTGAGAGACTGATGCAGTGCAGCTTGGGCCTGCTGCTACAGTGCAACTTGGGCCTAGTGATGCAGGTCATTTTTGGGCCTAGTGGATTTTGGGCCTAATGATTCTGGAAGTTTCTCTACTCAATTATGTGGGAACCCTTTTTGCCTTTAAATAGCGGAAGCAAGTAGGGAAAGCGTAGATTAGAAGTTTGCTGCTTTTGTTTATCAAATCTGAGAAGGAATTCTCGTTTTGCTCGTTCCATCAGTTTGGAAGTGGAATTTTAATACATCTCTTGCATCATCTCTCTCTCTGCGTTTTAAGATTATTCCTTGTTTCCACCCTCATCATTTGAACTCTAAAATAAGTTGATTTATGGTTTTTTGTATGGTTTACATGTATAAAACCTGATATGCATAGCTATTACGAAGTAAATGCAAAAACCGAGAAGATGAAATTCTATTAACTAACCGTCAACTTTTTAGAAGATTTCTTCCTCGCTTGTTGATGAATGGGAGAAGAAACTTGGATTCTGGAAGATGAACAATTTGGATTCCGATGAAAAGGGATAAGAATTAAGCCGGTTGTTGATGTAATTAATTTTATTGTAAAAAATCTAATTATTACTATCTTGTGAAATGACGCCGTTACCCCTCGAAAGTTAAATATATAAAATAAAAAAGGCGGAACGGGTCAACCCGTCTGATCCACGTGAAAATACACGTGTCATGCCGCTCTTTTGATCTAATAATGTAGATTGGGTACTACGTAGTACCTAAGGACACGGTACTACGGCAACCCAACCCAACCCTGTATATATATTCACTAGCACAGCTGACAATTTTCTCTAACTAGTCCACATTTATACTTCATTTTATTAATGGTGCAATACAAAGACAAATGAAAAAAAAGGAAAAAAAAACAGAAACACCATCTAAAATCAGACGCTGAGAAAATCTACACAGCCCCAATCCTAAGATTATGAGTCTCGGGCAAAATAAGAAATAAATGCTCTTGCATACCTCATTAGATTTTGCAAGCCTCAAAAGAGTAAAAAAAAAAAATCATTAACGGTCGAAACAGCTAACTGAGCTGCTGCTAATATTTATATCTTAGCCCCTTCCAGCCTATATACTGACTTTCACTCGTTTTCTAAGATGAGTGGCAACTCAATTTGGAAATGTGTTTGAGGTATTATCCCTGCAACCAAATTAGTGGCATTTGCAGTAGGGAATGGGTTTGGAGGCATCTCGAGATCCGATCCATCTCCTTCAAGCATCTGCACCACAGCTTTCATGGACGGTCGATCTGCTGGATACCACTGAATACAATGCAGCCCAACAACAGTTAGTTTCCTCGCTATATCACTCTGATGCTCACCTTCCTCAATATGCACCCAAAACTCATCACCAAGATTCAAATGATTGTATATCCACTGTGGGAAATAAACCTGGCTATTATTTATCTTAAGATCCACATTCTTCCTCCCGCCAACCATCTCAAGCAGCAGCATCCCGAAGCTGTACACGTCCGACTTATACGACACCCTCCCGAACGTCCTGGACAGGAGCTCGGGGGCGATGTACCCCATCGTGCCCCGAGCGGCCGTCATGGTCACGGCGCTCTGCTCCTTGGAGCAGAGCTTGGCTAGACCAAAATCACAGACCTTGGGGTTGAAGTTTTGGTCTAGCAAGATGTTGTGAGGCTTGATGTCGAAATGCAGGATCTGCTGATCGCAGCCTTGGTGGAGATACTCGATGCCTTTGGCCGTCCCTAGCGCGATATCTAGAAGCTTCTCCCAACTGAGGGAGCTCCGCTTGGAGTCTTCCTGGAAGATGAACTTCTCGAGGGAGTCGTTTGGTAGGAACTCGTAGACGAGGACTCGTCTGAAGCCCTCCGCGCAGAAGCCTACAAGGCGAACCACGTTCACGTGGTGGATCCGGCCGATGGTGCTCACCTCGTTCACGAACTCCTCCCCGTTCTCTTTGGAGTTGTTGAGGACTTTCACGGCCACGCTTATCTCGGTCGAGAGCTTGCCTTTGTAGACGATGCCGTAGCCGCCTTCGCCGAGTTTCTCGCTGAATTGATTGGTGATCTTTCTTATGTCGGAGTAGCCGAATCTCGTGGGCTTCAGGGCTTTGTAGTCGTCTAGAAACCCTTCGATCTTCTTCCGATTCTCGCGGTCTTTGATGATCGTGATACAGAGGAAGATCAGAGCTGCAATTGTTGTCAACATGAGGAAAGATCCTACTGTTGCTCCTGCATAATCAAACAGACACTTAAATATTTAGTACAATTACACTTAGATACATCAACTTTCACCCTACTCTCGGGGTGTTTACTTTGAAAGATTAGGATTGATTCATAAAAATAGCAAGATTTAATCTTTTCATTTTTTTGATGGATTGTAATTTTGGGATATCTCAAGGCCCTTGATTGTTTTAATCATTTAAGATAATTTTGCTTGACTTTTATCAAACTGAAAAGGTGAGATTAGAGAAATCCTACATTGATTATGATAAAAAATATTCAATCATGCATCTTATCAATCATGCAAAATAAACACCCCTCAATGTATACAATAATTAAAAACTTTTGACTCTAAATATATGAAGATTCAGTTGTTCTTATTTTCTCATGATTGTTAATTGCCTCCAAGTTAATATTTGGGTGTGCATCTGAAATGTATACATATATTAAACGATAAAATTGAATGTTTATGAGAAAGTTTATTTCAACTAGCCACGGTGGCATTTTAATTTTCACTAAAAAATTACAATTATGAGAAAAATTAAAATAATTGAAAATTAATGTATTTCGAAACAAAATTTATAATTTATATGTAAACTAAAATAAGATGAAAGTTCTTATGTACATAGAAAAAAATGGTTAATTGTCGGTAAATACATAGTTTATGGCCACATTTTCATTTTTAATCCGAGAAAAAACTTGATCAAAAAAGAAAATTCGGGTCAATATATAAAATAACGGTTACTTTTAAAATTTGGTCATACTTTAAAGCAGAGTTTGGTACCCCTAGCTAAGACGTTATAGTTAAATAATCTTGTCTTACGTTGACATTTGGTACCAATTGACACCTAATCCATATTATTTTTCTAAACACATCCCAAGTATTTATACACAAGTAACCACCATAAGCAAAAGAACAGAAATTGCAAATTTGGAAATAAATAAATAAATGATCACCTGCAATTCGTATCTTCTTGTAAACTTCTCCACAAACAAGACAAGAGGAAAAGATTAGTTTTTGTTAGAAAAATGAACATATATCCGAGTGCAAGATAAGGATGAGAAATATCTAGCTACCTTCGTTACTCTTCCCTTTGTCAACACACTGAAATTTTGCAGTCGAGTTGTTTGGCGGCGTGCATATTCTCCCCAGAGCTTCACAGCTGCCGCCGCACGCCGGCTCAGACCAGTTCAAGTGAACATCGTTTTTATCAAATACATAGTCCGGAACAGATGAAACATTATGGTAGCTGGTGCAAGATGTTAGGGAAACTGAATCCATGTAAGAATCGTACCCAACGGCATAGAACTGATATCTGGAATCCCTAAGACAAGCAACGGGCCTTAAAAGATCTCTTTTAGACTCGGAACAATTGAACAGGACGTAATCTTCCAAGTAATCGGTGAAGAATCTGAAGGGAGACGAGGACAGATTGAGGGTTTGGAGCTTCTGCCCGAGACATTTTTCTGGGTCGGAGAGATCAATTCGTTGAGATTTGTAGTGAATTTTCTTCACCGTGAGGTTGACTGAGATGGGCAAATCAAGCATGGTTTCGCCTTTGTCGTTGCAGTAAACATCGAAACCTGCGTACCCGCAGTTTGGGGATTGTTTGTTCCTAATTCTGAACGGAAATCGGATCCGTGGGCCGCCTCTCCGGCAACTGTCCGGCCAACAGTTATCTGCTTCTGCGAATGGGAGTGGAGAGAAGAAAACGAAGAAGACGAAGAGGAAGCTGAAGAAGAAACCAGACATTTTCTTGCTTGGATTTTTGTAATTCCGAGAATTCGGAGATGGAGTCAATGAAATGAATTCATCATGGTTGTAAATGGAAGGTGGTCCTATGTGGCTGCAAGAGTTGACTGGGACGTTGACTTCAGCTGTCCGAACAGAAGTTTCCTGCTTCCCTTCCGTTGTCCTTTTCCTTGACCCTCACACTGCGTAATGATAGGTGTACAAGCTATCTAATAACCGGGTCAAAAGGCTTAACCATTTAATGTAGTGTTATGTTTGATAGGAGTCATAAGGGAGGATAGATAAATAATTTGGCTTAACCCCATTTGATACCTTAGATAAATAGAGTAGGGGTGACCGAACCGATTTTTAGGTTAACCGGAACCAATTAACCATAAAATAGGTAACCGATAATCGAACCGATTTTCAATTCGATTAATCGATTAACCGATCCACTTAACCGGATCGATTAATCAATTAACCGAATTAACCAGTTCAAGGCAGATCTGAATATCTAAAATATTCTGGAAGGGTGAGGGTCGTGGTGGTAGGGCATGAGATGAGATCCAGTGTCCTACAATCTTATGTGTACCACTATGTCTCATGCTTATATTTATTATTTTAAAAATATTTTTTATAATAATAAAATTTATTATAATACTATGAATTATATTGAAGTTTTATTTCAAAAAATTAATTTTTTTAAAAAGTATATACCATGACTTTGAAAAGAGGAAAGAAGGGAAAGAAAATAAACCCCCACCTTTGGGGTTAGGAAAAAGTAAGGAAGAAGGGCAGTCGACTATTTTGGAAGGGATCAAAAATGGGCTAAGTTGTTTGTCACTTGTTTCCTTATTTTCATATGGGCCGAATCAGTGTTTTGGAGGTGGGTTGTTTCTTTTATTTCATATGGGCCGAATTAGATATAAATGTAATAAATATGTATTAGTTATTATTAATCGATTAATTAATCGGTTATTCGGTTTAACCGATCGGTTATCAGTTAAACCGAATAACCGATATCTTTAAAAGTTGATAATCGATAATCGAACCGAACTGGTAAAAACCGGTTATTGGTTAACCGATTAACCGATTTTTCGGTTCGATTCGATTACGATTATAATCGAATAACCAGAAACGAATTACCACCCCTAAAATAGAGGAAGGTCCGTGAATTGGAAGAGGTCCGTGTAATTCACTATTCCCTTTAGGTTATCGAACAATAATATTACTAATCTCATCAAGCAATAATATTAATTATCTTGTAAGATTGAAATTTATATTTTGATAAATTTATGTAAGATTGAAATTGTAATTTACTCATTTAATCTATAGTTATATCTTTCCTACAAAACAATAATTTTAATTATCTTAAATTTTTTATCTTACCTATCAAACATATAAATTGATAACTAATCTCATCTATTTTATATTACTTATGTGATTTTATGAGTCACGTCATTTTCAAGCATGGATACCGCAAACACACTATCCACTTTCAATAATATATATGTGAAAATTATTCATTTTTATAAAAATATGATGTAGAAGAGGGTAAATACGTGGGAACTATCCCGCTTAAAAAAAGAGTGGATTTTTAAAATGGCCACTTTCATATTGTAAAGATAAAAAATGTCCACTAAAATAAAAAACTTAAAAAAATGTCCACTGTTACCAAAATACCCTTCACATTAAAAATTAAAAAAATGTCCACTTTACATCACCCCTTTAAAAAATCCCGCAATTCACAACCAGTGTGAATTCTCACAACCAGTCGAATTCACAACCAGAATTTTTTGTTTGTGAATTCACAACTAGTCGAATTCACAGCCAAAATTTAATTCACAACCAGTCGAATTCACAACTAAAATTTAATTCACAACTAGAATTTTTTGGTTGTGAATTCACAACAAACGAATTCACAACCAAAATTTAATTCACAACCAGATTTATGTTGGTTGTGAATTCCCAATCAGTCGAATTCACAACCTGAATTTAATTCACAACTAGAATTTATTTTGGTTGTGAATTTAAGTAGTTGTGAATTTGAGTTTTTAAAGTTTGAATTCACAATTAAAACTGTAATTTATTTTGATTGTGAATTTATAGATTTGGTTGTAAATTCAAGAATATTAAAATATGAATTCATAGACATGGTTGTGAATTCAAGAACATTAAGTTGTGAATTCATTAAAGAACATTAAGTTGTGAATTCATAAATTTGATTGTGAATTCAAGAACAATAAAAAGAAATATAAAAAATTAACTCAAAAACAATTACATAAATTCCATAAAACACTATTCCATGAATTCCAGAAACTCCATAAACAATTACAATTACAATTACATGAATTTAACAATTACAATTACAATTACAATTACATGAATTTCGATCTCGCCGTATCCGAGTTCTCGAGTCTCTGAATAGTAGCTCCCATTCCCTGTTCCCAAATGTACAACCAAAAACTCGAACAAACAAACTTCTCAGAGAATAAATGATGCTGAAAATTTTGATTCAGTGTTGTTCCTTTTCTGCTCTCTACTCTACTACATCAACACAAAATTTCACTCCAATATCGCCAAATCCACTCCAATTTCTGTCAAGTAAAATACAAAATTGACAAAATTTTGCCAAAGCTTCATCCAACTCGTACTCTGCTAGCCGACGCCGCCACAACACGGTGAATTCAGGGAAATACTAGATCGAGCCCTAGGCGGCGCGACTTTCATCGGCAGCGGCTTGCCTCTGCGATGGAGAGGGATTCTGCGGTGGTGGTGAGGGGGCTGAGTTTTGGGGGGTTCCGTGGTGCTGGTTGTCACCGCTAGCCTCGGTGGTGGAGGGTTCTACGGTGGCTCTAGCGATTGGGTGCGGCGCTGTGGCGATGGGGAGAGGGAGAGGAAGAGAGAGAGATGGCGGAGGCGACGAGACCGGAGGCGGCGGCGCTTCGCGGCGGGGGCGAAGCAGGAGATGGCAGAGGCGACGAGGCCGAGGCGGCAGCGCTTCGCCGGCGATAGCTCGAAGGGAGGGAGAGAGAGAGAGAGAAGGGGGAAGAGAGCGTACATGAGGGAGAAGAGAGAGAAAGAGAGTGGAAAGAGAGAAGAGAATGAGAGAGAGAGTATATATTTTTAAAGGAGGGTATTTTTGTCTTTTCAATTAAAAAGTGGATAGTTTTTATTATTTTTATCTTAGTGGACAATTTTTATCTTTACAATATGAAAGTGGATAGTTTTATATATTAACTCTAAAAAAAATACGTAGAAATTATCCAATTTTAAATGAAGGAAAGCAAAGCTCTTGAACGTGTGACAAAATGTGTGATAGTCAGGGATACTTTTAATATTAAAGGTGTTTGGTTTGAGTGATTAGTCATGATTGATAAAATAATTCACCTTAATCAAATATTTGATTTGCATGATTGGGCCCGTGATTGATAATTCGGCCCGCATCTAATCAACCAATTGAGTGACCCCAAAGTTGAGAGGATTATTTAATCACTCCTCCAATCCTATCAATCTTATCAATCCTATCTGTCTCATCCATCAAACCAAACAAATTGATCGTCGGTTGGTTAAAGGACTAGTCGACAAAACCTAGTGACACTTTTGTCAATGACTGCTCGGAATGTATTTTATCGACCTACAAATCTACTAGCCCATCGACCATCGAGCGGCTAATATATAAACTAGTTGATCGAAAAAATACATTACAAACAATGAGTGTCAGAATGTCACTTGAAACTTGATTTCCCAGCAAATTTTATTACATCCAAAGTCTCTGTCTTTTACTTTAAATTATACTCCATCCATCCCCCATAAATATGCATAGTTGCTTCCAACACTGCGATGGGGGCAAACATGTGAACCGAAGGCGAAGGCACGGTGGAAGGGAGGCCTAGTGGGGAGAAGCGCAGAGAGTCACCGTAGGTGGCTTTTGTGGGAATTGGAGGGAGGTCTTCTGTGTTAGCTTTCTCAATTTTGTGAAATTAAGGCGCCGAGTAGGAGTACGTGACTCCGTAGGAGGAGATAGGCAGATAGGTAATTTGATTTCAAATTAGTTTTAATTTTAATTTTTTAAATAAAATATAATATTCTAATTATTAATTCGGTTAATCGATTTTAACCGATTAACCAGACAATTATAACACCGGTAAGCAAACCGAACAGATAAAATCGATTATCAATTAACCGATTAATCGAAATTTCGATTCAATTACGATTATAACCGAAAAACCGAATCCGTTTTACCACCCCTGTTTATTACCACTTCGTATAACTTGCACAATCAATAGTGTCTATTTCAACTATACCATTTGAAATATACGAAAAGAAATAGAAAAAAAAATACTAATAATGTATTTTAGCTATACCAATCAAGAAAGAGAACTGAAAAGGTAAGAACAAACAAAAAGAGCAAAAGAAATGTTCTGCTACTGCTATTCCTTTGGATGGCTTGTGACAGCTCTTTATTACCAAGCACCACGTTATTTGTAGCCTCAACTGCCTGTTAAATCCAAAAACAAGGAATAATAAACTTCAGCATCTATAGCATTTGTAATATACTGCACATGAATGCATATAGAGAGGCATATATCTATCTAATTCAAGTAGTAAATAAGTGTTCTTAGGCTTTCATGGATAGAAAACAAAACAAAAGGTTAAAAGCGAGCTAGATATCATGATTTACAATTTTGACATATAAATGTAGAGCTTTGTCATCAACTTGGAAAAGTGGATGAAGCACTGACCTGCTCGTACAAAAATTCTATTTGTTGGGCCTGTTGCAAAACATGAGTCGATATGAGATGGTTCAGCGCAGACATTTCCACCATCTTTGTCTCGGTATCCCGGACAGCGTCTAACATGCTGGCCAACTCTACCTGCATCAACATTACACAAACTCAGAAAAATCGTTTTAGAGGAACTATGGCTTGACTAGCTTAAGCCGTATATAAAGAAACTTCTACTGGTCACCAGTCGATTACCTGAAGGGCATGTGTCTCATCATCTAATTGTTGTTGCTGGAACCTAATCGGCTCTGCTTGTGCATCATCTGTCCGCCTGATTTCTGAATTGCTTACTTCCCTGGACTCGATATTTCCAGAAGTTGAGCTCTCTGTAACAGCAGTAGGGCCACTCTGCTTGAGTTTTCTTCTTGGTGTCACCCGGTTGATAGCGTCTCGAAAGCGTACAGCTCGAAGCTGATCAAATTGGGATGTCACTGAATGAAGCTTTTCACTTAAGATCAATACCTGCAATTACACAAAAAGTAGCTTCACTGAGCAAAAAGTCATCTTGAGAAAATGACCATACCTTAAGTTTTCATGTACTCATGTCCACAATAAATGTGGTCTTTTTGTTATTTTTGTTTGTCTATTTTTCTACACGACACCACATATCCCTTTATATTTTAATCCTCATTCACTCTCAATACTTAGAAAAAACCTAACCATTTAACACATCAACTTTGGTGGATCCCTTCCTCCACTCAACTTTGGTGGCCCTTTCTCAACTCAAAACACATCTACCAACTAATTTTTAAAACATGTACTCCCCACACTGCACCACTTATCGTTGTCAGAGGGAGTAGTATCTTTTGAATGGATACGAGTCTATACTTCCTCGAGATGCTGAAAGTGATAAATGATACAAAAAGATTTTAAAAAAAGGCATTAAGTAGTCATAGCATCTGTAAGCATTACTAACAAATCATGCTTATGGCATATTATTCATCTCTCATAGACAAAGGCATCTGACACTACAACTTGAATTCAGGGCCGCTACAATTCATAAGCAAAACAAGGTCCTCTTTCTTTTCATGTATAAAGCATTAAAAGGGTCCAAAACCTAGTTCTATTTATTATCGAACAGCTAGAGTAAATACCCAGTGAAATATAAACAGTAACCATAGCTGCAACTGTAAAATAAGCAGAGAGCAATATAATTGACATCAAAACAATGCAGATATACAAGTCATACCACTCCATGTTTGTGAGCTATGGTATCAGCATTCAAATTGTCACTCCTCATACCAAGCCAACCCTTTGAATTTGCTTCCTCGTCATTTATGCTATTCTTGAGAACATCTATTTGCTCTTTGCAGGCTTTGATGAAAACTGTAACCTGCATAATGTAGATTTTGTCAAGATAATATAGGTAACTCCATGAAATTTGTCTATATGGAGCAGCAAACCACTTAGTCAGATAAACTAACCAAATACAAAGTAAATAAGGCAAACTCTTTGTAATAGAATAGTAAATCACATTGAGCATTTTAAAGAAAATCTGCTAGTGCCCAGATCATAAGGTCCCAAAATTATTAAGCTTCAAATAGCAGCACAGAGCAAGGGTAAGGGGTTGGATGTTTTGAGAAGATAGGTAAAAGTTAGACATGTGGTGCATATGATATTCAGCTACAGAATTAGAGACCCCAATCAAATTTAAAATTGACAAGAAACTGCTTATGGACAGACAGTAAACACATTAGAAATACGATGTACTAGAACGAAACCATTGAGGATATCAAAGAAGAGAGGCCACAAGATGTTTAAACGACAGATTGCTATCCTCCACCACCAACAATTTCAAGCAGATTTTGTATACTTTTAGGGCTCATTTGGTACGCAGTATGTGATAAAGTGTGATATGTATGACTGGTATGTCTTTTACTATATGTCATATTAATATCATGTTAGGTAGAATGCATTAAAATATCTTAAAAATATAATATGTTGTTTGGTATGATGTATTAAGATTATAAAGGTAATAATACTTATAATTAAGATTCGTATTACTTATACCACCAGAGGTGGTATACATAATCCCTCAAATCAGTATAATATTTCCGGGCTTTTAATTTACAAAGGGCCGTGTGTTTCGTATTACTTCTTACCTAACAAGATATTAGGGTGTTATAGGTATATTATACACCCTAATCACCCGTACCAAACAAGCCCTTAAGATGAGCAGAGTATTCCTCTGCTCATCATTCGTTTAGCTACATCAAACGACCAGATAAGCATTCGTTTAGCTACATCAAACGACCAAGCCAACACGTTATCCTTGAAAAATATCAGAAAATCATAAGTGGCAGCATGTGGCTGTTTAACCTTTTCAAGAACGCAATGACTTCTATATAATGGTGATAGTTTCGGATATATTTGACTATCTATCCTATAATATCTCCGAAGCACGGGTACGTTTTTTTGGGCACCGTCTGAGTATTAATACGAAAAGAATACGAATAAGCGTAAATACCTTTTAAATACATATTAAATATGTTTTTCTCATTTTCTATTTTTTATTTTTTTAGGGTTTCGAAAATACGTATGTAATATGTTTTCGGTACGTAAGTACGTAACTTACGCGAATTATACTCCCTCTCAAATTCTGAACTTCCTAAACCCTAAGCACTGCAATCCTTTCACACCATATGACCGCCGTTTGGACCGCTGCCCTCACGCCTTCTGCACAGCCAGTCGCGCCATCCCGCCTGGAGTGGAAACACTAATTCTTGATTATGTTGCACGGACTAGGTTATTATTTCATGGTATTTCTTTGGGTTAATTCGAGGGTTATTGGAGCAGTGGGCTGCACTATTTTGGGTTATACTCTTGAAGTGGGCTGCACTATGATATAATATACTATTATTATTAATAAAATTATTTAAAAAAATATTTTCGATGTATTCGTATTGTGATTTTTGAAAATGAACGTATTTTCATACCCGTACCGTATCGTATTCGTATTTTGTATTTGTCTTTGCGCTTCTTAGTATAATATAATTGACTAATCAAATGAAAATTGGTAGGTTATGGAAACTATGAGCAATATATAGAAATGACATGAAATCATCATACTGCGTAATAAGAATATGTCTTCAGTATAAACTTCCAGATAAACAATCCAATGTAAGTTTATTTTCCAGATTCATTAATAAAGAAAGCATACCTCTGGCCCGAGTTCTAGAAATGGCTTGACCTTCAAAAAATGCAAAAACTACTCCACCCTTCCACCAAAGCTCCAAAAATGGCACATGAGTGAATTTCCGGTACCGGAATGCTAAATTAAATGGCTAGACATAGTCTTTGGGACTCCAGTGCACCAAGGCAGCATTCCGGTACTGAAAATTCACTCCAGTGCCTTTTTGGAGATTCAGTGAATACTAGTTTGGGTTTTTTGGCAGTTTCTGAAGGTCGGCCATTTTTGAACTCGGGCAAAAGGTTATAAGTAATCCTAAACTTAAAACACAAATCCTTAACTATCATCATAAAAGGGAAAAACAGGGCCCAGAAGGAAGAATCAAAGGGAGATGTAGACAAAAAACTAGTATTTCAAGTAGACAGGCAATGATGCACTTGTCATATAAAGCAATAGAAAGAATGTATATCTCACCTCATGCTCGATGCTATCCCTCTCTTGTTCAGTAATTCGGTGTACATCTACATAATCCTTCTTATGCTTCAAGAGGAACTGCTCTAAAGCTTTAATACTCTCAAGCTGGCAAGAAAACGTCCGCACGTCAACTCAGAAAAAGTTATATATCTTCATGAAACACGCCAGTATCACTAACACGCAATTCAATAATCTTCCCAGCTATAAGACAAATATACCGTTGTTAGTGCAGCTTTGGTGAAAGACGATCTTTCCAAAGATTTATGCATGATAAAAGACGCCATTAATGCTGCAATTTTGGACTGCCAAAGGAATTGACAAATCAGAGAAAGTTAGAGCTACAATGTCCAGATATTACAACCAAACATCAAGAAGAATGAGACTTAGCATAAAAATGTATGAACCGAAAAATCTACAACAATCTTGTATACCATGATGAAATGAAAATTAACGAAGTTCAGAAAGGTGAAGCACCTCATCATATCCCAAATTCAGAGCTGCTCGGTGCGCAGCATCCTTAAAATCCTCAGCTCTATCTCTGGCTTTTGCCATGCCTTCAACACCTTTTTAGCTAGAGAAGCAGAAAAGAAATGAACATGCTGTAATTAGATCTCACAATGATATACAAAGTAAACCGATAAAAGAGTAATTGAAAAATAAATAAAGAAAACAATAACAATTCAAGTCACTCAAATGTCAAACCCACTGACATAATAAACATCAATAATTCCGCAGGTTCATAATTAACGCAACAAAAGTTCCAAATCTTTGAAAATCAGTGGTAACAACCGCAATCAAGTTTGTGATTTGTCAAGACAGCAATCTACTGAGAAGAAAGCATACTATCCGAGCAACCGAAACTTTTCCAAATCTGAGAGAGAAATAAACCTCAAAAGCGCACTTCTAGTGAGAGAACGATCTGGTAATACCGTAATAGAATAATAAGTTCAAAGTTAATACATTGCACAGATTTGCTTCTTTCTTCCTGCACAAATTAAATTCGAATTTTATTTACAAGAATTAGGGTTGGATAGTCGGGGTACATGCAAGGGCATTTACCCCCTTTTCACTTTCCAAAATAAAATTTTGTTTTTTTAAGTTTGGCTAATTTGTCGAGTCTCTATCTATACATTTTATATTTTGTTTGGACAAATTTGTGAATAATTTATAGTCATCGATCTCAATTTAACACGCCACTTTTTTATTTAAATACTAGTACGCCCTCCGCGTGAGACACGGGCCAAAATATATTTATTTATTTATTTTTAATATTTTAAATTATATGATAATATAAAAAATTTCATTATTTATGAGTTAGATTAATTGATAACAAAAAGAATTATACTCCCTCCGTTCATGAAAGAACTTCCTAGGAGGGAGTGGCACGAGTTTTAAGAAAAAATATTGTTGAGTGTATTGAGAATGGATAAAAGGTAGTTGAGTGTATTGGGAGTAGTGAAAAAGTGTTATAATTAATATTGAGAGTTGTGAAAAATGAAAAGTGAAAAGTAAGAGGATTATAAGTGATGGGGTACCGTCCAAAAATAGGTAGGAAGTTCTTTTATGAACGTCCCAAAAAGGAAAGATAGGAAGTTCTTTCGTGGACGGAGGGAGTATTAATTTAAATATTCATTACAATGTTATCAACTAAATGAATATAATATTAAATTCAATGAGTATTTTATACTAATTGAATACGTATAATAATTATCAAATTTATAGATTGCAAAGGAAATAACTTAAATCAATCTCATTGATTAAACAAATAACACTAAACCATCAATATAACAAAATTAATCATCGTCATTTAATATAACAATTTTAGGCTCTTAAAAGTCTAAAGTATATTATTATTTTTATTATTATTATTAAAAGTTCATATTTAGATAGACCAAAATTAATTAAAAATTAGAAAAAATAAGAATAATATATAAAAGAAAATATAACAACAAATATACTTATATAAATAAATAAATTTATATAATATTTTAATTCTAGTATTAAGATACATAACAAACTTTTTATTTAAAAATTTATATTAAAATTAATACAAATTTCCTTCTCCTTAATTGTATTAAAACTATTGTAGTATAAAAATATTTAAATTTAAAATAATTATAATTAAACAATTATGTAAATTTTTTTGAAAGGAAAAAATGACATCTACATATTTTTTGATCAATAAACGGAAATGAAATGAAAAAAGAGTACGGTGTTCAACATTAGAGATAAATGAGAGCGAACAAAAATTAATTTTGACACTTTAAATGATCATAACTTAATTATTTTAAATTTATTTGTATATTTTTTTACATCAAATTAAATATTTTTTCATAATCATTAATTTAACATTCATATTGAATATTTTTTTTTTCATGAATGAAAAATAATTAAAATAGAAAAAAGAAGATGAAAAATTTGGAGGGAAAAATTATGAGGAGGGAGAAAAAATGGAGGTAAAAAAACTCCTCTTTTATACTCCCTCCGTTCACGAAACAAGTACCTACTTGGTGCTCGGCACGGAGACTAAGAAAATTGAAAAGGGTGTTGTGAAAGACTAAAAGGGTAGTGTTAATGACTTTTGCTCATTTTTCATTAGCATAAAGGCATTTAACATTAGTTTTATTCATTTACTTATTTTGACTTCAATTTAATTTATTTTTAATTTAATTTTAGAATTCCTCTATTTACTTTATTTCTTTTCTTTCTTTATTCTTTTATTTTCTGGTAATCTTTTTCAAAAAAATGACAGTAGGAATAAACTTAAAATTTTAAATAAAGTGACAGTGGTAAGACAAGATTTCTTTTCTTTATTTGTTTATTATGAATAAACTGAAAATTATAAATTCTCAAAATAAATATATTGGAAAATTTTCAATTGATTGCACAAGTAGGAAACTGGGCAGATTACATTTAGTGGCAGATTACAATAAATGAAAAAGGGGCAGACTACAATTAGGCAAAAAGTGGCGCCACTTTTTGCAAACGTCAACTCCAAAATATTGGAGGAAAATTTAAAAGTACAACTACTAATACAAGAGTCAATAAATACAAGTAGGAGTTGGGTGAACACATTAATTTCACCCAACTCCTTAAAATGGTAGAAAATAGAGTCTTCAAAGCTCACTAATGATGAAAGAAATCAAGTAGCACAGTGGTTGTTGCAACGAAGTTCCAACGGCAAACTTCAATACGACGCAAAGAAGGAGGCTGCCACACTCTTCAAAGTCAGTTTGAAGACTATTTGGTGCATCTGAAAATCGGCAGCTGCCCAACAGGCCCTCAGACTACCTATTCAATTGAAATCCATGAAAAAATTATCAACACACAAGGATAAATGGCAGATTGATGCATAAAAGGTTAGGAATTTAAGTGTGCTACAAAGATCTTCCCTTAGAGTCATGGCATGTAATCTTGGGGTTAGTAAGTCACTTGTAGGTGTGTGGGTGAAAGACAAGAAACTTAAAGCACATACCAATGCTATCAAGCCATTTTTAACCCCTCAAAACAAGATATCAAGGCTGCGATGGAGCCTTAGGCAGCTTAGTGGTATAAATGAGGAGGGATTCATCAAGTTTCAAGCCATGTTCAACACAATACACATAGACGAGAAGTGGTTTTACTTAACCAAAAGCAAAGATAAATATTATCTTATGTCGGGTGAGTCGGACCCGTATAGGGCTTGCAAATCTAAGAGGTTCATATCTAAGATTATGTTTACGTGTGCCATTGCACGACCTATCATAGATGCTCAAGGAAACGTGATTTTTGATGGGAAGATGAAAATTTTCCCATTCATATACGAGGAGGCAGCTTAAAGAAACTAAAAAAATAGAGTTAAAGGAACAATGAAAGTGAAAACAATACCCAATATCACCCAAAACGTCATAAGGGATTCCATGATCAACAAGATATGCAATTTTAGTTTATGCTATCAGAATTTAATTACTAATTCATCACTAAGCCATTTTATATTCATATGTCACAGATGTTACCCTACTTCAAATCGAAGAGGCCATCATTTGCAAGCAAGAACATAATTATACAACAAGACAATGCCAAACCATACATCAACGTTGATGATCCGGAGTTCTTAGCAGTTGCAAGAGCAGATGGATTCAATATCCAACTGCTCTGCCAATCTGCTAACTCTCCAGACACCAATGTTAATGATTTGGGCTTCTTTAGAGCAATTCAAAGCCTCAAAGATCATAAACCAGCGAAGGACGTAGGGGAATTAATCAAGAATGTGCAAGATGCATACAATGAGTACCCTCCACAGAAGATAAATCATGTTTTCCTAACTCTACAATGTTGCTATCGGGATATTATTAAAGCCATAGGGGACAACAACTATAAAATCACTCACATGAACAAAGAGAGGTTAGAAAGGATTGGGATGCTACAAGATGCAATTTCAATTTCACAACAACTAGTGAATGCGAGTATGGAGTTCTTAGAGGCAACAATCATGCTGACACAACAGATCATACAGATGGTCAAGCAGAAGATTATCAACAGAACATGGCAGACATCCTAAAGGGTCTCACACATGTAAACATCAGTTAGAAGATTGGTTACAATACTTTTGGATAAGGTTTACAGAACCAAACATATCTTAGCATGTTTTGAACTTGTTTGGAATGTAAACTTCTTTTATTGTGTTTATGTTTATTAAGTACGCATTTCAAATTATTTACCTCTTAAGCATGCATCCAATACTAGGTTAGAAACCTAGTGGTTGCTCACTTAGTAGATAAACAATCGCCCTCAGATGAAATATCATCATAGGACACAAGTAGTAGTATCAATGCATTCAATATCAGTTTAATCACTTTAATGATGAAATCACCAGCCACTGCACAATATAATCACAAATTTCAAACAATGGCATCATCAGCCACAACACAATATAATCACAGAACATAAACAATGACATCACCAGCCCCCAACAATACCAAAATCATAGAATATATCATCATAGAGCAGAACACAAGTAGTAATATCACAGGGCATCATAGGGCATCACCCTTAGATAAAATATCATCATAGGGCACACACAATGGCATCACCAGCCAACCAACAATACCAAAATCACAGAATATATCATCATAGGGCATAACACAAGTAGTAATATCACAGAGCATCATAAGGCACCTCAGATAAAATATCATCATAGGGCACAAACAATGGCATCACTAGCCAACCAACAAACAATGGCATCACCAGCCAACCAACAAACCCAAAGACGAAATATAACACAAGCTAATGTTAACAGATATAACCTTAATATACTGCTCAGATCTAGCAATGCGGGAAACCAAATGGCTAGGGTTTGAAGGTAGCGGCGGCGCGCACAGGTGTTAGAGGGCTTCTTCCAGACCCGTGGTGGTTCTTCATCAAGGATGAGGCCGCCAGTGGCCACCCACTCGTCGTAGCCACTATCTGGAAGAATACACTCTGAAAGGCCCATGTATTTAGTATACTTTTTGCCTTCGAATTGAGCAAAGTCGTAGAAGATTGCTTCTTCAGCAGATCTAGCAGTCGGAGCACTAAGAAGGGAAATTTTAGTCGCCAGCGTCGCATCTACCATGGATTCAATCTCCGGCACCATGGATTCCGTCTCTGCCACCATAGATTCGGACTTCGGCGCCATGGAAACCGTATCGATCCCCAGCACCATGGATTCCATCTCCGCCACCATAGATTCGGACTCTGGCAGAACCCGCGACAAGAACGCCGCATACGACCGGGCAACAACCTCCATGGCGGGGAGGCCAGAACCCCAGCGTTTTCCACCGATTCGTCCTCCAAAACCCATGAATAATTGGGAGGAGACATAGGATCATCAGCCATCGGAAGAGAACCGGTGAAGAAAGAAGAAGAATCGACTAGAACTTAGGGTTTTCGAGGCCACTAGATTTATTCCCTCTTTAGGGAATTGTGAGAGGAATAGGTTGGATCCAACCTTAGGAAATGTGGGCCGAAAAAGGAAAACAAGTTAAAATGAGCATATAAAATCAGTCGGCCCAATTTAATTAAGTTAAGGTGTTTAATTAGTGATTTAAGTAAAAATGGGGTGAGTCCAATTGGTAAATTAAAGTGTAGTAATTTTATAAGTAAGGAAGGGTAAATATGTCCAAAAAGCAAAGTAGGTACTTGTTTCGTGTACAAAAATTTAGAGGTAAATGGGTACTTGTTTCGTGGTCGGAGGGAGTATTACATATAGATTTCATTTCAATAAGTTACTTTCTAAAATAAAAATTAATACATACCAATAATTTCAAATAACTTATTTCTTTTAAAAAATTTATTACACTCAAAGAAAGAAAAAACACACTCACACTCTAGCATTCTAGGTGATTCGAATCCCCGATCTATTGGTTGGAGGAAAAGTGTCTTACCAACAGACTGCGCTTCATCGTCAATTTCAAATAACTTATTATTTTATCGGATATCCCCGAAGGGACCAAATAATTTATTATATATATAGTAGTGTTCACAGTTCCAATTTTGGTTCGAACCGATGGTTCCACGATTTCAAAAATCGGAACCGAAATCTAACTTGTAAGAGGGCAAACGAATCTGATTTGAACCGTCCTAACCTTTTTTTAATAAATATTTATGTTTTTGTACTGTTTTATGCATTATTGTCTAAAATTTAAGGGATAATTGCGTGAAAATACACAAACTTTGCCAAAAATCCATATTTAACGCGAAGTTAGGATTTTACATTTTAATACACCAACTTTAGTTGTTGTCCAAATTTGACACGACTTAATTCTTAAAAATTCAAAAAATAACCCGTTTTTGTAAATAATTATACAAAGACCCACTTATGTTATTATTTGGGACATTTAAACCAAAACAAGATATTTCCTTATGATGTTTTATTTTAATCTTTGATCCGCTCCTAAAATGGTTTAAAAGAAAACATCATAAGAAAATATCTTGTTTTGGTTTAAATGTCCCAAATTATAACATAAGTGGGTCTTTGTATAATTATTTACAAAAATGGGTTGTTTTTTGAATTTTTAAGAATTAAGTCGTGTCAAATTTGGACAACAACGAAAGTTGGTGTATTAAAATGTAAAATCCTAACTTCGTGTCAAATATGATTTTTTGGCAAAGTTTGTGTATTTAGGTGCAATTTTCCCAAAATTTAAAGAATTATACAATAAAATAAAAATACAATGAGTTAATATAAATTGCATTAATACTTTATTACAAATAATAATTCAAAGTTACAACAATTTACAACTAAAGGAACTAAAGGATAGAAAAATTGCAACTTTTAATTGAGAGAGAAAAAAAATAGGACTTGAGCTTAGTTATAACGTTTAAGTTATAATTAAGTTGCCTACGTATCCTGAATGAATCAAAGCCACGTAGTTCTCTTACCTTCATTTTACCTTTGGGGGGATGACACCGCATAATCTTAGGTTGGTCTACATATCGAAATTGAAATCATTGTCAAAGTCATCGCCATCGGTACATTGGGATGATTCGGAATAATCGGTGGTCTTGACTTTGGTTATGCTTATAGGAAACTCTTGGAACAACTCTTTTCCATTTATTCTCTTACTCTCTTGATTCGACCAAAGTATGATCTTTTAGCAAAACTTGGGTTTCAAGATTATGCGGTGTCATTATAGATCTTCATTCATTGAACATGTTTCCTCAATCGTTAAAAGCTTGCTCGACCGCTATCGTTGATGCCAGAACCGTAAATATCTCTTTGGCCATGATAGTGAGAACGGGGAATTGGACTTGCTTCATTGGCCATCATTGAAATACATCAAAATCATTTGAACCTTTATTAAGTAACTCACCCCTCCCCCCCTTGGCTCCTTTAAGTATTCTTTTAGTTCGGAAAATTGAGGTTGACTACAATCACTACCTTTATTTGTGATTTTTTTTTGAACCATTGTGTCCCACATGAGTTGTCGTGTTTATTCCTAATGAAAAAGCTAAACCACTTTTAGTGCTATCACGAGTAACATTTTAACCATATTTTGAAGAATGTTTTTGAAAACAAAAATTGTAAATCACAATAAAGAACAATTTTGACCTCCATAAAATTTGGCATCATGAGTAAGCTCATCGCAAAATTTCATATCGAAAACAAAAACTTGTACTCCATACGTCCCTCAAAAGTTTGCCCCAAAAGGAACAACACGAGTTTTAATAAAAACTGGTAAAAAGTTATTTGATGGTAGAATTAAGTACAAAACTAGTGTTTAAAGGATTGTAATTGTAAACTTGATGGTGAAGTCATGTACAAAAAATAGAAAGTAAGGAGATTAGGACAAACTTTTTGGGGACACCAAAAAAAAAAAGAAATTTGGGGGCAAACTTTTTGGGGACGGGGGAATAATATAATTTCAAAAGTTGATCATTGAGTCATGTACAAAAATAGAAAGTAAGAAGATTGAGACAAACTTTTTGAAGCCACCCAAAAAAGAATTTTGGGCAAACTTTTTGGGGACGGAGGGAGTAATATAGTTTCAAAAGACCACAAATACCATCGTATTTAAAAGATGGATCTAAACATTTTGCAATCAAAACAACATTAAGAATTTGTTTAACATATTTTAACCATTTTAACACCATGAGAGTTACGGGATTTGATAAAATATTCTCTTTGGCACTACAATTGTATAATTAACATGCAATCATCTTACAATGATATAGAACACGTAAACAAGTTGAATAATAAACACCAGATAAATCTTTAGTGGCAGTTTGAAAAACATGAAGTTGAACTAAATCAAAGAATTTATCCCAATAAGCTATTAATAAAATCATGCTATTGACTTCGTTGTAAATTTTTTTACTAATAAATCTTTAAATTCATACGTTGAATTTAACATATCATATGTGGAATTTCACCTAGTTGTTCGCTTATTTTTTAACACGCCACAAGTGCACATGTGCAATTGTGTATATAGGCAAACAAGGTGGAATTCACATATATTGATTACTAGTAATTATTATCATAAATTATTATCATCTATCTAAATGACATAAACATAAGATCTGGTTTAAACGAATAAAATAAATAAAAGCATAAATAAATTCACACCAGCAAAATGAGAAATATGAAGAATAAATATCTCAAGGCTTTACTTCAACAGATTCAGGAAATCATATAAATTCAATTCAATACCCCCACTTGTAATAGTTTATAAATAGATTCAAAATTATCTTTCTAAGATAAGTTCATGGTTCATAGCAGAAACTTTGCTATTTTCAATGTAAGATTCAATATCTGAAGCACTCTTACTTGGCATTTACGGTCATTCAAATTTTCTACCATTACAAACTCAAAATTATCATCCATCGTTCAAATATTTAAACTATATCACCTCACATCTCAAACAAATCAATTAGTTTCATTAGAATATCATCACAACAAAAATGCTGAAACTAACACAGTGCAATTGTAGCATAAATAGCAAATCTAGTATCGTATCTACAGGGAGTGATAAATCAAAAACACTCCAAATAATCCTAATAAATACTACTGTAGTATCCAAACAACATGAAAATATGATGGAGAATAAAAACACTAGGCTCAAAATAGAACAAATAAAATCAGGAGAATAACTCAAATAATAAAGACTCTAACCTTTGGTGATAAACATGCATTTTTGCCTCTTTGTTAGTCATATTTGATGCTTAGTTATGAGAATTTTATGTGTTAGATGGTTTATTTGAGCTTATATTGGTTTATTGTCAAGAAATTGTTACTTCCTTATAGTTTGAACAAATTTTCAGAAATAATGAAGCAGAATTTGAAAAAATGTCCTGAAAAAATCGGAGTTCGAATGAAGGAGATATGATCGGAATAAGATAGTCGTGTGCAGCAGTGAATAGTGCCCGACGGGATTTACAGGAATTTTCAAAAATTCTGGAATTTATCAGTATTTTCGAGTTTTAATTTATATTGTATTTGACACCCTGACCTATAAACACCCCTTAAAAACTTCAAGAAAATATTTATTTAAACTTTATCTTTTATTATATTCTCTTTTCCTGAGAGCTGCAGAGACAGACTGAGAAGACCTCAAGAGCAAGAACTCTAGATTCATAGATTTCCTTACGGTTTATTTGTTGAATGTTCATCTATTCAATTTATATTTTTATTCTACTCCCTCCGTCTCATGAAGCATGACACACTTCTTTTCGGCACGGAAATTAAGAAATTGATATTTTGTGTGTTAAATGTGGTAGGTGAAAAAGTGAAAATGTGAATAAAAGGGTAAATTTTTTGTCATTTTTAGAAACGTGTCATGCTTCGTGGGACAGTCAAAAAAGAAAACTATGTCATGCTTCGTGGGACGGAGGGAGTAGTTCATATATGTATATATGTGGCTAGAACATTTTTATCATTAAGTTTAGGTAGTAAACAGATTTGGATTTCTGGCTTTGTTTGATTCAATTTATCAAGATTTATTTTTCTTTTTATGTTCTTGTGCCTGTTGTTTGCTTAATTGATTGACCACCAATTTTGCATAATCTTAAGTTTTAATTTGATACCGGAAGATGATAATTATTACCTGAACTAAGAACATAAAACATAATTGATCAATATTAGCGAGAGAGCTTGAGATAAGTGTGAGGACATTAATTTTAAGGATTTTTTAGAGTTGCATGTTCAAGAGTGATCCAGGGACGGTAGTCTTGCATATAATCAACTGTTTGTAAGCCAGAGAAGTGGGTATAGATTAGAATTGAGATTGTCTTAGAAAAATCTATCTTGATTTATTGAATTGAATTTGTTAGATTATCTGAGTCTGTTTAAACTATACCTTGGGATAATTCATTTTCATTATCTTTCTCTATCAGCTCGATTTATTTTCTTTCCAGTTTTTTTTTTGAAGATAAATTATTTGTTTATTTTAATTTAAACAAAACCAATCTTTATTTGTTCTCCAGATAGAGAATGATAATTTAGGATAATAATTATTAATAATCAATCTCTGTGGAATACGACCTTACTTGCCATTATACACAATTCCACCCGTGCACTTGCGGTGTGTTAAGAAATTAACAAATATTAGGGAATGTACTATCGTCAATAAAACACATGCATTCAACCTATTGATTCAATTACCAATTTTATTCCAGCCCAAATGAAATATCACAGTCTTACTCATAATCTTCTCTAACGAACAACTGTGAAAGTAGATTAATAAATTCCTTATCACATTCAAGTCTTAAGAGAATAAATTAACTCCCAATAGCACACAAAGAATAGTTTCCTATAGCCAATCTATGACATTCAAGTCTCAAGGTAAAACTATATCATGCATTCTTGTATCGACTGAACAATTACCACATTCAAGTATCAATTGAACAACTAGACATGCAAATTATTGATCAGACAATTCACAAGAAATCAGGCACCAGAAATCATGAATCACAAGTTGGAGGGAAAATTGATATTAATAAACTAAAAACATATATTCAATCAACTATGTACAAACCTTAGAATTAGAAATGAAACTAGTCAAACATAAATAAACAAATAAAATACATAATAGAAAAGAAAGCAATAAAAATAAATAAAAATTAATAAAACTCGAAAAGAATTCTGAAGGAACAACTGGAATCTTGAATTTTGCGGAAAATAAATCTAATCATTGAAAGCTATAAAATTCTAAATCTAAAAACTAAAGAAAATATAAAAAGAATGAGAAGAGAGGTGTCTAATAAATCAAGAAAATGACCTATATATAGGCACATGGGATAAATATACTATAGAACTAAAAAATACTGATAAAAGCCCAAAAATTTGCGAAAACACGGATAAAACAACGAGTTCGAAAACCCCGTCGGCGCTCACCGCCTAGGTCGCCACCAGGGTCACCGACGTTCCGCTATTGTGCGCGACTTTCTTGCTTCGATCATATCGCCTTCGTCCCAATTCCAATTTGTGATCCGTCTATGCCCACGAACTCGCATCAAGATGATCTACAACTTTCATGAGACCATGCTTCCAAATTCAACCTTCATATTTCTGTAAAATCCATCAAAGTTTGAGCATGTATCATATTTCACAATATAAAATAATTTAAACACAAAACAATCATCAAAAACTCAATTCCTTATAAAATTAACATCATAAGAACATTAAAAAACATGAAAAAAATGAGTGTTATCACCGCCTTTACCTGGTTGGTTACTCTATTTCTTGAGTTGTTTTGTTCCTGTGCATGTTTTTCTATAATGTTTTAATGAGACTCTTCCCATCTTATTTATTTTGAGTATCGATATTTAGTATGTTCTAGCATGTTATAGTCGTGTTGTTTTGCTCAGATAGCCTCTTAGTTATTGTTGGGAACCTTGTGGAATATCCTAACCCTTATTTTGATGATACCAAAATTCATAGGCCTTAACTGTAATAGACTAGAATCATTTTTGAACTCAAGTGTTAGAGTTCGTTTCTAGTTTAGCTTGCGGTGTCGAAGACTGAAGACTGAAGACTGAAGAACGAAGGACTGAAGACTGATGACTGCAGATACCAACTGAAGTATCAGTTGAAGAATCAGTCGAAGACTGATTAATTAATGCGCGCAATGGACTGATACTAAAGTCAAGTATCAGTTGAACATTCCTCCTCGGACTGATCTTCCAACGTTCAGAGGAAGCCACGTACTCACAAAGTACAGCCGCATTAAATGCAGAGATCTCAGGATCTTATCTCTGCAGAGGTCATTCCTATCTGGTGGTTACTTTTCAGAGACGTCACATCTCCTGTCCATCAAGAGAGCCGTTTCCACCCAGACAAGGAACCTCGAAGATTGAAGCCTCAGCCCAAATTCGAATTGCTCTCCAACGGAAGAAATCTTGATGACATTCTACGCCAACGGATCTATTCAAGAGTTCTCCTACAAATAGCGCTCGAGGATCACTTCAACCTTCACCGATTCAACGACATAAGCTGAAGCTCTGCCGAAATTGCTACTCAGCCTAAAGCTTAATCTCCTCAAAGCTCCAAGAAGAGAATTCCAAAGCCAAAATCAGTCACTGCTGATTACACACATTCTCTTAGACCTTAGGCAAACCTCTGTTTACCCAAAAGCCAAAGGTCAAACTTGCTTCAAAGAACTTGTTCTTTGTAGTGAAGTTGACACTCGTTCAAACCTCCTCCCCAAAAGAGTGTTGGAGTGTTTCGGAGTTCAGGAAGGTACTCTGACTCTGAGTGAGAAGTCTTAGCACGGGTTGTGTTGAGCAGAGAAATCCGACGCGAGTGAAGCGTGGGTCCTGAAGAAGGGTTTTCTTCAGTGGTACGGTTGTGTGCACCCGGCAAGCACACGGTTTGGTTTGCAGTGCACCTGTTAAGCACTTGCGGAGTGGATTGTTGGTCTGATCAACCAACCGTGGATGTAGGAAAGGGTTTTTCCAAACCACGTAAAAGTCTCTGTGTTGTTTACAGTTTTCAGTTTTATATTCTTACTTGTGTTATTTCAATTGATAAACTGAACACTGATTAACTGCAAAGAGAAACCTTAAATCCAACAACGTGCTCCACCGAGGCTATTGCGAAACTAAGTTTAATTTCCGCTGCGTATGATATCAGTCTGACTGATCTATCTTTTGATAGACAGGAAGAGTGTTATCATCTCTGTCCTAGCAAACACGACTGAAGCCCTTATGTGCATCAGTTAAGTTTCAACAACTTAACTGATAACTCTTTACTGAAGAGCTTTCAGTATCAGTCGTCAACCCTGTTTGGTCAAAACTGTTTTCAGTGAAACAGGAGTCTGTGTTTGCATGCAAAGTTTCGTTTTGATCTCTGACTGAGATCCCTCTGATTGAGGATTCGATAAAAATAGCCCATAGGTGTATTCCCCCCCATACACCTATTCGAGACCCTCTGGACCTAACAGTTATGATTTTTGTATGAACTTGGTGATGGAACCCAGTGAGGAGTTCACTATCAATAGGGCTGTAAACGAGCCAAGCTATTCGTGAGCTATTCGACGTTTGACTCGATAAAAGCTCGTTCGATAATTTAATGAACAACTCGTTTAGCTAAACAAGCCAAACTTGAGCATGACGATGCTCGGCTCGTGAGCTCGTGAACAAGCTCGTGAAGTGATTTATCTTAAAAACATAAGATTATTCATTAAATGCCTTACTATATTTTATACTATATGTAGTAATATTTGGATTAAGTATCTAATTAATATCATTTATTTACAAGAAAATAGTAAATATATTATATTTTTGTGAATAAAATAACTTATATATTTGAAAATTAACTTATGTATTAGGAAAATAACTAAAATTTTAAATAATTATTTAAATTTAAAAAGCTCGATTAGGCTCGGCACTGTATTCGACTCGATTAAAGCTCGATCGATAATTAATCAAACAGCTCGATTAGCTAAACGAGCCAAGCTTGAACAAGACACTATTCGGCTCGGCTCGGCTCGATTACACCCCTAACTATCAATATCTCATAGGAATACTATTTGAAATATTAACATGCAAATCTTAATCTATAATTACCACAAAACATATGTTGCAAAAAGGATCATTGTGGAAATCGAGCCTTAGCATGCTCTTAGAGTTTGATTACTAACCTTTAATTACACTAACTTTGCCTTTAAATGTAAACTCTGATTACTTCCTATTCAACCTACGAATTTTCGAGCATGTTCTTTCATATAACTCAAATGTTGGATGAGCAATGAATTGATGAGCTTAATAATCGGGAGACAAGGAAACAAAACTCACTAAAGATGGAGATATTTTCTAACTCTCTTGACTGTGGGGGGCAAAAGATTTTGCTCTCAGATGCTTATGTGCCCCCTCTCTTCAACTTAATTAAATCCAATAATATTAATTCATGCAAATTAAAAAATCAAATTGCATTACTCGCCCTGATCTATATTACGAATATGACTTATTTTCATTGAATTATTTCTTGTATTTAAGATACCTCATGGCCATTAATTAATTTAAGCTTGCTGACAGCTTTAATTAATTCATCTATTATCCAAAAGTATAATTGCTCTAATATAATTATTACACTTGGAAATATATCCAACCAGACGAGTTCTAGTATAATAAATCTTATGAGCACTCAAGGGGATATCATCAACTCGTCGATTGGGACACAATTTTAGAGTTAGAATGATTCACGTCGAATAAAGAAACTGATTTATTTTAATTCCAACAAAAATGATTTACAAAACTTTTGTCGATTTAAGTTACTAAAATCTTACGCATTGCATGTTTATTTAAATTTGAGTATTTAAAAAATTTTAGGGATGTTTTTATTTACGAAACCCTGAATAATTATTACAGAAAAAAATGATGATATTAGAGATATTTTTATTCTTATTATTGCCATGTCACCGAATGCATTTTGCAAGTACTCACCTCTACCTATGTAGCCATGCCTTTAGAGCCATGCTTCAGAGCACCCGCAACGCTCCTTCTCGAGCGCTTACTCGAGTAGAGCGTTGCACTCGAGTAGGGCGTTGCGGGGGGCCTTACTCGAGGCCTACTCGAGCCTTCGAGTATACACGAGGGAGAGAGAGAATTGGCGCGTGCTATGCACACACCTGAATTTAAAAAAAAAAGGAAATTTTCGAATTTTGAAAAAAAATTGGCTGTTGCATTTTCTTGGAATTCGGTCTTTTGACCGTTCCAAATTATATATATATATATATATATATATATATATATATGTATATGGGAGGGCTAAAATAAAAACACTTCTTAAAATATAAAATATAAACAATTTTCAGCCCTTAGATCATCAAGATCTACGGTTGATTCATAACCCTTTTGGATGAATTCGTGGTCCTGGGTTCGAATCCCAAAGGTAGCAAAAATTTATTTTTCACAATTCGTAACCCTGTTGGATGAATTTGTAACCTTGTTGGATAAAATTCGTACATTAAAAAACGTTTATATTTATATTTTAAGAAGTGTTTTCACTGTAGCCCTCCCCTATATATATATATATATATATATATATATATATATATATATATTAATTCTCTTCTCCTCTTTAAAAATACCCTCTCTTCCCTTTCTCCCTACCACATTTTCTTCCTCTACAATTTTCATTCTTCCTCTACAATTTTCTTCCTCTTTCTTCCTCTACAATTTTCATGGATCCACACAACCCCTACTACTATGATCCTAATTGGTGCCCCGATCCCTCCGCCGATTATCACCCCGATATGGGGGGAATCAACTCGGAGGAGACCCCAGCAAGTGCTGAGGATGCCCTAGCAAGTGCCGAGGAAAAGTGTCTCCAAACCAAAGAAAGGCGGCTGGAGGAAGGAAATCGCCCACAAAATTAAGCACGACAAGCCGGCGGCGGAAGGAAGGCTCCGTCATACTTATCTTCCTGAGCATACTGATCCCATCGTTCAAGTTTGGGCGGAGGAGACGAACGACGCCATTCGTGGGACGGATCAAAAGGGAGAGGTGTATTGGGGACGGATCCGCGACCGTGTCAACCCCATCATCGGTGTCGAGCTTAAAATCCGGCAAATTCAAGGCCACTGGGCCCGAGTGAGCGCGGATGTGCGTCTCTGGGAAGCTATTTGGGTAGAGACGCGCAAGAATTGGCCTTCCGGCCATTCTGACGATATACTCCGTGACAAGGCCCAAATCCTCTTCAAGGCTCGAAGCCCACAAAAGGCCGCATTCAACTTTTGGAACGCGTGGAAAGTTCTCCGAATCAATTCAAAGTTCAAGTCGATGTACCTCGCCGAGACGTGCATTCCTCCAAGAGGACAAAGACTACGGAAGAGGGCGGCTTTACCACCTCGGCGTCGGGCGAGGAGATCTCCTCTTCCCGGCCCATTGGCAACAAGGCGGCGAAAAGCGGCGAAGGGGAAGGGGAAGGCGTCGGCGTCGCAGATGAGCTCGGAGCCTCCACCCGAAATAGTGGAGAGGTTGGACAGGTCCGACCAACAGATGAGGGCATTCACCACCCAGTACACCAGGAGGAACGATATCAAGGAGAGGGAGCTCGATATGCAGCTCCTCAACACGGATACGACGCACATGTCGGACGCACAAAGGGCATTGCACGCGTCCATGGTCGCCGACGTGCTCAAGCGTCGTGGTCTAGACTAGGATTTTAATTATGTAATTTTACTAATGTTTTGTGTTTTTTATTTTTATGTAATTTTTAGGATTTTTAATTTAATGGAGTTTTTAATTATTAAAAAAATATGTTATTTAAATTTGAGTAAAATTAATTTAAATGAAAAGCATAAAAATCAAAATTAAAAAAATCAATTAGGCTATCAAGTAACCTCAATACAACACTACTTACTCAATGTGGTCCCCCACTATCAAGTAGGCTATCAAATAAGCCCATTGCGGATGCTCTCAGCCTTCATTTCCCTAACTTACTATCACTGTCCTCCCTAACCACTCCACCACTCTGCTCATTTCTACTCTATCAGCAAGAGAAGTTCTCTTACTCATTCCACAAAAACACACTTAAGAGAAAACTCAAAATACATGCTACGGAATTCAAGAGCTCTATTCCATCGATCTACAGCAAACTACCAAGCACAAACCTCCACCTTCACCATTCAATAATTCCCACAAATTTGCTTTGCCGAGTAGCTCAATTTTCAGCATCCAAGCAATTTCATAGCTTTTGAATAGAACGCTCCCAAGGTTTTTATTTCAACTCATTTATTTGTTTGATTTTTCTATATGATTAAAGCATCATATACCTATTCCAGCAAATCATAAAGACAACAACTCATTTTTTCCGACATGTTTCACATATACATTATATAACAGTAAATGTAGGCATATAATCACCTCATCATTTCTGTTTATACATTTTACAATAAACGAGACTGAATGTTTTCAAGAAAGGATTTGTTTTTGCTATGAGTTTTTCTTTTGATGTTGGTTTGCTGTTTCTGGGGGTGTGTCTGGTCGGGCTGAGTGTGGAGGGAGGAAGGCGGTGGCTTCGCATCTGCCGGCTGGATTCAGGGACTGGACGGGAGATAAGGATAGCAGAGGGGGTGATTAGGGTCTGGAGCGGCGGCGGCCATGGCTCCGGTTATGGTCGCCGGAAAACGAGGAAGACGCGGCGAGGCATAGGCCTTGTCGCTGCGGTCACCGGGAGAGGAGAGAGATCGAGGGTTCAGGCGGCGGCGACCTCACCGTTGCTGCTCTGAGCCGGAGTCAGAGGGAGAGGGAGAGGGAGAGGGAGATCTGTGATTGTGTGTGTCTGGGTGTGCATCGCCAGGGAGAGAGAGAAAATGGGAGAGTGAGAGGAGGGTGACACCGGTGGCGGTCGAAGGCGGCGAGGGAGACGCCGAAGAGGGGATTGGGCGGCGTTTGTCTGTGTGTGCCAGTGTGTGCGCGTAGAGAGTGAGAGAGCAGAGAGGGAAAATGGGAAGGAGGGGAACGGCTGAGGGAAAAGAAGAAAGGAAGGAAGTAGGTTTGGGCTTGGGGCTGTGAGCTTGGGCCGATTTTTAATTAAATTAGGCCTCTTTATTTTATTTCAGCTTGGGCCTTTGTTTTACTAATAAGTTGGGCTGCTGCCTAATCTTTTTTAGATGGGCTATTTTTATTTAGTAATTGGTTTTTGGGCCTTTGCTTTAATTAACTTGGGCTGCATTTTAATTATTTATTTTAAAGGATGATTAATTATTTCTTTAAAGAATGATTGCATGTTATATTATTATTATGTGCATATATTAAGTATAATTATTTATTATATGATTAAGCATGAAATGATTTGCATTAAATATTTTTGCAAATGAAAGTATTTATGATTTAAATTGGTTTTAATTAAATCCAATTATTAAAGAAAGTCGAGCAAAGATATTGTTGGTGTCTTTAGCTCAAGATTTTAGTTTTCAATCTTTATAATTAAATTTTGGAAACCTGGCGTGATGAATCAGGAATGTTTAGCACACTCACTAAGACGTAAGGTTAGCTTCACGAGACCTATTAAGAATAGAATTTTTTGTAGGCTTTGTGGACCAAGGGGATTAGCGCTGCTTTCCTAAGACAAGTTTCTATGTTTATGATCTTCAGGCTTTGCCTATCTAGGTGAGCTTACTTTTTAAATGTATAATGTATGATTGAGTTATTAAGCTCTAAATATTTCAATGAAATGCAAACTGTTTATTCAATAAAATGTTTATGTGCACTATGCTCTATTTAAGACTCGCAAAGTTAATCAATTGAGGTTCTCTTATGACCTAACATGTTGTGTGAGAATCGTGTACATATGCTAGCTAACCTGGTGGGTTGATCTCCATCGAGCATTGGCCAGAGGTGTTAATGGTGCTCAGCTGGATGTGTTCCGGAGCATGTGAAACATAAGGGCCTGCCTGGGTAGCATCCCGATGTCAAAGTAAACTTGTCTGGGTTACGCCATCAGTTCAAGTAAGCAGGAGTAAAGGATCCGACAGTGGCTAAAAGGTCCGGGATCACAGCGAGTAACAGAAAGAGAGTGTGACACATGCGCACAAATGAAAGAAATTATTTTAACATGCTTAGAAGTTCTTTTAGTTTAAAACCTTTTAAGTTATGTCAATTATGATTGGATAATCTGTCTTTACGAAAATATGAAATGTTTCAGAAAATGCTTGCCCACTGAGTACATTAGTACTTAGCTCAAAAACACTTTCAAATATTTTCAGGTTGGCTGGTCGGTGTTGACGGGATAAGTTGAGGCTAGGGTTCAACTTTCTATTTTAGACTTCCGTTGTAGCAATAACTCTTAGTATTTCTCTTTTGTTTTCTCAACTTAAGACTTTCATGTTAGATTTAGAATGACATCTATGTTTGAGCTTAAACAAATAACTCCTAGTTTTATGCTAATAAATACTGGTTATCAAAAGCATGAACAAAACTTGTGATCTAAAAGGGCCTAGCTCGACTTGTTACCTTCTATTCGATTTCAACAAGGATTTTTCCTTGTGTTATTTATATGAATTGGTTGCACCTCGATTGTATTTATTCATTCAAGAATTGGGGTGTGACAATAATAACACTTTTCGATATTAAATTACCACTATCAAAGATAATGAGAATATATAATAATAATAATTGCCCATTGATAAATCAAAGCAATGCATAATAAGATACATATGCACATTATTGTTAATATAAATTAAGAAATAACATTTTCTTGTTCTTAATGTCGTCATCCACAAATAACTTTTCTCATTGTAAATCCAATTTTAATGCTACAACAACCGAAGTATCATTAATTAGCCAATACAAAATAAGTATAATTAATTAGACTGTGAACTTACTTATTCTGCAAGAGATAACCATGCGATCTTCGTGATCTTCGCATCCGCCACATGTTATGCAATGTAGAATATTGAATAATTTATAATATAATTTAATAAATAAATTAAATAGCAAAATATGTGATAAAATAATAATTCTCATAAATAAAAAAAACAAGGTTTTATACTAAATAGCTCTAAATCATGCTTTGCAACATTTGACCCTTTTGAATTGTACGAAGCAATAGAATATATTTACAAAAAAAAATTGTAGCATATATTCGATGGAAGTCAATCGCAAACGCATGGTTCAAATTGTTTAGAAGCAGCATCAGTCTCTTTCTACCGAGGCATCATGACCAAAGTTTCATAAGAAATTTAGGAAATGAAAGCATTATTTTCCACAATTTATTGTTACCCAATTTTTTTCCACGAGACGGAAGCTTCTTCCTTGAGCCCCTTTTGTCCTCTTTTATCGAGAATTCACATAGGCCGCCCCTCACGGAGTCAATCATTCATATGGTTTCTAGCTATAGTTGACCATTTCCAACTATGTGTTAATTTTTGTTTTGTTTTTGAAGCATCCCAACTATGTGCCATAAAATTCTAGCTATGTCATTCAATAGAATTCTAGGGTGTTTGTATAATGGTAGACTAGTATCTAAATCGTCGAGTTTCTACGGAGAATTAGTTTGAGATATTTTATTATACTATTTAGATTGCATTTTGTATTTTTTTTCTTCATATTAAAAAAAATATTTTTCGATAAATTTCCTTAGAATATAGGGGTATACATTGATTCCAAGATGAAGTTATGTAAAAATACAAAGAGTTTAACATTATGCATTTTTATGTTTAATTTTATGCATGTTTTATGTTTTAGATTAAGTCTAAAAAATTATGAAGATGCTTTGTCCTCATCTTAGGGGATGCAAAGGTCTTTGTGGTATCGAAGGTCTCTTTTAGCAGCCTAGCCTCCGAAGCGAGGAGAAAGCAAAGATATTGGCAAATAGAAGGACAAAAAGAAGATGCTTGGACTTCAAGATGAAATTCCGTTAAAATCGAATGACATAAGTTATAGATTAGCTATAATTTTTCTTGAAATTATCCATACATATTTTATACTACATTATGTATATTTAAGTTCAACATTATACTTATTGAAAACACGTTAAAAGCTTAAAATATATGAAAAATCCTAAACAATACTCAAATATTTAAGGGACAAAAATTCTCCACCGCATTTTTTGATCGTGAAAGGCCTTTGCCATGTGTCACGTTTTTATTTATGTGTCCACATGAACGCAATATGTGTCCAAATTTAAATTTATATACTAACTAAAGCTAAATAATCTACATGGACCATTATATATATATATATATATATATATATATATAGGAAGAGGTTCAAGAAAGAACCACTACATAAAAGAAGAACGGAGAACCATTTTCAGCCATTCGATCATCAAGATCTACGGTGGATGCATCATTTTGTTGGATGAATGCAGATTCTGAGTTCAAATCTTGAAGGCAGCAATTTTTTTTAGAGCATTAATTTTAACAGCGAATGTATTAATTTTTACAGTAGATGCATTAGATTTGATTGTTCTCACGTTCTCACAAATAATGTAGTTCTCTCTAGAACCACACCCTATATATATATATATATATATATATATATATATATAGGGGCGCGCTCCAGTGAGACCCCCTATTTTTCGTGTAACATGAGGACAATGAATAAGACATATAATACTAATGAACAAGACGTTTATCTAACGAATAAGATGTATATACTGATGAAAAATAAAATTTAAAAAATTGGTAATGAACAAGACATATATACTGATGAACAAGGCATTATATACTGATAAACAATGCAGTATATACTGATGAATAACAAAATCTAAAATATTATGCTTCCTATAGGATTCGAACCCTACGAAAAAAAATCACCCTCCAGATACAATATCAGCCATATGATTGATAAAATAAACACATCAGATCGTGCCCTAGATCTCACTAAAATTAGGGGGTCTCATTGGAGCGGCCCCCATTACGGGATTTCCTAAACTTGATGAATTCGGATGAATCTGATTCATTGATATTGGTGAGATCAATGGCTCTGATTTGGTCTCTATTATCTATATAGGGAAGTGGTCTCCATTGAAGCTGACCATATATATATATATATATATATATATATATATATATACATAGAGTCTGATTCTAGTGAGAACTACAATTTTCGGAAGAACTTGAGAACCATTAAAATTACTGCATCTGCCGTACAAACTAATGCATTCATAACTAAATTTACCGCACTCGAAAAAAATAATAATTTCACTCCCTTCAGGATTCGAACTCGGGTGCGGCATTCATCCACCAATATGATGCATCACCGTAGATCATAATGATCAAAGAGCTAAAAATAGTTCTCTGTTCTTATTTTATTTTATTTATTTTATTTTATTTACTGATTCTTATTTGAATATATATATATATATATATATATATATATATATAGGGGTGGGCTACCGTGAAAGCACATCTTAAAATAAGAAATAAGAGCAATTTTTATGTATGAATTTTATGTAGAACACGTATGAATTCGCTGAATTTTTGTTATCTTTGGGATTCGAACTCAGGACCATAAATCCATCCAATAGGATTACGAATCAACCGTAGATCTTGACGATCTAAGGGCTAAAAATGATTCTTATTTTATATCTTAAGAAATGCTCTTATTTTAGTCATTCCCTATATATATATGTATATATATATATATATATAGGGGAGGGCTACGGTATAAACACTTCTTAACGTATAAAATACAAATTAGCTAAAATGTATGAATTTTATGTAAAACACGTATGAATTCGTTGTGTAAATATATGAGTTGCGAAAATAATTTTTTTGCTACCTATGAGATTTGAACTCGGGACCATGAATTCATCCAACAAGGTGATGAATCAACCGTAGATCTTGATGATCTAAGGGCTAAAAATGGTTTCTATTTTATATTCTAAGAGTTGTTTTATAATGTACTCCAGTACTCAAGCCTTAAGTATGTAGTACTCCCTCTGTCCCAGGCCAATAGGTCCAGTTCCTTTCGGCACGGAGATTAAGAAACTCATTTTTTTGTAGGTAAATGGTGTGGTCCACCAATAATTAAGGTTTTAAGTGTTCCCTTATTTTTCCATAATCATATTTGCTTCATTATCAAGATCTTATTGCACGAATTAAGCAACAAATTAAAGGGCAACTGAAATTTAAAGCAAATCTGAAAATTAAAGCCAAGAAAATTGGTAGGTGTTCTCTGGCAGCAGTAGAACACCATAGCAAATATGAAATTTAAAGCCAATAAATTGAAAAGGGCGGCTGAAAATTTAAAGCAAATCTGAAAATTAAAGTCAAGAAAATTGGCAACAGTAAAACACCATAGCAAATATGAAATTTGAAGCCAATATATTGAAAAGAGCGGCTGAAATTTAAAGCAAATCTGAAAATTAAAGCCAAGAAAATTGACAACAGTAGAACACCATAGCACCGCCGCCTTCTCCAGATGCTGAGCAACACCGCCGACACCTCCGTTCGCCATCTGTTCGCAGAGCCACTCTTGCCTCCAGAACGCGCCGGTCGCGACTCTTCACAACCTCTCAGCTTGACAAATCGCACCACCACAGCGTCGTCGCCTTCTCCAGGCACCGTCGTGTACCACACCGCCGGCCGCACAAGGCGCGGCTTTAATTTCCAGACTTCAGAACCACCGCTTCGTCTCCCCGCTCAAGGCAGTAGCAGCGCCGTCCGCCTTTTGGATGGCGAAGATGGTGTTCTCCAGGGTGGAGATGAAGAGCTCCAGGCTTAGATTAGAAGAAGATGAATGTGCAATGTGAAATAAAGTGACTTAGATTAGGGTTTATTTTGAGGGTATATCCCTCTTAATTAAGTGTGAAAGTTTAACTAATGAACCCCTAAATATTTCTAAATTAAGACTGGGCCTATTGGAGTGGGACGTCCCAAAAAGGAAAGCGAGCCTATTGGAGTGGGACGGAGGGAGTACTAATTTTGGACCACACATTTTGTCCATGTGGCGCACCAAGAACACTTCATGTGGAAGAGACATTCCAAGGCAAATACACATGAGTAAAATAGGAATAAAAGTTTTAGAAATAAAAAAAATTATATTACTTATATTTTTTTAAATATCCAAAAATTATTTAATCTATATAATTGAATAAAAAAAATGCATATATATACACAAATATACATAATATTGCATACAAAAATGCATTGCTTTTTTGTGCTACCGATCAGTTACCTCTCGCGCCCCCCTCCCCCGTGTCTAAATGATGTATATAATTAAACACACACACACACACACACACACACACATATATATATATATATATAGAAACACGAAAATGCATAACTTTGTACACAAAAATACATATATATAAAACACACATATGTAACTAACGCACAAAAATATGTATGATGTTACCATAATACAATGTATTTTTGTGTGTAAAGTTATACATATTGTGTTCAATTATATGTATTAAACACATTTCAGATTAATTTTTTTTTTGAATTTTTTTAATATCCGAAATTTTTATTTTTATTTTACCCCTGCATATATTTTGCCTTGGAAGCCCTTGGAAACCCTCTGCTACATGTCACGTTCTTAGCGTGCCGTATGTACAAAATGTGTGGTCCAAATTTGGTACTACATACTACGTAAGGATACGGTACTACCGAAATCCAATCTTACACACACACACACACACACACACATATATGTGGTTCCAGTACAAACATTTAACGTAAAAATTTTGAACCTTGTCAATAACTGCACTTAACGTATAAAGTAAATGTATTTTCGTACTAATGTAATTGGGCTCTCTTTGAGTCGAACCCATGATCACAAAAGTACAAATAAGTTATAGGTCCAATGCAACTATTTTACAAAGTACAAAAAATTTGTAATTTATACATTAAAAAATATTTTTATTTGATCTAATCTTTCTCTGTATACATATGCATTATCTAAATTCAGTACTTGTACATGAGTTGCACGTGCCATCTGGTGAAGCATGAAACCAACACCTAACCTAAGAAGCAATAATCAAGACAGGATTTACGTGGTTCGGTCGTTAAGACCTACATCCACGGGTGTTTTCGAGTTCTTCCACTATGCTTTGAGATAATTACATTTTACAAGTGTGTTGCTCCCAAAATAAAACATCCCCTAATGCTAATGCTAAACCTTCTATTTATAGATGTGAGAGTGAGCCCTAAAGGCCTTAGGCCCATGAACTCTAATAATTGGATTTAGGCCCTTTAATGCCTTAATACACTTTAGTCTTGATTTGACCTATCTGCACTGGTTTAACTGCGCCGAAAGCTTCGCTATCTTATGATTGTGCCGAGACTTCAAGTTCTTTATCCTGCGCAGGCACTTTGACTTCTTTGGCTGGTTCGGGTAATAAAAATAAAACTCCCTCGTTGCCCGTGCTGAGTAGTCCCCTTGAGCTGCGCAGGCAAGTCGTCCCTTTATTATCCGAGGTCTTCAATTAAACCTGCGCTGGTTGACTTCGTTCAATAATAATAGTAACAATAATAATAGTAATCAAGTAAGATGTTCTTGTATTGCTAAGCACATCGCTGATGAGTATTCTAGTCCTCATCAGCTACTCCCCCTAGTCTGGTTGAACAGTGTTGTCTTTGTTCGACCAGTGGTGTGTGGTGTAAAGTCAGCGTTGTGCTGCTCTCCCGTGTCAATTAAGCATACATGATTCCCTGCACTTGTTAGATAAGAAGTTGTCAATCTTTGTAAAAATAGTAAAGACAAAGTATTTCAGCGCTGCAGATGAACTAAGATAAAAGAGAGTAGTTTTTCCTTTTGATTAATGCCTGCGAAACCACAAAGGGCTAGGTTCTGCAATTAATGCCTGCGAAGCCACGAAGGGCTAGATTTTGCAATTTATGCCTTCGTCGTGCAATTAATGCCTTAGTTTTTGCAATTTATGCCTTCGTCGTGCAATTAATGCCCCTGAGTTTTGCAATTAATGCCCCTGAGTTTGCAATTAATGCCTTAGTTTTGCAATTAATGCCCCTGAGTTTTGCAATTAATGCCCCTGAGTTTGCAATTAATGCCCCTGAGTTTGCAATTAATGCCTTAGTTCAGATAACTTAGACGATCTGCGCCGAGGATGACTTAGGTAATCTGTGGTAGCTTAGATGAGACAATCACACTGACTGCGCTAAGATAATCACATTGATTGTGTTGAGATAATCACATTGACAGCGCTGAGACAATCGCATTGGCTGAGACAATTGCATTAGCTGCACTAATACAATCGCCCTGACTGCACTGGTTAATCGCACTGGCTGCGCTGAGATAGCCGCACTGGCTGCACTGATACAATCGCACTGGCTACGCTGAGATAGCCACACTGGCTGCGCTGAGATAACCACACTGGCTGCGCTGATACAATCGTACTGGTTGCGCTGAGATAGCCACACTAACTGCTCTGACACAATCGCCCTAACTGCGCTGAGATAGCCACACTGGCTGCGCTGAGATGACTAAGATAGTTATGCTGATAATTTGAGCGCTGATTGTACTGAGATAACTAAGATAGTTCTCCCAGCCAAGACAACTGAAATGATTGAGACAGCTGCGCAGATTGAAATAACTGAAAAAATTGAGATTGCTGTGCAGGCTGAGATAACCTACCCTGACTGCGCTGAGAAAGCTCAGATAAATTCTGAGGCTTACAGTTCCGGATCGTGGCTAAGTTACCATTCAAGGTTTTAATATCCGCTACGCGGCTGAGTTGCCGTTAAGGCTCAAATATCCTGCTAAGTCTTTCGAGAAAATACACATGGTGGCACATACTCCCATGGTGGCATATACTCCACTCCCCCCCTCAGTAACATGTGCATAATTCGACAAAACATGTTATGTGTATGCTTGTGATTGGTGTTCCTACTTGTGATGCTAGTGACAGCGCTGGTATGACTATGGTCCCAAAGTATGTTATCCAAATTATGTTCCAGGTCCTAGCACATATGCAGAAGGTGTGCAGCTTCGTGTACTTAGTCAATTTATATTTCAAGTCTAGGCACATATGCAGAAGTTGTGCAGCTTCCAAGATATAATTATTATTGCATAAATCCCAGCATAGATAATATAGGTTACGCTTATGGCTCAAAGCTAAGATATAACATTTTCCAAATCTCAATCATGCTTTCATGCTTCGATGAAATAGCTAAGATCATGTAGTAAGGGACTATAGTTCTGCGAAGTACCTGAGTCACCACTTGTTAGTGGGTGACCTTTCCATGTGTATGGTGTTTACCATATTATTAAATGCAAAAAACTTGCCAAGTATTTAAACTAACGTATAATAAGTTTATCTTATCCAACATATATCGATATCGGATTATTTCTACATTTTTTTTGATGAAATTACATTATAAATAATACAAACCACACACACACCCCACCTATTGGTTATTGTGGCCGAGAGTATTCGAACCTGTAACCTCTTGGACAACAGGCAACCACCCCAACCACTAGGCCATCCCAAAGGTTGTTTATCATTTGCTGTGAGAATTATTAAGCAAAAGTATTAGTAAAATATGAGAGCCCCTTTAAACAGGGCTGTAATCCCATTATTAAGAAATATATATACTGCGCAACTTCGTGCTACTTAATATCAAATTTTCACCTCCCATCAAAGATAATATAAAGCATTAGTATGCCCAAATGTTCAAGTAGAGTATCTTTTGATTCTCAATCCACGAATTCAATGAACAAGACACCGAGCTGCTACGCCCCCTTTCCAACTCCCGAGTCTAGCGAATGATCGCAGCTCTGAAAACATAAGTCCCACATACCTGCCGGACTTAAATTCTGAGCTCCGTAAATTGCAGCTTTGTAAATTGAATTATGAGTTCATTTGAAGAAGCCCCCTTTTTTTTCATATCTGGCTCCTTAAATCCGAGAGGCAGAACTTCTGCGACCGGCGCTGAATGCGGCCCGCGAGTTATTATTTCTTCCCATCAAATCAAGCTAAGTCATGGATGCTCGCTCTTCTTCCTGCAATAATTCACCGCCTTGCTTATCCAGTTCTGCTCCATCGAGCCAGAGTAGCAACAACTTTGACTACAACGGCAGCAGCATAATATATGACGCGAGGCCCAAAAATAGGCGACCTGCAGAATCCAGAGCTGACGACGCGCTAACGAAATTTTGTTTGAGCTTTCATCTAGATACACAGATGTGGAATCAAAACCCGACATCGACCCTGCTACAAATTCGAGGAGGCACAGCGGCCATCGGCGAACTTGTCTCTAACCAACCCCAGAAAAGGCAGCAATATTTGCTAAAATTTGATCACCCAAAAACATCGGTGCTTTGCTGGGAAACATAAGAAAACATAGAGAATCATTAGGATTTATTGTGATTTTCACTAAATTGTTGAGAAATACGTATTGATTTAAGAAAATCGGGGGTTTTCCCCTATGCCCATGGTCTGCAAGCCATGATTGCTCATTGAACCGGTGAGTCGCTAATCTCACCGATTGGGCGGGCTGGACTGAATGAGTCGCCTCTCAAAGAGAGAAAAGCGGCGAATGCCCGTGAAAGAGACCCGATCTCGATCTGTGAAAGAGGAAAATAGACCGACGATAGAGAGAGAGAGACTGAATCTGATCTAGAACTGAGCCGCATCATACAAAGGGGAGGGCCAGATCCATTTCTGGTGCAGACGCATGCCGGAACTTTCCCGGCCGATCGGATAGCCAAACCCAACAATCCCTATCATTCCCTGGAGCAAGTTTCGTGGATGCTCGCCCCTTCTGGAACAGTGAAAAATAGTGATAGGCACCCACCATATCGGCTCAAGCTCGCTGGAACTCTCAGCAGATTTTCATGTTTTTTCATGTTTTTTTAGAATTAGCCCCTTTTCCTTAGGAACAGGAGCCTGGAAATTAAACCTCCTCGGGAGCTGGAAAAGAGACCCCTCCCGATGAACAGTGACGAACAGTCACCCAAATCCGCAATTTCCCAAATTTTTTCGATGAACAGTAATCTGAATTTGGAAATTCCGAAAATCCCCAAAAATGTAGGATCGAAACTCACGCCTTTAATGCCTTAATACACTTTAGTCTTGATTTGACCCATCTGTGCTGGTTTGACTGCGCCGGAAGCTTCGCTATCTTATGATTGTGCCGAGACTTCAAGTTCTTTATCCTGCGCAGGTGCTTCGAGCTCTTTAGGCTGCGCAGACACTTTGACTTCTTCGGCTGGTTCGGGTAATGAAAATAGAACTCTCTCGTTGCACGTGCTGAGTAGTCCCCTTGAGCTGCGCAGGCAAGTCGTCCCTTTATTATCCGAGGTCTTCAATTAAACCTGCGCTGGTTGACTTCGTTCAATAATAATAGTAATCAAGTAAGATGTTCTTGTATTGCTAAGCACAACGCTGATGAGTATTCTAGTCCTCATCACCATCCTACTAGTAAGATATACTCATTTGTCCCAACGAAGTTGAGTCATATTTTTTTTCGGGCCGTCCCAATAAAGTTGAGTCGTTTCTCTTTTTGGAATAAATTAAAGTTACTTTTTCATCCACTCTCTTTTATTTTACTTTTTCATTCATTTTTTCATTTCACTTTTCCCTAAACACTAGCTCCTTAAATCTTGTGTTCAAAAGAAACGTCTCATCTTTGCTGGGACGGAGGGAGTAATAAGTTTCAATAGCTCTTAAACTTCTGTAAATATAAGTTCATCATTCAAAAATAATTTTTTTCTTATGATTTATATATGTTTTGTTATTATTTTCAACATATATCTGTCTCATTTAATTTATTTACAATTGTCTCTGTAAATTATAATTTTCTCTCTACAACTTTCATGCTTAATTATCCAAGTATTTTGACATTTTATAAACTTTTGAGATATATATTACTCCATCCGTCCCAGCGAAAGCGGTGCGTATTTCTTTTTGAGCCGTCCCAACGAAAGTGGTGCATTTACTTTTTTGGTAATAATTTTACACTACAAACAATGTGGCCTCACACACATTTACACACTTTTACACTATAATCTTATTCTCCTTAAATCTCGTGCCGAAAAGAAGCGCACCGCTTTCGTTAGGAGTCAGGACAAAGAGAGTACAATATATTCCCTTCGTCCTAAAAAAGTTCTCCCAAATTTTATTTTTGGTATGTTGTCAAAAAGTTTGTTTTAATCTAAATTGTTATATATACATGACCTCATTATTAATTTTATAATTACAATTTTTTAAATATTATTTTGTACATAATTTTTCTACTATTAAATAATTTTTGATAAATTTTTATTAAAGGAGTCAATGGTTCAAATTTCTTGTGAGGAACAACTTTATCAGAAATGAAGGAAGTACAAGATATTACTCAAACAATTCTCTTAGTCTTCGTCAACAAGCAGAAGAACAATTCTCATAGTCTAGTTGGCTTGATCCCTCAAATCATTCAGAAAACCGAGTTGATTTTTCCATCACAATAAAAGAAAGAAAAAACATTAAAAAAGGCATTAATGGTTGGACTCCCGCGACGACTCCATATTACAAATATGTAATGTTTGAGGCACCTATTTTTCTCAAGAACTGCATCACACTCTTCCAAATATGGCCTATTACGTGTTTTTCTTCACACTATTATTTTGCACCACAAATCTGCACACCATCGTGAAATCACTCGACACAAATACAAAAACATACATTATTCATGTTGGGTTGCCTCCCAGTCCCAGCACCACCGCCACCAACGATTTCGATTTGGATGCATTGTACCACTCATTTCTCCCATCACCATTATCCACCTCATCCACCTCCGATGACGACGAGCCCCACATCGTACACTCCTACCACAACGTCTTCCACGGCTTCGCAGCCCGGCTGACGCCGGAGCAAGCAAAGGCCATGGAGACGAAGCCCGGCTTCATCTCCGCCCGGCCGGAGAAAACGCTGCCCCTCCACACAACCCACTCGCCCAACTTCCTCGGACTGACTCCCAACACGGGGCTTTGGAGGGACACCAGCTACGGCCGAGGCGTCATCATCGGCGTGCTCGACAGCGGCATAAACCCCGACCACCCCTCCTTCCACGACGACGGGATGCCCCCGCCGCCCTCCAGGTGGAAGGGGAAGTGTGAGTTCACCGGAGCCGCCGCGTGCAACAACAAGCTCATCGGCGCGAGATACTTCAGCCCCGGCGACGGCACGCCGCACGACGAGAACGGACACGGCACGCACACTGCGAGCACCGCCGCCGGGAACTTCGTGAGAGGCGCCGGCGTATTCGGGAATGCGAATGGAACCGCGGCCGGGATTGCACCTATGGCGCACGTAGCCATGTATAAAGTGTGCGATGTAAGATGCCCCGAGAGCAGTATTCTGGCGGGAATGGACGCCGCCATAGACGACGGCGTGGACGTGCTTTCGCTCTCTCTCGGCGGGCTTTCCCGGTATTTTGACTTAGACAGCGTGGCGGTGGGATCTTTTTCCGCAGCGGAAAGAGGCATATTTGTAAGCGCGGCAGCTGGAAACAGAGGCCCGAGTCGTGGTGTCGTTGAAAACGGTGCTCCGTGGGTTCTCACAGTGGGCGCAACCACTACTGATCGGAAAATAAGTGCTGCAGTAGTGCTCGGAGACAACCAAGAGTTTCAAGGCGAATCCACATTTCAGCCGCCCGATTTTCCCTCAACTCTGTTTTCTCTTGTTTATCTCAGCTCTACGAACGTATCTTGCGCGCCGGAATCGTTCACAAACGTTGATGTACAGGTATAATCTAATCGAATGGAGTCATCATAATATCATACTAATTTTATAGTTTACTTTTTTAAATTGATGATTTGAAGTAAAAAAAAAAAGGTGCTATTTGTGCAAATTATTTAATATTTACTTATATCCGATTAAATATTACTTCGCCTGTTCCACTATAAGTAGTTCAAAAATTTGAAACTTTCAATTATTAGGATCTGCATAACTTTATTTTCATTTAACGTGACATCATTATTTCACTAACAACTCCATTCAAGTTTTATTAAAATTTGCGTCCTTGTTTATAAACGAAAAAAGTATTGTATTTGAATCATAAAATTTCAAATTTGAATATCAAAGTTAGAATCGAGTCCCAAATCCAATAAAAAAATAGTATTTGATTTGTGTGTAATTCTACGTGCAGGGGAAAATCGTTCTCTGTGAAAACGACAGATTATCAGAACCAATAGAGAAAGGGCAAGCAGTGAAGAACGCCGGCGGCGCTGCCATGATTGTGATAAACCAGCAGCAAGACGGTTACACCACAAATTCTGAGTCCCATGTAATTCCAGCATCGCATCTCAGCTACGCAGATGGGTTGAAGATTAAAACCTACTTGACCTCAACAACATCTCCAACTGCCGGAATTTCATTCAAAGGAACCATGATCGGCGACCAGAATTCCCCAGCACTAGCATCGTTTTCCTCCCGCGGCCCGAACCTGCCCAGCCCCGGCATCCTTAAGCCCGACGTCGTCGGCCCGGGTCACAACATCCTGGCAGCATGGCACGTCTCTGTGGAAAACAACCCCAACACCAACTCCAACTTCAACATAATTTCCGGGACCTCAATGGCCTGCCCTCACCTCAGCGGCGCCGCCGCTTTGCTGAGGGCGGCGCACCCTGATTGGTCGCCGGCAGCCATCAAGTCCGCCATCATGACCACAGCCGATGGAGTGAACCTCGGAGGAAATCCGATCCAAGATCTGACGACTCTACGGGGGGCTAATGTGTTTGGAATAGGGTCGGGTCATGTCAACATAATAAAAGCTGCGGATCCTGGTCTGGTTTACGACATCCTTCCGCAAGACTACTTGTCGTATCTTTGTGGACTGAACTACACGGACCAGCAGGTCGGGATAATCGCTAGCCGCCCCGTCAGTTGTTCGGAGATATCGAGCATTTCAGAGGGGGAGTTGAATTATCCGTCGTTTTCTGTTTTTCTTGAGAATACTCCGCAGAGTTATAACAGGACGGTCACCAATGTTGGCGAGGCCGACGCGGTATACACCGCCAGAATCACTGGATTGCCGGGTGTCGAGGTGAAGGTGGAGCCCACGAGTCTCCAGTTTTCGGGGCTCAACCAGAAATTGAGCTACCAAACAACGTTTACTAGGTTGAGTAATGCAACTAGTGGAGTGGCTTTTCAAGCATTCCTTACTTGGACTTCTTCTAAGCACTCTGTCAGTAGTCCTATTGTTGTTTATCTTTTTTGAATTTGAAAGAATTTTGTCATGATTTTATGATCGGTTATTATATTGAATAAGGAATTGATATTGTGTAGAATGATTGAGCACCATCTTTATTTGTGTTGAGCAAGATTTGAAAATTGAGGTTTGACACTAGAATAGAAACATGAGGCACATACCTAGCTAGCTTTAATAATTAACTATTTTAAAAATTTGTCTTTTATTTTTTAAAAAATAAAAAAGAACTCTATCTACATTGAATCATATGTTATAATTAGTGTTAATATATAAGAGTAGCCACTTTTATATAGTAAAAATAAATTTTACCCACTCAAATAAAAACATAAAAAATATCCACTTTTTGTGTTAAAGGACTAAATTACCCTTCTATATAAATGGGCAAACCCTAATTTCATTTCATTCTTTCATTTCTCTCTCTCTCTTCTCTCTCTCTCTACCCGCTCTCTCCTCTCTCTCTCATTCCTCAGCGCTCTCTCTCTCTTTCTCTCGATCTCTCTCTTCCAAGCGGTCGGCGCCGCCGCATGCTCCCACGGCCACCGCCAACTCCATCGCCCACGACGAGGCCAGCAGCAGAGCTACCGACGGCGGCGGCGCATCCGCTGTCTCTGCTTCTCCGATCTCAGCCGCCGCCGATTTCTCTCTCTCTCTCTCTCTGCAAATCATCCGCCTCTACCACAGTGTCGCCGCCGCTGCTGTCATCGGCTTCCTCCCTGCTTGCGGAAATCCGGCGGCTGCACTGTTCTGCTTCCGATCGCATCCAGCGGAGCCTAGCCTCGGCCGTGCCGCCCCGTCCTTCACCACGCCGCCGCCTCAGCGCCGCGCCGCCTCGGATCTGCATCGCCGCCTCGCTCCGGCTAGAGTAAAAGACATAGATCTGAAGATTTAGGGATTTTAGATTTTGGGGATTGTTCTTATTCAATTACTTTAAGAAAGTATGCCATTTAGAAGAGAAATTTGAGGAAAAGTTGAATTCAATTTGAATTTAATCGAAAAAAATATAAGTAACAAAGAAATTGATGAAAATCGCGCAATTTTGTACAAATGTTCTTGAATTCACAACCAGGTTTATGAATTCACAACTGAATTATCGGCGTTGGTTGTGAATTCACAATTGAAATAGTGTTGGTTGTGAATTCAAGTTCTATTGGTTGTGAATTCACAACTTGAAATAGTATTGATTGTGAATTCAAGTTTTATCGGTTGTGAATTCACAACTTGAAATAGTGTTGGTTGTGAATTCACGCGAATTCACAATCAACGCTTGTTATTCACAATCAATACTTGAATTCAGTTGTGAATTCGAGTTGAATTCACAACCAGTGAACAGTGGGTATTTGTAAAAATTTTATATGTAAGGGTAAAATGGTAATTGTGGGTATTTTTTTAAGTTTTTATATTAGTGGGTAAAATTTAATTTTACTAAAGGAAAGTGGGTATTTTCAAAATCCACTCTTATAATAATTATTATTTTTTTAAATATAAGCTCTTTTTTTTATATGTACGATTGTATTGGTTGAATCTCTTCGCATGTTGGTGTTAATTTGCAGGACGGATCTCATTGTATTTTGCAAGTGTATACAATCTATATGATATTTATAATATATATATATATATATATATATATATATATATATATATATATATATATATATATATATATATATAGGGGAGGGCTACAGTAAAAATACTTCTTAAAATATAAATATAAACGTTTTTAATGTACGAATTTTATCCAACAGGGTTACGAATTCATCCAACATGGTTACGAATTGTGAAAAATAAATTTTTGCTACCTTTGGGATTCGAACCTAGGACCACGAATTCATCCAAAAGGGTTACGAATCAACCGTAGATCTTGATGATCTAAGGGCTGAAAATCATTTATATTTTATACACTTAAGAGTGTTTTTATTCTAGCCCTCCTCTATATATATATATATATATATATATATATATATATATATGTAGGGTTGGGATCTATGAAGAAGTAACGATATTTCGTTCTGAATAAGTCAATAAATTTACCGAATAAATCACGCGACCGCACGAATAGTTATTTTACTGAATAAACACGTACATTTTTCGTTCATGCGCTCGCGTGATTTATTCAGTAAATGTATTGAGTTATTCAGCCTTCGTTGTTTCCTTCTACATTTAGCATTTTTCATTGATCCATTCCCTATATATATATATATATATATATATATATATATATATATATATTGTTAAGTATATTGTATTTTACACATGTAAAAAATGTAAGTACTGTTTTAAGAAAATATATATGAAATGTTCGTTAAATTTTCTTTTTGTAACGACATGTGAAATTGCAACAGTTGGCTTTTGTCCAAATATTTGTAGAAAGTCATCTCCTTTATTTTTCGCCATGTCTTCTCATAAAAATATTTTCATAATTTCATATCTAGGAACAATGTTGAATGAAATCAATTAGAATAAGTTTTAAATAAAAATCAATAAAAGAAATATATTAATATATTACTCGATTTTAGGACTTCAAATACAAATTCGAATATCTACAATATTATACCTATAATTTTAGTATAATTTTTTTTTCTTATCTTTACCGCATTTGAAAGGTATTACATATGCAACTAATAAATGCCAACGAGTCATAGCTCAAGTGGCAAAGTTGAGGCATCTAAAGACTCTCATTTGTGAGAGATATTGGGTTTAATCTCACCTGCATGCGGTGTAGTGGTCCCACATGTGTGCAGTTATTTTTTCACCTTTTGTGGTGTAGAGGTCCTGCCTATGTGCGGGTGGCTGATTTGAGATTCCTACTTATGACAGGCTCATTCGACATGGTCTTATCATACCTAATTTCTGCCCTCTTTGTTGTCAAGATAGTGAGACGTGGGATCATGTTTTTTGGCAGTGTAGCCGTGTGCAAGGCGTCTGGAGGGACTTTCTCGCGTAGTTTCATTTTGATCACGTTATTGCTGCCCCTGACATTCATAGCTTTCTTGTTTTGGCTTGGACAGAAAGTTGAGCTCGCAGATTCATTCCTTCTGGAAAGCTGGCATTATCACGGTGATCTGGGCACTATGGTCGCAGCGTAATCGTTGTGTTTTTGATGATATTGCTTTTGATCCTAATAGGGTGTTGCATGTTGTCAAAGTAGCCCTTCTGGAAATGGATTCTCTCCACACACGGCTTGGGCATATTCATAATACATGGACAGATTATTCCATTCTTAGAGCGGTGGGCGTCCGTTCTCGTGCGGCTCCACCACCGAAGATTATACTCCCTCTGTCTCACAAGAGTATACATCACTTTTGGTGGCACGAGTTTTAATAAAATGTTAGATGAGTGTATTGGGAGTTGAAAAAGTGATTCACTTTTTATTAAATAAGAGTAAGAAATAAGGGGGTTAGTGGTGGGATAGTGTCCAAAAATGGCAAATGCACACTCTTGTGGGACGTCCCAAAATAGAACTAAGGGCACACTCTTATGGAACGGAGGGAGTAATTGTTTATTGGTGGCCGCCTAGTTCTCATTGGATCAAGGTTAACACCGATGACTCGGCTTTGGGCAGCCCGGGTAAGATTGTTGCGGGAAGGGTGGTGTTCCATGACAAGTGGAGTTGGCTGCGTGGCTACTTCTATTTTAAGGGTGGGATTGGCTACGCTTTTAAGGTGGAATTGCTTGTGGTTATTTACGCGATCCAGATTGCTCACGCGTGTGGTTGGCTCCACCTTTGGGTGGAGACGAACTCGACTTACATAGTCCATTTATGGGAGTCACGTTCTCTCACCGTGCCTTGGCGGTTTGTTGCCTCTTGGACTCGGGTGATTAATCTTCTCAAGGATTTTTAGCTGTAGGTTAGTCATATTTATCGTAAAGGCAATCAAGTGGCAGACATTATGGCTAGGGCTGGGAATCGGGTCGGGTTCGGGTACCCTACCCGAAAAAATCGGGTACCCGAACCCGAAAATTGACCAAAACCCACACCCGATCCCGAACCCGATTCTGAAATCGGGTACCCTAATACCCGAGTCGGGTATCCGATTCGGGTATTCGGGTACCCGAAATACCCGATAGTTTTTACAACAGCAGCAGCAAATTCAGTCGAAAAGCTGACCAAATTCATACAGAAAAGCTGAGAAATTCGATGACCAAATTCATACACCAAATCAGACCAAATTCATACACCAAATCGGATATTTCGATGACCAAATTCATACAGGAAAGCTGACCAAATTCGATGACCAAATTCATACACCAAATCAGACCAAATTCATACACCAAATCAGACCAAATTCGATGACCAAATTCGATAACACATACAGATCTGTATTTAAAAAAAAAAAAAAGAAGAAGAAGAAGAAGAAGAGGAAGAGGAAGAAGACGGGCGGCGAGGGGCGCCGCTGGGTCGCCGCTCACTGGCGATTGGCTCTGGTCTGGGCGATGACGGGCGGCGAGGGGCGCCGCTCACCTGTCGTCGGAGCTCGGAGGCGGAGCGACTGGGCGAGGGTCGCGGTGGGACTGGGAGCGAGCTTCCCACTGGCGACGGCCGAGGAGAACGGCGGGCGGGCCAGGGGCGCCGCTGGGTCGCCGGAGACTGGAACGATTTCTGCCTTTCTGGAGTGGGGGGCGGCCGGGCGGGAGGCTGGGTTTGGGATTGGGATTTGGGATTTGGGAATTGAAAATGGGAACAGAGCAATTCGGGAGGCTGGGCGTGTTGAAAATGGGATTTGGGAATTGAAAATAGTTTAAAATATATGTAATAAACAATTCGGGTATTTCGGGTATACCCGATACCCGATTTTTTCATACCCTAAATACCCGATCCTGAACCCGATCCCGATTTTTTCGGGTATCGGGTACCCTATACCCGATTTTTTCGGGTCGGGTATCGGGTACCCGATTACCCGATCCTAAAATTCCCAGCCCTAATTATGGCCCACAACAATAGGACTGAGGGCTGGTGGGCCCATGAGATTGACGATATCTAGCATGCAGTGTGTAATGATATGTCCACACATAGTCACCTTCGTGTCAAGTAATTTTTGTGGCCTTTGCTTCGAAAGTTTCTTTCTTTTGTGGTTTGGGCCGGTGTTGGTGGAGTTGTGGTGGAGCGTTCGTTGGTGTCTTTTTCAGTCGTCTGGTGCGCTAGCGGCTGGGTATCGACAGGTCAGGCTCTATTGGATGCGATGAAAGGGGGTCACCCTGTTGGTGTTGCAGTATTCTCATGGGAGCTCTCTAGACTGCGATGGCTTCTTTGCCGGTTACATAGCTTCTGTTTCAGATCCGGCGACATCTGGCCGCGAGCGATGGGTTCCATGTCGCAGCTTGTTTTGGGGTCTGGTTCGTGTGTGCTTGGCTGTTCTGGACACATTTGGCAGCTTGTTTTGATTGTTTTGCGCGAGTTTTGGTGGCTGTTTTGGTTAGGTTTTGTTGCCCGGGGTGCTGACATTCGCGGCTATTGGGGGGTGATGGCCATGCTGAAGCTCTCTAATGGCTGTCGTGTGTCCCACCGCTGGGGGGGGTAGCATTATGTGGGTGATGGCTTTGTCGAAGCTTGGTTTTTGCTTGCTGCCTGCCCGGGTTTTCTTATCCGTTTTTCCTTCCTACTATATGATTTCTTTAGACGAGCACTGTTTTTTTCCATTTGGGTTTTCCTTAAGGGGGTTTTAATGAGGCTCGGCCCTTAGTTTGCTTTCTCTGTGCTTTCAAGGGTTTAGGTTTTCTTTTTTCTTTTCTTTAATAAAGCGATATTTAATTAATATGCAAATGATAAATAAAAACTTACTTTTTGTTCATGATAATTATGTTCCTCATAGTCTTTATGGTCATTTGATAGGAATCAATTGACTATTCTGTACTTGTACTAAAACTCAAGAAATATTTGTACCAATTTTGTTATTTGTTATTCATATAACTATATGTTTAGAGTTTAATACTCCATCCGTCCACAAATTTAGTTCATTTTTGCCATTTTTAGATGTCCATAAAAATTAGTCTCTTTCTATTTTTGGAAAGTTTCTCTCACATGGTGGGCCTCTTCTCTACTCACAATAGAATTAATTATCATTATTAATACCACTTTTTAAGTGAGACCATTCCTCCACTTACAACACACTAACATTTTTTGTTAAAACTCGTGCCGTCCCTTTTTAGGACTATTTTTAGTGAACGGATGTAGTATGTTTTATTTAAAGAAAATTTTAAAAGTAAATTTAAAAAAGAATTTCTCTTACCAAACTCTTTGTCACTGTCAACTATTTGTTCCACATCCTTGAACTCCACAAAATTACATTGTATTTTATACTCAATTTCGTTGAATGCTTCTTTTACACTAGCGTACCTATTGAATATTAGCTCTTTTTCTTTGTGGATGCTTGCATATATGCTATTAACGTTTCTAACATCTCCATTAGATATTAAATACGTTTTGTTGGCTTCAATCTTTTTTGCAAAATTACTTATATCATTATTGAATATTGTAACTCCAATTTGGACACCCTACAAATTGTGTGATAAATATCTAAGATAAAAAAATGAACATGTTTGTATTTAATGTGTTATATTTTAAAATAATATGTGTGATAATAAAATAAAACTAAGTTCATAAATTTGAACTAAAATTACTTACCTTGATGTCTTGTATTGCAAGTCACTATAATAAATGGATCTAGTTTTTCAAATTTTTGTACTAATGCCAATGCATAAAAATATTTACAACTCATATCTCTTTTGTGTTTAGATAGGTTGGTTTTAAATGAGCAAGGGTATATCAGCACATAAAGAAACACAAGGATACATATCCAGTTTTCAACCTCATACCAACCTAAGAAATGGTATTAAAGCTAAGTCTGAAAAGGCTGGACACCAACCTTAGTCAGTAGGCTAAGCTGCTACCGAATAGATTTTAAATATATCTTTCACAATGAGTAATATGTTACATTCTTTTGTAACAGCTTTATCTTTTGGGAAATTCATCTGTGGAATCACTATCGGGTTTAGAATACTCAAAATTGGCCTCGGTAAGAAGTAAGATGGCTGCTTGTTCATATCTGCCTTATTGGTGTCTCTTTGTTCTCCTTCCTTGTATAGAAGTTTTTGGACCTTGCAATTATGTACTCATATACAGTGTCTACAGTCATCCTATCTCTTCACTTAATAGTTAATTCTAATATCTCAATTTTAAGGATTTAAAAAGGTTTAGTAATGTTCTATATTGATCGGCTCATCTTTTCATAATCTCACCTTGCCTAAAAAGTTTGTTAATCTGAAAATTAGTAATTGTATCTTGAACTATAAACTGCCTATTTTTAATATTTGTATGTAGTCTTATCCGTATTTTGCTTCTCATTCTTAACTTTTTTTCTCTGTTTGAGCCCCTCTTTCAATGTATAATAAGTGTCACATGACTACTAATAACTTTAGATCATATAGCATTTGTATATGAATCCCTGAATCTTAGCTGTTAACCTCTTGAAAAGAGGAATCTTTTCGCCATTCATGGCTAATTTTAGGTTTCAATGAGTGAAGAGCTAGAGCCTAGAGTGTTACTCCCTCCGTCCCAGCCCAATAGGTTCGCTTTCCTTTTTGGGACGTCCCAGCCCAATAGGCTCAGTCTTAAAATAGAAATAATTAGGGCTCATTTACATTATAATAATGGGGCTAATTAATTAGATGTTCCTCCTAATTATCACTAATTCTATCGGCCCTTTTTCTTCTCATTTTCGATATTCCTCTTCTCTCTCTCAAGAACCGCAAACCCTAAATCCTCTCTTCTCTCTCTAGCGGCGCAAACCCTACCGATTCTTCAACCTCCGCCGCCCACCTTCGCCGATCAACCGCAACCCACCCCACTGTGATGAATACTCACAAATCCACGCTGATTCCTGCGGAGTCCGACCGATCCTTGGTCGATTTCGTCGACCAAGAGTCTCTGAGTGGCGGATACGTCTCTGACTCTCAATTTTCCGATGGGGCTTGCTCTACTGTAGATCTCAGTCACTAAATTCCATGTCTACCTCGGGAGGCTCGACGGAAGGTGGTTAGAGAGGCTCGAAGGAAGGTGGTTCGAAAGGGCACTATGGTTCCTTTTACCGATCTGTCGGAGACCTTTGCCCCGGAGACCGAACCACCGGAGGTGGTGGTGGCTGAAGGAGAGGAAGAGGTGATGCTTGTTGCCCTTCCGATTCCAGAGGAAGAGGCGGCGCCTCCGCCCTTCCGATTCCAGAGGATCGTTGATAGGTTCTACGCCATCTATTTTCCGGACATGATACCGGTGAGAACTTTCTGATTGTGCCTTGGCATCTGTGATGCTTTTTTGTTGGTGATTTTTGGTTGCATCTGTGATGCTCTGTTATTGGTGATTTTTGGATGCATCTGTGATGCTTTGTTATTGGTGATTGTTGGCTGCATCTGTGATGCTTTGCTGTTGGTGATTGTTGGCTGCATGTTTAATTGGCAAGAGCATAGGTGGCTTTGTGTTTATATGGCTAATATGATGAATGATTGTTTTTTGTGTGGAATTAAACCTTAAATGAGTTGCCAATTTGGCCATGAAACACATTGATGAATCTCCTCGATGAGATGTGTTTGCGGCCGCCGATCTGTGTAGCCCCCTAAGTATGTCAGTTGTTATTCTCTGCCTTGTATGCTTGTGTTGGTTGCAATGTTCTGATACTCCTTTTTTACATCTTCAAAAAACTTTACAAAAGGGAGCCACTGAGCTACTTGGCTTTTTTACATCTGTGTTCAATGAAACTTTACAAAATGAGCATCTTCCCTTTACAAAAACAAAAAACCCCACTGCTATCTTTACAAAAAAGGGGCGTTCTTCCATTTCAATGCTTCAAATTGTTGGGCCTTGAAGCTGATCTTCATATCCAAGCTGTGCCTTTAAGTCTTGCATGGTTGCTTCTTCCCCTGACTGTATCATGTGATTTATACACTCATCAACTAGATTCTTGTCAACTTCCAATGTGATTGGAAGGGCATTCTGTCTAATGAGAGCATCCTTCTTCATATGTGGCAGTTTATATGCATTGTGGCCTTTGATTTTCATTGTTTCTATCATACACCCTTGTAGTGATAAGAATACCTTGTTCAAGGCAACTGGACTGAGCTCCATAAAGCTCTTGCACACTGCATTAACTAGTTCATCAACACTTGTGCAAGCTGTCTCTTCCTGAATGCTTTGAATTGCTCTAAACCACCCCAAGTCATTGACATTCGTGTCTGGTGAGTTGGGGGGTTGTTGAATGAGCCTTATATCAAACCCATTCTGAGTGGCAGCCTGTCTGAACTCTAAATCTGAATCAGTTATATGTGGCTTCGCATTATCTTGTTGAATGAAAATCAACTTGGATGCATTTCGAGGCCATTTAGTCATTACAGCAGGAATAATCTACAAAAACAACATTTAAGTCACATTATGCATATTAACTCTACACAATAAAGTAAACCTTTACATTGTGTGCATATCTCTCTTCCTTTCCATACCTTGTTTATGAACATCTGTCTGGTCACCTGTTGTGTTATAGACTGCACTGGTTTTGTCTCTAGAGTACCTGCTGCTCTGTTCTTACTTCTTCTTTTAGCTGGAACAGACTCTGTGAATGGGAAAATACCTATTTTCCCATCAAAAATGCAATTACCATCATCATCAAATATAGGCCTGCATACCGCACACATGAACATCACCTTGATGATGTGATTTTTGCTTTTACAGCTCCTGTGTGGTTCAATCTCCTCTTGTGTGAGATAAAAACGATGTGAATCCTTTGTCATGTAGAACCATTTCTCATCTACGTGAACTACGTTATGCATTGTCTTAAATTTCAGTACATTAGCAATCCTATCATACTCAATGGCTTGTAGAGAAAACCTTAACCTGAGCAACTTATTAGGGGCTGTCAGATCAGGCTTTAAGGCACTTGTATGCGCTCTGATTAGCCCTAAATGAACCCATCTGCCCACTGTGCTCTTGCTAATTTGTATGCCTCTTGCTAACCTTCGAATTGTGCCTCTTCTACAAAGTTCCAATGCTTGTATTTGTGCTACATCGATCTGGATTCTCTTCGTTATTCGTGGTGTGAATCTTCTCTTTGTGTTTAAGTTGATCACTTGACCTTGTTGCTTTTGTTTTTTGGCTTCAGCCCACAAACGAGTGACTGTGCGCCGCCCAAGGTTGAATTTGGTGCCGGCTTCCTTCATCTTGCCATATGCCGGTTTGCCATCCTTGGAGTTTTGAAGAAGAAAGTGCACGACAGCCATCTTTTGATCATCTTGAAGATCCTTCAAATGCACCATTTTGTGTAGATATTGTGTTTAGATATTGTGTGTAGATATAGTTAGGGTCTGCAGCTTTATAGAGGAGTTCACTCCTTTTTTTTTGTATTCTGCCGCCAAACCTTAAATTTGGCTCAAAACATTTCAGTTTGGTGAACATCAAAAATTCTGGCGCCAATACTATTTTTAATTCCAAGGTTGTAGAAACAGCCGCCTTTTCCAATTGTGTTTTTCAATTTTAGCCGCCTCATTTTTAATTCAGCAGCACAATGCATATTTTTTAATTCAGCAGCACAGTTCTTCCGCCTATTTTTAATTAAGCAGCACATATGGGAAATAATTTTAATATTGAATGTTTAAATGACCAAAGTAATAAAATGGGATTAAGAAAAAATAAGGGAACACTTAATTGCTTAATTTTGGGTGGACCACACCATCTACCTACCAAAAAGTGACTTTCTTAATCTCCGTGCCGAAAAGAACTGGGCCTATTGGCCTGGGACGGAGGGAGTATAACTTATCTGTAAACTCTCTTTTCAAGGCAATTTGACACACTGGAATATTCTATTAAATCATGATTGAACTGTGGCAGGTGCTCGACTACTGTGGAATATTTTCCTTCTCCACAGGCATATTCTTCATAATATGAATTGCAACCAGAGACGTTGAGGTTGCAAATAACTATAGGAGCTCCATTGAAATGACCACCAAAACATCAAATATTGATCCAAAATCTGTTGATCTAAAGTTGAAGCAGAATATGTCTTTGGAAATGAAGGAAAACTTTATACATCCTGATGGTCTAAGTGATTTTGTTGTATTTTGTACAATATATTTTTCAACTGTTACCAAAGAGGTTCATACAAGAACCTGCAAGGTGCAGTTAATTGGCATTGAATGTGTACTTGTTTCAGTATTTTCATTGTAACCTCTATTTTATTTTGAATGTTAAAATAAGTGCCTCATGTGTTCATCTTAAGAGATACATAAGTGTTCCATAATATTAATCTTGAAACATAAAATAAATTTTGAGGCTACATATTTTGTGTCCCGATACTTAAGCAAAAGAGACAAATAAGTGCCGCATTATATTAATTTGGAGACACAAAATAAATTTTATGCCTACACAATTTTTGTGTCCAGATACTTAAGCAAAAGACACAAATAAGTGCCTCGTAACATTGATTTGGGGACATAAAACGGATTTTATGGATGCACATTTTATGTCCCCATACTTAGGTAAAGGACACAAATAAGTGCCTCGATATTTCATTTGTAGGCACAAATAAGTATCCCTATAAACTTATCAATATATTTCGAAACATTTTAAAGGGCATTTTTATGTGCCTCTAGAAATAAATCTCGGGGCATAATAAATTTTCGGGTAATCTATTGATATCGAGGCACATAAAAAGTGCCCCCAACCCTATTGGGACACGATACTTGGAGGCACATGTACTAAGTGCCCAAAAAATAAAAAGTGCCCCAATAGAGCATATATTGGGGCACTTTTTGGTGTCTGGAAATCCAATTTTTGTTGTAGTGTCTTTTACCAATATGTGTCACAAATATAAGATATTACTTAAGAATTCAAGATTCTTAGTAAGAATCTTATAATTATAACTTAATAATGTTAATTTGATTAGTGATGCACTCATCACTCATCACTAATCTAAGATTCTTACTAAGAATTATAAAGATTATTACTAAGAATTATAAGATTCTTAGTAAGAATCTTATAATTATAACTTAAGAATGTTAATTTGATTAGTGATTCACTCATCAATCATCACTAATCTAATATTATTACTAAGAATTCAAGATTCTTAGTAAGAAACTTATAATTATAACTTAAGAATGTTAATTTGATTAGTGATTCACTCATCACTCATCACTAATCTAAGATAATATTCCTAGTAAGAATTCAAGATTCTTACTAGATTGATAAAATACTTATGGTGTATAAACTAGATTGATAAAATAATAATAATAATAAATTAATAAATAAATATTTTTCCGATATATAAATAAGGACAGAAACGAGCCCAATCCGTAATTAACAACATTTTTTGGATATCATCTCGACATATTCTAAGGTTATGAATATATATGATATTGTATATTGAAGTAGACTTTAAATTAATTAATAGGTACTAGATGTATCAATAATACGAGTGTTCTGTACTGGTGACCACTCGAAAAGAACTTCAAGGTTAAGCGTGCTTGACTTAGAGCACAACTAAGATGGGTGACTAGGGGTGAGCATCGGTTCGGTTCGGTGCAAAATCGAACAAAAAACTCAAAACCGAAAACCGAACCGCACCAATTGGGAGTCCGGAATCGAACCGAAACCGAACCGATAAAACCATCGGTTTCAGTTCGGTGCCGAACCGAACGATGCAATTTATTTTATTTTATTTTTTTCGAAAATACCAATTAAAAATTGTAAAATAATGTAAAATGCACAAATTTCAAATGTCAAATCCCCACAACATGAACATGATAAATAATTATATATTATAATTGTGAATTAGGGTTTTAGTTTTAGGTTAAAAAATTAGAAAAATAATTATATATTATAAAATAATTATATATAATAAAATATTAATATGTATCGGTTCGGTTCGGTTTAAAACCGAACCAAAATATGGAAACCGACACCAAACCGAAAATCGAACCAATAGAATTGGGACCGAACCGCACCAATCCAGTTTGGTTCGGTTCGGTTTTCAGTGTCGGTTCGGTTTCTGCTCACCCCTATGGGTGACCGACTGGAAAGTTCGTCTAAATTATGCAATACTGTATAAATACGAAAATAAATTGTGGATATACAATAAAATAAATAAATAAATTAAAAAATATTACCGACGACATTTTGCCGTCGGTAATTAGTGACAGCATTTTGCTGTCGGTAATACCTTGGCCAACTCCGGCGAGTGCGCCACCGCCGTCCAGTGGAAATTACCGACGGCGGTGGCGCCGCTGCTAATTAGTGACGGCATTTGCCGTCGGTAATTTTTCGGCAACTCTCCGCTGTCCAACGGGAAATGCCGGCGGCGGCCGATCGCCGTCGGTAATGGCATTTCCGACGAGCAATCGCCGTCGGTAATGCCGCCGGCAACTACTTTATCAGCCACCGTGCCGTCAATACCGATGGCAAATCGCCATCGGTAATCTCCGTTTTTTTTGTAGTGTAATGTTATATTTTGTCTACCAAACAAAAATAGTAGCTATCTTAAGATTATATATCTCCTATCAAACACATATAAATAATAATAATAATAATATCATCCAATCCATATTAGATTTTATCTATCACACTTTATCTCAACTTAGATACCAAACGAGTCCTAAGTGTATTGGTAGTGGAGAAAAAATGTTATAAATAGTATTGAAAGTGATGAAAAAGTGTTATAATTAGTATTGAGAATGGTAAGTTGAAAAGTAAATATTTGATTAGTAGTGGGTTAATGTTCTAAAATAGATAGAAAATTACTTTGGGTACTAATATATTCGCGAGCCAAGGGGGTATATATGGGACAATTTCGTATAATATCACCAACTATGACAAATTTCCATTTTTCCCACGAATTCTAAATATTCCAAAATTTACCACGAAATGAAAGTTTTGTCCAAATTTCCCACGATTTCAAAATGCTGAAAATTCAAAATTGACCCCTTCAAAAAAATTTATTGCACAAGACCCCAACTAATTTTACAAAAGGTACCGAAAACCCCAGAATGAAATGGTATTTTCTTATAATTATAATACACCCACGCTCTCGCCAAAAATGGTATCAGAGCGGGTTTTAATTGAGGAAATATATTATATTTATTTATTTTATTTTATGATTTACCTTTGGGATTAACCTATGTGGGAGGAGACTCCATAAGAATTAGAATGGATCCGGACGAATGTCCGAGATGTCTTGTATACAGGATATCTTTCCAAATTTTGGAAAGAGAAGCTAGTCACCTAATGGGTGAATTACGATGGTATTGGCGTTATCTTATGCTCAATATCACCGAGGACGAGGAGACAGTTCGGGAAATCATCACGAACATCCAGGAGCATCTTGATGCCCTTTTGGAGAATGCCGCGGCCAAAACGGCAAACAGACGAGCCAGAGCCAACCTCCATCAATATCATACTTGATGGAACCAAAGGACAAGGCAGAAGTAGCTTTTCCAAGCTACCATAAGATCGAGCCAAGCTCTTCCGACAACGTCAACTTGCGGGAGATTCAAAAGACGGTGGAGTATTACGGCGTCAAGTTGTATGAACTACCGATGGAGATAAGCAGAATATCACTCAAACAGGAGGAAATTCTAAACCTCTTGTGTGATATCAAGAAGAAGGTGGAGGAGATCGAAAGGCGTAAACCATGTTCCGGAAAAATTCGGAATAGATGGTGCAAAGACCCGATGTATCCACTACCAATCAAAGCCGAGCCCAAGGATTTGAGCCCGGAGGACATAATCCGAATTATGAAAGGCAAATCTCATGAATAGCCTTGATCGAATCGGATTGGAGGATCTACAAGAGTTAGCAGAATCATTTGCTAACTTAAACATGGTAGATCTAAAGATGAATCAAGGAGGGGAGATGCCTAAACAAGAGCATCAACCAGAAAGATCATCCGAAGGAAGGAGGGTTCGTGAAGATACAATCCACCAAACCCGAACCAGAAAAAGAAGATGGCCCAAAATGCAGGATACTCCTGTAGGAAAGGTCACGCTAGAACCAATCCACCCCTATGGATTGATTCTCAACCTCGATGAAGCCAATTTCAAAGATTGGGAAAATCTCATTGATGAATGGGCTTCAGCGATGAAGATTGTTAATGCCACGATAGAATATGAGAAAGAGGATTTTCTCAAAATCTTCGAGGCAAGCTTATCCGGAATGGTAAAACAGTTCTGGGATAAAACGTCAGCCGAGGCAAAAAACGAGTTATTCAGGAGAGAATCAGCTCTCGAAATCCTCGAGGTGGCAACAAACCAGGTGAAAATCAATTTTCTTGGAATGGGTTTCTTTGAGGCGTCAGGAGACGAAAAACGCAAGAAATATCAACAGGCACTTTACAATCTAAGATTGGTGGTGCTCTAGCCCAAAGCTCTTGATGAATTTCTGCGTCTATTAGCCATATATTCACATATGGGATTAGTTGATGAACGAACTGCTAGGGACCTCTTTTTCACAAAGTTCCCGAGTCCATGGAGAGAGATGCTCATCAACGAGTACGTATCACCAGGGGATTATCCACTTGATAGTACATCAAGACGGATGTCCTATGTTCACAGGAAGCTGTCTGAATGGTGCCAGAAGGCGGCGGACCAGAGAAACCTCAAGAGATTGAGGAAGCTCAATAAAAATTCTCCATTGATGTGCAACAATCTTGATTTACCGACAGAGATTGGAGCCGACTTGTTGTATCAACGGAAGAGCAAAAGGAAACATAGGTATCAACCCTATGAAAGAAAGTCCAGAAGGAGTTCTTGGAAGCCAAGAACTATGTGGACCAGACAGAAGGCACGCTCCTACAAAACAGGCCAACGGAGCGGACCATCAAGGAGCCGGTTTTCATCCCAAAAGCGAATCCCGGCGAGGAAAACTTTCAGGCGTACCCAAGCCAAAACCAATGAAAATTTCAAAGATTGCAACTGCTGGACTTGCGGTGCAAAGGGGCATATCTCTACAAATTTCCCAGATAACGAAAAGAGAGGAATAAGGAAATTCGAATCCACACCGGATATCGAAGAAGCTCTCTTCTACCAGGAATTGATACCCGTGTATCAATTCGAAGATATATCATCTGATGAGAGTATATATGAGCAAGAAGAAGTCTTTAGTTCTGAAGATTCGGAGATGACAGATGGATCAACCGGAGACGAGTCAGACTAAAGAAGAACACGAGGTCTACCACACACAGAAGGAGGATCAGAATGGATTCACTAGCCATTTTTTGATTCCACAAGAAGAGGTGGTAAAGAAGCTCGTGAAAAAACTCAAGAAGGAAACCGAGGAAGTACAAACATACCAAAGGTTTTTTAATGTGAGATTGAATCAAGTCTTACATAGCTTGATTCCATTCAAAAGGAAGCATCATGTCTATTTTGGCGTTACAAGTCAAGAATTGGCGCTTCCAATTGAGATTACAAGCAATCAGGTGGAAATCCAGCTGGTTCCAGCCGAAGATATACGGAGGGATCTTAAGAGAATGAAGCCAGAAGTCGCGAATACGATGAAATGGATTCATATTGGAGCAATTCAGTTGGTGATTAAATCTTCCCTTTTCCCAGGGACAGATCAACCAATTGATGTTGCACTCTGCGACAAAAGGATCAGAGATGCCAGAGAATCAGTTCTTGGAGCTTTTTCGGGCAATCTCTATGCCAAGAAAATTATAACCGAGTTCTATCCACAAATCGCTTATAATCTACAGGATTCATCCTTCAGCCGAGCCCTGACGCTCTATCAGGACTACAAAAAGAATGAGCTTATGACGGGAGGAAATAGGCCATACTCACTGACTTATCAAGTCTCGTATGCCTTATCAAATTCCCATCACACAGAATTATTTCTGGGAAAAGAATTTATTGAAATTCCAGAAATATTCAAGGAGGTAGCCAAGGCAGTCAATCCAAACCGAGTGGAGATTCCCCAAATCAGGGAAATCGACATCGACGTAGGAGACAAGCAGATGCTAAGCCACAATCAGAGTCTCAGACTGGGAGCACCAAGGCTATCATTCCAGGGAAATAGGCTAACTTTAGGGTCTATAACAAGAAGTTTCTCTCAGTCATATGAGAGAAGGGCGATTCAGGAAACACCAGTTCCGGACATAAGAATCAAGCTCAGATGTCCAGAAGGATGGAGAGGGGTTTCCACAAGATTTGATACAACTAACAAGGAAAATCAGTTTCCTTGTAACGTGTTGTATTATTTGGTAAATCCAGAAAGCAACCGATATATCGGAATTCTGGAGGTCGGAGGCTTTGAAATCCAAGTCGAAGGCCAAGCCGGACAAGAGACTGACGTCCTGATCTTAGGACGCAATTTCCTCGATAAATATCAACCATGGTCGTGGAAAGCAAGTGAAATGGAGATTACGATTGGCCGACAGAAGTTGCTGATCCAATGACAAGTTCATTCTTGATATACATCTCTATTGGGATGTTATATGAGGAGTTCAAAGCAGAATATTTTGCTGCTTATGTGGATTCAGGAGCAGGAATCTGTACAGCAAAACGAGGAGTCTTTCCAGCAGAAGTTGAAGAAGAACTACCTCGAATTGCGGGAAGGGATTTCTCCAAAAAGATTTTGCTCCTATCAAAAGGAGTGAAACAGACGGAAATATTGATCGGAGGCGCAGGTCAAACACCTTGGTACAAGGTCAAGACACCACCGATATATTTTCATGATACCGGAGCATATATATTATTTGGAAATAATTTTCTGCAAACCTTCAAGCGGTATACACAGGACAATGAGGCCAGAAGGCTGGTGTTCACAACCAATTGTGACCACAAGATCATTGTGCAAAGGCTCAACGGAGCTTTTAATCGCTCGATGCCAATCAAGTTCCGCAGCAAGCGTGGTGATGATGGCAGACTCCGGAGACCACAGATGAAGGATCAACGGAGGTTCAGAGATGTTCTGCTCAAATGCAGAATTGAGGGATTCCCAGATCTCTCCGAGGAAGAAATTCAAATCCTCAAAGTCTCCCTGATATCACACAAAGATATCAAGGAAGAAGAACATGTGTCCATAGCCGACGTCAAAAGGAGGATTCAGAAGTGTTACCATGAGAATCATTTGGCATGGTAGGACAAGAACCAGATCAAAGCTACCTTGAAAGTTAAAACTGGAAAGGAGCATGAGTTCGTAAGGTTCAGACCTATCCTGATGAATACTCAAGATCAACAGGATATGAGGAGTATAATCAAGGAACACCTTGATTTGAAGCTGATCGAACCAGGAAAGTCGCCTTACAGCAGTCCTGGATTTCTGGTGAGAAATCATGGGGAGATCAAGCGAGGAAAGCCAAGATTGGTCATTAATTATAAAGGGATTAATGACATTCTTGAGTTTGACGGATACTTCATCCCGAGCAGAGAACACCTTATCAACTGCATCAGAAGTGCAAGGGTATTCTCAAAGTTTGATTGCAAGTCAGGTTTCTACCAGATTCGCATGGAGGAAGGGAGTAAGAAGTTCACAGCCTTCTCAACTCCACAAGGACATTATGTCTGGAATGTCATGCCAATGGGGTTAGCCAACGCGCCTCAGATATTCCAAAGAAAGATGGATAATCTCTTCAAGGATTATTCTTCGTTTATGTTTGTTTATATTGATGACATTCTTATTGCATCAAAGAACATTCATGAACATGTCAGGCATCTGGAGATCTTTGCGGATGTTTGTCAACAAGAAGGACTAGTGCTGTCTGAAAAGAAGGCAGTCATAGCCAGCCAGAAGATGGAGTTTCTAGGGATAGAGATCGATGAAACTGGGATAATTCTACAAGATCATATTGTGGAAAAGGTCCAGGGATTTCCGGAGGATCTCAAGGAAAAGAAGCAGCTCCAAAGCTTTCTTGGAGTTGTTAACCTTGCAGGAATGTTTATCAAAAATCTTGCAGAACACCGGAAAGTCTTCAGTCCTTTACTGAAGAAAGATGTTCTATTCATATGGAAGGAGGAGCATCGGGAGGGTATGAAGAAGTTGAAAGAGATTTGCAAAAATCTCCCGAAACTTTCAATACCACAAGATGAGGATGACTTGGTCCTCTACACTGACGCAAGTGATTTCTGGTGGGCGGCAGTGCTCACAAAGATCACCCCATATGGAGAAGAACCTTGCAGATACTGTAGCGGTCTTTTCTCCGATAACGAGGCTGTGCGATGGCACATAAACGAGAAAGAATTTTATGCAGTCAGAAAGGCGTTCAAAAAATGGCCGCTCTTCTTACTTGCTAAAAAATTCGTTTTGAAAGTTGATAACACTAACGTTAAAGCTTTCTTAACAAAAAAGATAGAATCTAAACCTGAAAAGGCTAGATTGCTTAGATGGTAAGCAGAATGCCAATATTATAATTATGATATTGTTATCTTGAAATCTGATCAAAATGTTCTTGCAGATTTCTTAACAATGGATGGAGCCAACTGAGGTTGACTCTATCATGGAGAACCAGAGGCAGCTCCTGGACAACCTGGAGATGCTACAACAAGAATGGCAAGAGTGTTTACTCCATGCCAAACAAGCGGGAAGGATACAAACGGATGATGAATCCAAAGTAACCAACCGCATACGAGAATGTATAAAAAGATGTTAAATCTTAATGATGCCACCCACAAGCCGCTCCTGCGCGGGATCATGGCTCCCATGATCGAAGCAGGCATTACCGTACAGGCTGGATTACCTGTAGCAGGGGATTCAAATACCCCTAGCACAAGTTCTGAGGCTAAGGTGTTAAAACCGGATCCTCGAGAAAAAGATGTTGCAAAGGCTTCACCGCCCGAACCAACATGTCAACCCTCCACCTCTGGGGTAAAAGAGGGAGAGATCAGTCTTAGGCCGCTGACGGGAAAATCTAAGATTGATACTTATATTATTGATATTTCTCCTATTTGGCAGTTGTACCAGTCCAGATGGGAAAAACTCAATACCAGAAAAGGTCTCAATCCGAGCTATTGCCGGGTTGATGTTGCGGGAAAATATCATCGCATATGGATGACCACCGGAGCCAATCCTCAGGAGGTCAAAGAGTGGTATGAATTCGGGGCATTAGCCTCAGTTTATACTACTTCGCCAGCATTTAGCGAAATCAAGGGTCTACCCAGGTGGATCCAAGAAACAGTCTATGATGCTTGGGCAAACAACCAGTCCCTTAACCGGGGAGATGTTCTGGAACTATACTTTCTCAGCGCCGCTCCAGAACCAGTAGGAAAAGGGAATCATGAAGCTTTCCATTTTATTAAGCTTCGGAGACCCGACACGGAGGCCTTAAACTGAATTAAAGCACCAAATCATGAAGTTTCCATTGTCACAACATTCACGGAGGATTAAATCTCCACGAGACGTGCATGGGGACTATGGGTCTGTCTCACAGAGATGGACAAAGTGAAGTACCAGTTCAAGTTCTCTCATAACGCAGGACTTGGATCTTTCCTGTTAAATTCTATGACAGGGAAAACTACAAGCTTCGCAGAGAAGGCCTTTGAAGAAAAGAGGCAGACACTCTGGCGAAACAAGGTGGCGGGAAGCAAAGAAACCCGTCACAAGTTCTGCAACATGGCTCATCTAGGCCATTGGGTAGATCATATCTGCACGGAGTGTCCGACGCAGAAAGAACCAGAGTTTGGCAAAGGCTTCTTTCCAAAGCCTAACAAGAAGAAATTCCGGTCCGACGAGTACGAGGAGCACAAGACTCCACGGGGACGAGCACCTCGGGCACCAAAAAAGTAAAGGGCCCGACAAAGAAAAGGGAGTCATGTGACTCAAGACAGGAGGACCACCCACTAAAAGAAAAACGACGAAAGTGGGTGGATAATAATGCAGGCCAACCACCCACTGACCAAAGTGGGTAATTCTACAAGAACTCCACTCATCAAAAGAAGCCAAATGATGGTGGAAAAGTTGCAGGCTGGCCCCTCGCAACATTATTAACTGAATAATGGAGGATGGGACCAGAAAAGCACCACTCACCAAAAGCATAAGACAAGGCTGAGTGGAGAAAAAACAGAGGGACCTCCCCAACCATTATCACAAAAGGATAAAGGAAGGTTCAACTCCATGTGAAGGCACTAACCAATGTCGGCAATCATGGCCGACAAAAGAAGGTGGATGTCACATTCAAGTTAGCTGGCCACAAAGAAAGAATCCGAGGCCAACTACCAAGCAATTATAGAGGGGATCAAATCTCTATATAAACCCAAGCTCTGGAGAGAAGAGATCATCGAAAATTTTCACAACTCTTTCACACACCACTCTCTCTCTAGAAAATTATCTTTGTATTTTTTTTAATTTCTTGTGTTCAAAGTTTTTCAAATTCTAGTTTTAGTTTCTTTTATTTTATGTATACAAGTATTAGCTACTATGAGTAGCTAAACAAGTTAGTCTCCTCCCTTAGGGAGATTATTATGAAATAAAATAAGTATTTTATAATTCCTCTTTTAACGCTCTATTTTAGCCCAATTTCCGGTTGAGTAAAAATATTTTCTTTTCATTTATCAACAAAAGTATTTAACGTCGAGACACAGTGAATGAGGGAAACTGATTCCTGAAGGTGACCATTCGGCAAAAGCCGAAACGCAGTGAAGGAAGAAGGTTGCAACCATCACTTGCGAGTGCGTGGTGGGACGAAGGCCGAGGAGGCAGGAAGTCCGTAAAACGTGACAAAAGCTCCTGAAGGTGACCAGTCGACGAAAGGTATACTGTTGATTTATGCTTTGAATTATTTTGAAGTGTTACGGAAGCATGTTGGGCCTGATTTATGTTTTAATGTTGTTATAATTATAAGAGTACTCATTGGGGTGATTTAAACTGAAAAGAATAAGTTGTAGGGATTGCTGTAATGTTTTGTATATTTGTGGGGTTGTTTTGATATTATCATAAAGTAGGATATGGGAAAAATGGATGACTTTTATGATTTATGGTAAAAAATGGAATTTTGAGAAATTATGGGAAAAATGGAATTTTATTATAGTTGGTGATATTACATGCAATTATCCCTATTAAATAACCACAAAAATAATTGAGCAAAACATGACAAATCTTAGCAACACTTTTTATTCATCTCTCTTGCAAGGATGAGAGAACTGAGTCGAAATTAGAATTAATTTGTATACTCTCCCACCCAATCTTTATATTCAAAAGAATGAAAAAGCGATATATATGGAAAATATTGATTCATATTGATCCAAATATGACTGCGATTGGAGAGCTAACATAGTGCTCGGCAGAAATCCACCTAAGCAATCCCTGAGAGGTACCACGCTCAGCTGCTGTAGCTAATCGGTTGAACGTGACACTGTAACTCAGTTTCTGTCCCACTTTTGAGAATATCAGTTTAGTTGGATTAATGCTCACACTAACCCCTCGAGGCGAAACGATCTCCACAATGTACGATGAATTCGACTCACCAACGTTAGTAACCGTCCTTGTATACGTCTGCGAAGAAGGTGAAGATGATCCAAGATTGATGGAGAACGAGGGATAGTTCAATTGGGCCTCAGGAATAGACGTCGTTGTCGAGCAATCCACCTTGCGCTGAACGATGATGCCTACTTGCAAGCTGGAATAATTCAAGCCACACAAATAGGGGACGTAGTCTTCGGGCTGGAGGTCATACACGAGCCCCGGATCAGTAGCTCTCGAAGGATTGACATGACCTGCGCCTATTGCGAAGATATCAGCAGCAACATGTGTTTGATCTTCAATTGGTTGGCCTCCGAGGTTGGCTCGATCCGCGGTGGTCATGATGGCGGACTTGATTGCAGCCGGAGACCAGTCGGGGTGCGCGCTCTTCAGCAACGCTGCGACGCCGCTCAGATGAGGGCACGAAATGGAGGTGCCGGAGCCCATGTAGAATTTGTTAGCTTCATCTTCATCAAGGGAAGTGGGCCAAGCTGCAAGAATGTTGCTTCCGGGGCCGATGATGTCGGGTTTGAGGATTCCGGGGCTCACGGAGCTCGGACCTCTCGAGGAAAACGAAGCTACGAATGGGGCGTGGGGATCGCCGATTTGAGTTCCTTCAAACACGATTTTGGCAGTTGGCTTGGAAGCGTTGGTCATGTAGGATTCGATCTTGAGCGCTTCGGCGTAACTGATTTGCGACGAGGGAAGAAAATGCTCGTCGTCGCCTCCTAAGGTTAACGTGTAGCCGCTAGCCTTTGATTGCATTGAAATGAACGCGGCGGCGCCGGCATTCTTCGCCGCTTTTCCGGCGGGTTTGCTGGCGGAGCATAGCACAATCTTTCCGGAAACATTGACTTTCTTGAATGCGCTCACGTCGCAGATTGAGGAGCCGAAGGGGCTCACGCCAGGGTAAACGAGTTCCAAATCTGTGGAAGGGAAGTTTCGAGGCTGGAACGCCGCTTGGCCGGCTAATCTTTGGCCGTCTCCGAGCACTACGGTCGCCGCCAGCCTTCTGTCGATGGTGCTGGCGCCGACCGTGAGAACCCACGGGGCCCCGTTCTTCGCGGTCCAAGCGTCGGGCCCCGTGTTTCCGACGGAGCAGCTGATGAAGATCCCCTTCGCCACCGCGCGGAACGCACCCACCTGTATGTTATCACTGTGGAAAGGGGACGGGGGGTGACTTATCGACATCGAGATCACGTCGACGCCGTCTGCGATGGCGGCGTCGATTCCGGCGAGCACGTCACTCTCGGGGCAACCGGCCTTGGGTCCACAAACTCTGTACACGGCCACATGAGCTAGCGGCGCGATGCCTGCCGCGGTGCCGTTGGCGCTGCCCAAAATGCTGGCGCCGCTCACGAAATTCCCGCCGGCCGTGCTGGCAGTGACCGTGCCGTGGCCTATTTCGTCAGCGGCGGTTTCGCTTCCGGCGTCAAATGTTCTCGCTCCGATGAGCTTGTTGTTACATGCTGCGGATTTGAACCCGCAGTCTCCCTTCCACTTGGCGGGAGGGGGTGGGACCCCCTCGTCGTCGAACGAGGGGTGGCCCGGCGTGATCCCGGAGTCGATCATGCCGATTATGACGCCCCTCCCGTAAGTGGAAGCCTTCCAGAAACCGGTGTTCTGGTGCAGCCCCATGAAGTCGGGAGTGTGGGTCGTGTCGAGTTCGTAAACTCGCTCCCGCCTCGCCGAGACGAAGCCGTCTTTACCTTCGATGGCTTTCGCTTCATCTGCTGATAATCTCGCTGCGAAGCCGGAGAAAACGTGGCGGTAGTGATGAAGAATGCGTGGCTCTTCATCGGTTACAGCCGTCGCCAAAAATGAATGTTGATCGTCGATTTGGGGGTCGATGTGGACGATGTATGTCGCTAGATCAGTTTCTGCTCTCACAAACTGCTCGAAATTGAATATGCAGAAGAGAAGTAGAAAACTAACTGCGAAACTCATAGCTGTGAAGCTTGCGACAGATATTTCAATGGCGGAACAGATAGAAGATAAAAGCTGGTGCTGAGAATTATTTATGCAGGGTTTTCATCAGGCCTTATTCAATATTGTAAGGATAGGATTTTGGCAAGTTCAAAATTTTTACGTGATTTTCGATTAATATATAAATATTACCATCTTTTATGCTTTGAGAAAAGAACTGGATTGAGGAAAACAGATTTATATAGTATTCAGCGAATGTGTTATATTTCTCCATAATATTGTATCAATTTCATATAATCTATTTAATTAAAGCAGAAATATATGATTGTATACTGAAAACTGAGTTTGGCGATTTCTCACTCTTAATTTCTCAATTATTTTTTAAATTATTTTTAATTTCTTGGGACATAAGATCCCATCCGCGAGAAAAGTTAGTTATACGAAGTCATTAAAATTTTACGATCGTCAAACTCCCACACGGATAGAACCTCACGAAGGAAAAGGAGAACCATATATAGTAAGCACCAAGGTTTCAACAATGACAATGATGTCTTACTTAATAAAAAATTAGTATGTAACCCCATCAAAATTTAACAGGTATTATATTACACTTTGATTTAATTAATTATAATTATTTTATATTGTTTTTATGATTATAGCATTTGAAATAATCATTATGCAAATTATTCTTTAATGATTGGTGATATATTTCAAATATTAATGTCAATTCGCTTTCACCAATTAAATGTTAAGTTTTGGTTATTTTCATTGATGGAGTTAATTTTATAAAAGTTCGTTGTGGGATTGTAGATTTTAGAAAAATAATAAGAAAATATGTAATTTGACGTGAGATATGATGTAGAATTTACGTGTCACATTGATATTAATCGTATTATTTGGAGTTTGTAAGATCAGAATTAACTGGTGAGTATCATCTTGTCAAGAGCTTCAAAAGATCATAATTGATTTTAATGTGTCATCTCATTTGGAGTTCGAAAGGTCCAACCACTCGAAAGATGACCGCGACAAAGTACGACGATCGGGCTAAGTCCAACCACTTGAAGCTGTCTAAAATGCATATGTTCTAAGTTCGTTTAATTATCCTAACTCGTTGGGATTTTTGTGAAAATCTTTTTCCGAGTACGTTATTTTTTTGTCATTTTTGGTGGGGATCAAAGAATAAAGCTTTCGAAGTTAATAGTCAAAACAAGTTGGGGATAACTCCATATTAATATTGGTGGATTACAAAGAGGGTGATATTAAACAAACTTTGGGGCTAATTGGAATTAGGACTTAGCCGCAAATATGAGATTGGAAATAAGAGAATTTTGATTTTTCGATGGATAACAAATTAATTTCATTTTATCCTCTCTGATTAAACAAAATTGCAGATTGGAATTTAATAATGGGGGTGGGGCTTTAGCTATTCCTTATTTTCAAAATCTGAGAAAAAATTAAACTCGGGTTGATTTTAATTAAAAAAAATACTAATGAACAAGAAATTGATGTGATTTAATCAAATATGCGAGGTTGCATGTTGTCAATTGTTGTGGAGATGAGTTTGTGTTGTTAATTATCTTCAATTCACAACCTATTTGATGAATTCACAACTGAATTGTAAGCGTTGGTTGTGAATTCGAGTTGCTAGCAATAGTGTTAGTTGTGAATTCTAATTTTAAAACTTGAATTCACAACCAATAAAAGTACAACAAAGACTATTGCTAGTTGTGAATTCAAGTTTTAAAGTTCAAATTCACAATTAGCTAGAAATTAATAGTGCTAGTTGTGAATTCGAGTTTTAAAGCTCGAATTCACGATTAACACTATTTTTAGTTGTAAATTCAAGATTTAAAACTCGAATTAATGACTAACATTATTTCTAGTTGAATTCACAATCAATAAAACTTGAATTCACAAGAAACACTATTGGTAGTTGTGAATTCAAGTTTTAAAGTTAGAATTCACAACTATAAATAGTGTTAGTCGTGAATTTGAGTTTTTAAACCTTGAATTCACGATTAAAACTATTTTTAATTGTGAATTCAAGCTTTAAATTAAAACTTGAATTCACGACTAACATTATTTCTAGTTGTGAATTCAAGCTTTAAAACTCGAATTCACAACCAAAATTACCTATTCAGTTGTGAATCCGAGTTTTAAAACTTGAATTCATAACTAAAATTAATGCTAGTTGTAAATTCGAGTTTTAAAGCTAGAATTCACAGCTAAGAATAGACTTGGTTGTGAATTCGGGTTAAGAGGATAATTTGTCAATTTTTTATCTGAAGGGTAAAATGGTAAGTGTGACCAATTTTTAGATGGGTAGGATATAAACACTTCTTAACATATAAAATACGAATTAACTACAATGTATGAATTCTATATAGAACATGTATAAGTTCTTTGTGTAACTGTATGAATTGCAAAAAATAAATTTTTGCTACCTATGAAATTCGAACTCGGGACCATGAATTCATCCAATAAGGTGATGAATCAACCGTAGATCTTGATCTAAGGGCTGCAAATGGTTCCTATTTTATATTCACTACAACAAAAAATGGTTTTCCGGACACCAAAAAGTGCCCCGATATGTGCTCTATTGGGGCACTTCTTATTTTCGGGGCACTTAATACATGTGCCTCCAAATATCGTGTCCCAATAGGGTTGGGGGCACTTTTTATATTCTAAGATGTGCTTTTATTTTAGTCCACCCCATATCCATTTATATATATGGGGTGGACTATACAACGAATTCATAAGTGTTCAATATAGATTTCATACATTGTAGCTAGTAGTATTTTATATGAATTCACTCACCAATTATTTAATAGCATCACATCACAATTATAGTTAGGTGCTAAATATTTATTAATAATATATAACTTATTTATTGATTTATGCTTTTGTAACATCTTAATTAATTGATTGATTAATAAATATTAATGTTAATAGTGATATATAATTTATAATTTGGTTAATTACGCCAAAAACCATGAACTATACCTCTATTTCCAACTTTTCCATGAACTTTTTTTTTTATCAAAAATTCCCTGAACTTAAAGGGTTGAACAATTTTTCCATGCTTTTTTGCTCAAGTGAAGCTCCGAGCTGACATGGCAATTACAAGCTGACATGGCGCCTACTATGACCGAAAATTGACACATGGCAATTACGAACTGACATGGCGCTGACATGGCACTGCCCATTGACTCCCGCCTCTGCCGTCGCCCTGCCGCCCTTCTCCACCACCATCACCAGATCCGCCACCCTCTGTCGCCCCCTCTGCTGCCTTCCCCCACCACCACACCAAATCCGCCGCCGTTGCTTCCCCCATGACCACCAGATCCGCCACCCTCTGTCGCCCCCTCCGCTGCCTTCCCCCACCACCACACCAGATCCGCTGCCGTTGCCTTCCCCCACGACCACCAGATCTGCCATCCTCTGTCGCCCCCTCCGTTGCCTTTCCCCACCACTACACCAGATCCGCCTAGGGTTGTAAACGAATCGAATCGAGTCGAATATCATAATTTCGTATTCGTATTTGAATACTAACCGAATCGAATCGAATATTTATCGAATACGAATATCAAAATTCGAATATCGAATCGAATACGAATTATTTGATTAATTTACAATCGCAATGACGAAGCGCGACTTGTGATGTAAGAATAACTTCAATTTAAAATTTTGATTTTATAAATTGTAAAGTTTTACTTTTTAAATTGTGGAGAATTACTTTAATGCATGTATATTATGATTCTTTGCATTTTCCCTTTTTAAAATTGTCAATTATTATATAATATTATAATTCTTATATATATAATTAGATATTGATGAATATAAAATTAAATTCATCCAATAAAGTGATGAATCCACCATAAAATTTACAATCAAATGGTGAAAATTAGTTCATAATTTATTTTAGCCCCTCCACACGCACACATATATACATATATATAATATTTAAATATTTAATCATGCATCTTTGCGAATATCGAATCGAATCGAATCAAATCGAATATTATAATTTTATATAAGTATTTGAATACTAATCGAATCGAATTGAATATTTGTTATCGAATACGAATCGAATAATTTCGAATAACACAATTTCGAATCGAATCTTGAATCGAGCAAAAATATTCGATTCATTTACAACCCTAGATCCGCCGCCGTTGCCTTCCCCCACCACCACCAGATCCGCCACCCTCTGTCGCCCCTCCGTTGCCTTCCCTCACCACCACACCAGATCCGCTGCCTTCATCTTCTCCCTCGCGCCACCGACCTAGGGTTTGCGCCGCCTAGGGTCTTCATCCCCCTCGCACCACCGCCTTTATCCGGTCGTCGCCGTGCCGCCCTTCTCTAGGGTTTGCGCTGCCTAGGGTCTTCTTCTCCACCATAAATTCTTCTTCTCCCACAGACCTCGTGCCCTAGCTTCTCCATTAAAGACGTCGCCGTCGCCTTGGCCTTCGAACACTGGCGCCATCGTCGCCTTCCTCCGCCTCCCACACCCAAATCGAAACCCTAGGACCGTGAAGGCGGCGGCGAGCGACCTGGTAGTGAAAAGAAGAGGCCGCGCTGTGCGACCTGGCATTCAGAATCGTGGCAGCAGCGGCGTTGCAACAGACCCGAGGTTGGAAATCTGATTTCGGCGACGTCTAGTGAGTTTTTCGGCTAGGAGGCATGGTTGGGGCTCAAAACGACGTCGTTTTATCCCCCAACTAAACGACGTCATTTTGATTCACTGTCAGCGACGCCATGTCAGTGCCGGCGACGCCATGTCAGCATTTAATTTGGGGATTCTTGAAAGTCATGGAAAAATTGTTCAACCCTTTAAGTTCAGGAAATTTGTGATAAAAAAAAAAGTTTATGGAAAAGTTGGAAATGGAGGTATAGTTCATGATTTTTGGCGTAATTAACCCTTTATAATTATAATTATAATTAAGAATTAAGAAAATAAAAAATAAAAAATAATTGCAAATGAAGAAGAGTTCTGCAAAATTCAAATGGTGCCACGTAGGAGAGAGAATATTTTCTTATTATTACCACTTGTCTCTTTTCGTATCCAACATCATTGGGACTCAGCATGGAATGTGATTGAAGACCTGCTCCCAAAGTTGATGGGATGGCCTTGACTAATGTGGTAGAGAAGATTTTCCAGAGCCTTGTCCACGCCAGATCGATACTTGGTGGGGAACCAATTTTTATCGCAATCTTGTAGAGAATGGAGTACTTGATGGAGAGGTCGGTGCCTTGGATTTTTTCGATAGAGGGACAATGAGTCTTCACACCTCCGGTAAGTTCTGAGGCAACCAGGTGGAGATGCATCTTTTTCTCAGGATGCACAACATTGTCTCGACCCACATTCTCATCAATAAATTGTGGGGAAAAATTGATGTAGTGGCACAGATAAAAGTACAAAATCAGTCATCGTACTTCTCCTTAGAAATGCTCCAGGAGAGATTGTAGTAGAATTTCAACACAATGCATCGAACAAACCTTCTATCGTGTGACACAGTATCAACATGACCAGAATCGGTGAGTAAACGAAACATACCAATACTCAGGATGTTCGCAGGGGTCAGGGGGTGTTCTTCAATAAGATTTTTGCTGACGATAATGGGCTAGAATCTTTTTAGGTAGTCGGAGCGAAAAATAGGTTGCACAATTTGATCATTAGGACGATACAGAATATCCTCCCGTTCAAACTCAAAATCAAGCATTAATGCTCCAAAAAAACCTTTCCCTTACATTCTCCTTGGCCGAGAGCCGTTAGCGGCTGCCAGAAGCCTTGGAAGAGTTACTTCTAGTGAGTAGGGATGGCAATCAGGTACGACGGGTACGGATAGTGACTATCCATACCCATACCCACGAACTAAATGGATAGTGATTTTTAACCATGAAACTATCCATGGATATCAAATGGTATCCAAACCAGCCACCCGCGGATATCCGCTACCCATCAATGGTATCAATGGGTATCTACGAACCCGCTATTTGTCGGGTATTCGCCACCCGCTATCCGTCAAATACCCGCTACCCACTATCCGTCGGATACCCGCCACCCACTATCCCCCGGATACCCGCCATCCATTATCCATTAAATTCCCACGAAATAAAATTTGATTATAAATTTATAACAAATTTAACGAGTAATTGACGGGTATTTTCACGGGTATTTTCGTGGGTAAACGGGTTTCACGGGTATGGATAGTAAGTATCCAAACCCATACCTACGAACTAAATGGAAAGTGAATTGCAACCACGAAACTATCAGTGGATATCAAATGCCTCTCAAACCCATCCTAATAGGTTCGGGTTTTCGTGGATATCCATTACCTGCGGGTAAATTGCCATCTCTACTAGTGAGATGAGAGAGGCAGGCGCAAACTCTAGAGGCATAAAGGGAGTCCCAGAAACCTTCTTCTTCTTGTCGGTTGGCCATTTATGAGAAATCACTTTCCTCTTCTTTTTGAGGTTGCTTAACTGGTGCAGGGGAATTTGCAAGATGTTCTTTTCCTCCGCTATCTCCTTAGGGTGCAGTTACTTTGGTGGTAAATTTTTCATTGAAAAATTAAAGATGGATAAGATGAAATTGAAAAAGGACCTAGAAACCCTTGAAAACACAAAAGATGAAACAGACTAAAGGGTCGAGCCTCGTTAAAACCTCTGCAACGAAAACTCAGAGGGAAAACCCTTGCAGAGAAAAAAGAGTACTTGTCTAAACAACATCTGAAGGAAGGGAAAAAGCAAAAAATAAAACAAGGAAAGAGGTGACGCGGCCACGAGCTCCGGACTAACCATCGCCAAGGCCTCGACACCCCAACCGACAAAAGGGGAAGACAAGATCCACCGAGGAATTACGTCCTGACCATCGCCCATCAAAGAATCCATGACTTCCCCAACCGAAAAGATAAACGCGCCCAAAGGCACAAACTAGCAGCGGCGCAAGACAAGGCAGCTTACCATGACACACGGCCGCCAACCATAAAGAAGAGCCAGATCCTGGCTCAGGCAAGCCCACAACAACGCGACCCCGAATCAAATTCAGCCAACCATAGATGAATAAGAAAAAATGAGAAAAAAATATCATTTTCTCTTTTTTTATCATATGTTTACTAGAGATGAAAAGATGAGAAATGTTGGAAACTATATTCACACCCCTACCCTAGGATAATATTATCCAACTGTTGTGCCCAAAAATAACACCTTGCAAAAGAGAGTAACAAAAACACGAGAAAAAAATGTAAAAACGTAGAACTTTATGCGGTATTGATCTAGCGTAAGGCTTATAGAATATCTACCCATTCAAACTCAAAATCAAGCATTAAATGCTCTTCAAACTCCTTTCCCTTGCATTCTCCTTGGCCGAGAGCCGTTAGTGGCTACCAGAAGCCTTGGAAGCGTTACTTCTAGTGAGATGAGAGAGGCATGCGCAAACTTGTTATGGTAATAATAGTGTATATAAGGGAAATGGGGGAAAATAAGAAGAGTTTGGGAAGAGAGATAGAAGAGGAGAGAGAGAATTGCAGATTTCCAAAGGCTGCGTATTTCTTTCATCAACTAGGTTTTGTAATCCCCAAAAGTGGGACCCAACACAACAACTTAAAATAACAATTTAAATAATTGGAAATCCCCAAAAGTGAGATTCCAAAGCAACTTAAACAAAATATCACAATTAGCCACTTTCAACATTATCTTTAGCCACACACGTGTAGCCTCCGATTTCAATCTTTGCTTTTGACTTTTCCATCAAATTCCCACCCAAATTATTCATCTCTTTCTCCATTCCTTGCATCCCAGAATTAATTACAGTCGATCCTTTCTTCTTGCAAACTCTAACCTTCAAATCCACTATCTTCTCTACTATTTCCATGACAATACCTCCCGCCGCCAGAGATCCTTGTCCCCAAGGATCGATCTTGCCGAAAGATTTCACCATGAATGCCTCATCTTCCCAGCTAATTGCTTCAGTATCACTGGCCGACCAAAGAACCAATTTTTGTGGAAATTTCACTCCACCTCGTTCAACCACTCGCTGGTCCAAGAATCCCACCGGTGAAACACAAAAGGTACCGTCTTCAGATAATGGGGGCAGATCTGGTAAAACCTTGGCTGACGGACTGATGACTCGTTTGAGGAGAGAGACGTGGAATACCGGATGAACTCGGGCTCCTTCAGGTAGGTCCAGTTTATAGGCCACCTTTCCAATTCTTTCAATGATCTTGTAAGGCCCATAAAAATGGGGTGACAACTTAAGGTTCTTCCGTAGGGCGACTGTGGACTGGCTGTAGGGCTGTAACTTGAGATAGACAAAATCGCCAACCTCAAATTCTCGTTCAGTGCGCTTCTTGTCAGCAAAAAACTTCATACGACTCTGGGCTGCAAGTAAGTTTTCCTTCAATTGATGCACAAACTTCTGTCGTTCTTGCATATATTCTTGAGCTTTTGTACTGGTGGTAAGAGATTGGGACTGCAAATTGAAGTGTCGAGGAGGAAAACCATATAGAGCTTGAAAAGGGGAGGTTTTGAGGCTGGTATGACAGTTAGTGTTATACCAGAACTCAGCTAGGGATAACCACCGTGTCCACTGCTTGGGGTGGTGGTGAGTCATGCATCTCAAGTAGGTTTCTAGGCATTGGTTGACCCTCTCAGTCTAACCATCCGACTGAGGATGATAGGCCGAAGACATATCCAATTGAGTTCCCATTAATTTAAACAACTCCTTCCAGAACAGGCTTGTAAATACCTTATCCCTGTCTGAAACAATGCTAATAGGTTGGCCGTGAAGCTTGTAGACATTGTCCAAGAATACCTTAGCCACTGATTGAGCCGTATAAGGGTGTGATAACGCTAAGAAGTGACTGTACTTAGTAAACCTGTCCACTATGACCAATATAACATCCTTTCCCAGTGATTTTGGAATTCCCTCGATGAAGTCCATAGAGATGTGTGACCAAACCTGATCAGGGACTGGGAGAGGTTGGAGAAGGCCTTGGTATGATCCTCCAATGGCTTTATTTTGGTTACACACAGTGCATGCTGCAACCCATTCATTAATATCATTCTTCAGTTTAGGCCAATAGAACCATCTCTTAACTCTCATATAAGTACCTAGAGTTCCAGAGTGACCGCCGTAAGGAGATTAGTGGAGTTCCTTTAGGATTGTTTGTCTCAGATCTGAATTCTCCCCAATAACAAGCCTTCCCTTATACCTGAGTACTTCTCCATGTAATGTAAACTCAGGATAGGCAGATGGATTGATTGCTTTCGCCTCTAAGATGGAAGTAAAATACTTGTCACCCAGGTAACTAATAGTAACTTGCTTCATCCATTCTGGAACCATGACAGATATAGCATAACAATCATCCCCTCTCACTGTTATTCGAGAGAGAGCATCAGCAGCTTTATTTTCGAGGCCCTTCTTGTAGCAGATTTCATAATCAAGGCCCAACAACTTTGGTATCCATCTTTGTTGAGTAGGAGTTGTAATCCTTTGATCCAACAAGTACTTTAGGGCTTGTTGATCTGTGTTAATATAGAACTTGTGACCTTGCAGGTAATATTTCCACTTTTGAACTGCAAGGAGAACAGCCAGAAATTCTCTTTCATAGATAGATAACCCTTGATTTTTCAAACATAGTGTCTTACTCAAATAAGCTAGAGGTCTTCCTTCTTGCATAAGGACAGCCCCTACTCCCTTTCCACTAGCATCTGTCTCAATGACGAATGGCAGTAAAGTCTGGTAGCCTCAATACAGGAGTAGTAGCTATAGCCTGTTTAAGGGCTTGAAAGGCAGCATCAGCTTCTGAATTCCAATTGAAAGCCCCCTTTTTTAATAAAGAAGTTAAGGGCCTGCTAATGGACCCATAGTCCTTCACAAATTTCCTATAATAGCCAGTGAGGCCTAGGAAACCTCTTAATTGCTTTAGTGTAGTGGGGGCTGGCCAATTAACCATACAACTTATCTTTTCAGGGTCTGTTGCTACCCCTTCAAAAGTGATAATGTGGCCTAGGTACTTCACCCTTTCTTAGCCAAACTGGCATTTACTCTTCTTGGCAAAGAGTTGATGGCTTCTTAACAATTCAAGTACGGTCTTCAAATGACTTAGGTGCTCCTCCCATGTTCGGCTATATACCAAGATATCATCAAAAAAGACTAATACTGACTTTCTCAAATGATCCTTAAAAACCTGATTCATTAAGAATTGAAATGTGGCTGGTGCGTTACATAACCCAAAGGGCATCACCACAAATTCAAAATGCCCATGATGAGTACTAAAAGCTGTCATAAATCTGTGCTCAGGTTTTACTAAGATCTGAAAATAACCTGACCGTAGATCAATTTTAGAGAAAAACCTTGCTCCATGTAATTCATCAAGAAGCTCATCAATAACTGGTATAGGGTATTCATGTTTAATGGTTAAGCTGTTTAAATATCGGTAGTCAACACACATTCGCCAAGTAGAATCCTTCTTTTTCACCAACAAAACAGGCGCTGAGAAGGGGCTCCTGCTATTTTGTATCATTCCTGACTCTAAGAGTTCCTTGACAATTCTTTCTATTTCTCCCTTCTGATTATAAGAGACCCTGTAGGGAAATTGGTGTTTTGGGAAGCTTCCTGGTTTCAAAAGTATCTGGTGTTCAACCTGCCTGTGTGGTGGAAGTTCTGTAGGTTCCTTGAAAATGTCCTGATATTCTGATAAGAGGCTCTCCAATTGGAGTGGTGTCTCATGTTGTATTGCTTTCAATCTCACCCAATATACATCTTCAATGTCATCTAATGCCGAATGCATCATTTGGAATAAGGTAGGGCCTGATATTAGATGGCAGCTTGTATCTTTAGTTATTGCCTGCACCTTAACCTTCTTCCCCGAAATAGTGACAGTGAAAGTCATCTGCTCATAATCTAGCTCTATGAGGGTGCATGATTTTAACCAATCTCCCCCCAAGATTAAATCACAACCCTCAGTAGCTAGCAACCTGGGTGAGTAGGTAAATTCATGATCCTGCATTTTCCACTTGAATCCAACCACTCTAGTAGAGCTAACCATCCTTTGGCCATTGGCTACCTTGACTAAAATTGGTTTTGCCGGTTCAATCTTACAGCCCATCGCTTTAGCTGTAGACTCCTTGATAAAACTTAGGGTACTGCCCGAGTCTATAAGAATGTGTAGCTTCTGTTGGCCTACTACCCCACACACCCTCATAGTAGTTAAGCCACCTTCCCCAGTAATAACATTTATAGCCATTTGAATTTCCTTCATATTAGTGTGTTGCTCAGGTTCCAAAACAGGCGCATTTAATACAGCTTCAACTTAGGCAGCCTCTTCTTCATCCTCAGTCATAATCATATTAATCACCCTTTCTTTACACCTGTGTCCTGGTGTGAATTTCTCATCGCAATTATAACACAGTCCCTTTTCCCTCCTTGCAGCCATCTCTGCAGCAGTTAAGAGATAGAAGGGTCTTTTTGATTGCGGGGAAGGAAACTTGTTCTGCATAGGTTGGTTGGATTCTGTTCTCTTAAATGAACTTGTGGTAGTTGTATTTGGCCTCCCAGTAAATTTAAGCTTCCTTGTTATAGCCTCCAAGGTGTGCACTTGTTTCTTTCCCAACTCAATAGTTTGAGCCAATGTGGTAGGTTCAAACATGAGTATAAAAGCCTGTAGTTCTTCACTTAGCCCACTAACAAAGCTTGCTATATAATACTCCTCAGAATACCCCGACTTATTTAACATAGCCATACATGCCCTGAGTTCTTCAAACCTTTCCACACATTCTTCATAAGACCCCACCTGTTTCAGCTTGTTAAACTCAGAAATGATCTTTGCTTCTTTTAGTTCCTCAAATCTAGCTGAAATAATTTCCAAAAATTGTGCCCAACTGACACTTGACTCATCGAGTGATAAATTCTGGAACCACTGTGCTGCCTTACCATCAAAATGCATTGATGCCAAAACTACTTTTTGGTGATCTGGTATGTTTGGAATAAGTTTGAAATATCCTTGACATTTGAGCATCCAAGATCTAGGTTGTGTCCCATCAAATCGTGGAAAATCCAATTTAGGAAGAGGGTTAATGAGGTTGTTACCTGACCCATCTGATTGCTGTTTGTATTTGTACAGGGTCCTTGGATTTCCACCGCTTTGCCAATCCTCAGGGGGGGTTCCCTAATATTGATCCACCATCACCAAAAGGCGATTTCCCACGGTCAAAACTGGTTAGCTGTAGTTGTAGTGAGGCTAGAGTGGTTGTAAGGTGATCAAATCTTCCAGCAAAATCTCCCAACTGTCTTTGAACTTCTGATGTAACAGTAGATAGTTGCTCTTGTAATTTCATTTCAGCTGCTTCCCTTTTCATAGTCTCTGTTTGTAAGATTTGATCCAATCTTTTCTGTGCCTCTAACAAATCCTTAAACCGCGTAGCATCAGCCATTACCAAGAACGTGGCTCTGAGATACCAATTTTTATGGTAATAATAGTGTATATAAGGGAAATGGGGGAAAATAAGAAGAGTTTGGGAAGAGAGATAGAAGAGGAGAGAGAGAATTGCAGATTTCCAAAGGCTGCGTATTTCTTTCATCAACTAGGTTTTGTAATCCCCAAAAGTGGGACCCAACACAACAACTTAAAATAACAATTTAAATAATTGGAAATCCCCAAAAGTGAGATTCCAAAGCAACTTAAACAAAATATCACAATTAGCCACTTTCAACATTATCTTTAGCCACACACGTGTAGCCTCCGATTTCAATCTTTGCTTTTGACTTTTCCATCAAATTCCCACCCAAATTATTCATCTCTTTCTCCATTCCTTGCATCCCAGAATTAATTACAGTCGATCCTTTCTTCTTGCAAACTCTAACCTTCAAATCCACTATCTTCTCTGCTATTTCCATGACAAAACTCTAGAGGCATAAAGAAAGTCCTAGAAGCCTTCTTCCTCTTGTTGGTTGGCCATTTATGAGAAATCACTTTTCTCTTCTTTTTTAGGCTGCTTAACTGGTTCAGGGGAATCTGCAAGATATTTTTTTTCCTCCGCTATATCCTTAGGGTGTAGTTACTTTGGTTGTAAATTTTTCATTGAAAAATTAAAGATTGATAAGATGAAATTGAAAAAGGACCTAGAAACCCTTGAAAACACAAAAGATGAAACATACTAAAGGGTCGAGCCTCGCTAAAACCTCTGCAAGGAAAACTCGGAGGGAAAACCCTTGCAGAGAAAAAAGAGTACTCATCTAAACAACATCTCAAGGAGGGGAAAAAGCAAAAAATAAAACAAGAAAAGAGGTGACGCGGCCACGAGCTCCGGACTAACCATCGCCAAGGCCTCGACACCCCAACCGGGAAAAGGGGAAGACAAGATTCACCGAGGAATTCCGTCATGACCATCGCCCATCAAAGAATCCATGACTTTCCCAACTTGAAAGATAAACGTGCCCAAAGGCGCAAACTAGCAGCGGCGCAAGACAAGGCAGCTTACCATGACACACGGCCGCCAACCATAAAGAAGAGCCAGAGCCTGGCTCAGGCGAGCCTACAACAGCGCAACCCCGAATCAAATTCAGCCAACCATAGATGAATAAGAAAAAAATGAGAAAACATTATCATTTTCTCTTTTTTTTATCATATGTTTACTAGAGATGAAAAGATGAAAAATGTTGGAATATATATTCACACCCCTACCCTAGGATAATATTATCCAACTGTTGTGCCTGAAAATAACACCTTGCAAAAGAGAGTAACAAAAACACGAGAAAAAATGTAAAAACGTAGAAGTTTGTACGTTATTGATTTAGCGTAAAGCTTCTAGAATATGTACCCATTCAAACTCAAAATCAAGCATTAAATGTTCCTCAAACTCCTTTCCCTTGCATTCTCCTTGGCCAAGAGCCGTTAGTGGCTACCAGAAGCCTTGGAAACGTTACTTCTAGTGAGATGAGAGAGGCAAGCGCAAACTCTAGAGGCATAAAGAGAGTCCTAGAAGCCTTCTTCCTCTTGTTGGTTGGCCATTTATGAGAAATCACTTTCCTCTTCTTTTTGAGGCTGCTTAACTGGTTCAGGGGAATCTGCAAGATATTTTTTTTCCTCCGCTATCTCCTTAGGGTGCAGTTACTTTGGTTGTAAATTTTTTATTAAAAAATTAAAGATGGATAAGATGAAATGAGATTATATAATAAAGAAAAAAAAAAGACCTACAAACTCTTAAAAGCATAAAAGATGAAACAGACGAAGGGTCGAGCCTCGTTAAAACCTCTACAAGGAAAACCCTTGCAGAGAAAAAAGAGTACTCATCTAAACAACATCTCAAGGAGGGGAAAAAGCAAAAAATAAAACAAGAAAGAGGTGACGCGAAAGCGAGCTCCGGACTAACCATCACCAAAGCCTTGACACCCCAATCGACAAAAGGGAAAGATAAGATCTATCGAGAAATTTCGGCCTGACCATCGCCCCTCAAAGAATCCATGACTTCCCCAACCGGAAAGATAAAAGCACCCAAAGGCGCAAACTAGCAGCGGCGCAAGACACGACAGCTGACCATGACACGCGACCGCTAACCTTAAAGAAGAGCCAGAGCCTGGCTCAGGCGAGCCCACAACAGCGCGACCCCGAATCAAATTCAACCAACCATAGATCAATAAGAAAAAAAATGAGAAAATATTATCATTTTCTCATTTTTTATCTTATGTTTACTAGAGATGAAAAGATGAGAAATGTTGGAAAATATATTCACACCCCAACTCAGGATAATATTATCCAACTATTGTGCTTGAAAATAACACCTTGCAAAAGAAAGTAACAAAAACACGAGAAAAAGCGTAGAAATGTAGAACTTTGTATGGTGTAGATTTAGCGTAAGGCGTTGAGAACAAGTAAGGTAATGATCGTCCATGATTTTACACTAAGGTTTTACACATATTTATAGACGAAATTCCTATGAATTACAATGAAAAAATGATTCTATTTAGACCTAGAATAGGAATATAATTCTTCATGATAAACATGCATTTTTACCTCTTGGTGTGTCATTTTTTATGTTTAGTTATGAGGATTTTGTGTGTTTGATGGTCTATTTGAGCTTATATTTGTTTATGGTCAAGAACTTGTCAGTTGCTTGTTGTTTGAACGAATTTTCAGAAATAATGAAGCAGAATTTGGAAGAATTAGCTGAAATACAAGTTGTAGTTCGTCTCAAGAGGAGTTCGTGAGCATAAACGGATCATAAATCAGAGTTCGGACGAGGGAGAACGAGTCAAAAACAATTGCTGCGCAAAGTTGTCAGGACCTCGTCGAGAATTCGGCGCCTCATGCGGGCTGGGCACGCAGCCGCGCCTCGGGCCACGTGACAGCACGAATTTTGCGCGATTATTCTATTATTTCAGCTATTTTTCGATCCTACACGGTTTTGACCTATATTTTGAGACCTAGGGCATATAAATACTCCCCAAAAACATATTGAAAGAACTTTTTATGACCTAAATCATATTTTTACATCTTTTGGAGAGCTTTGAAGAGACGGAGAACATCATTGGAGCAAGAACAGAAGAATCTCAATTTTACTACGGTTTTTATTATTTAATGTTTATTTGTTTATTTGAGATATTGATTTTTAGTCATATGTCTATGTGTGGCTAAAATCCTTTTTCCCAGGGTTTAGGGAACAGACATGATTTGAATTTCTGACTGTTTGATTCAATTAATTGAGATTATTATTCCTTTTTATGTTCTTATTATAATTGTTTGCTTTATTGCTTGATCACCATAACCATAGGTTTTAATTTGAGATCTGGAGATGATGATTATTACCTGAACTAAGAACATACAACACATTTATTTTAATTCTAAAGGTAATTGATAATTGTGAGGGTATTAATCCTAGGAACTTTTAGGAGTTACATGTTAGAAGTGAGATCTAGGGATGGTAGCCTTGCATGTAAACAACGGTTTGTATGCCACGGGAGTGGGTATGAACTAGCTTAGAGATTGCCTTAGGAATCATCTTATTAATTGAATTGAAGATGTTAGTTAGGAGAATCTGTTGAAAGCTTTGCCTTGAGAAATCTTCTCTTATCTGTTTCTCTGCTTCGCAGCTTGATTTATTTTGTTTCCTGTTATTTTATATATTTAGTTTTAAAAACAAAACTCTTAATTTCGTTTGTCCAGATAGAGTAGAATAATTTAGGATAGGAATTGGTTAATTCAGTGATCTCTGTGGAATACGACCTTGCTTGCTACTGTACACAATTGCACTCGTACACTTGCGGCGTGTCAAATAAAATAGCGAACAAGTTTTTGGCGCCGTTGCCGGGGACTGATTTTTATCAGTACTATATGTTAATTATTTGATACTAATCTGGATTTTTATTTCTATTTATTTATTTTTTTGTTCTTTATTTTTCCTGTGGTTCTAATTCTTGTGTTTGGAGCTTTCTAGGTGTGAATGAACACACGATCTCAGAATCTACCTCTTGAAGATTTTGATCTAGAGATTGAAGCCCCGCTCCACCTTAACAACAACAAGAAAAGAGAAGCCACACTAAACACGATGGCTGCTACTGCAGAAGAAGTCCGGGCATTGAGAGAACAGCTGCAGGCGTTGTTGGATGCTCAGAAAAATGCTGGCGAGCAGAAATAGGCCCCAATCAATGAGGCGTTCACTCCGCAATATTATTTTCACGAGCCTCCAAGAGTCAACGCAAATAATTTTGAGCTCAAGACTGGTTTAATCACGATGGTGCAGCAAAACCAGTATGGAGGCAAAGCTGTGGAAGATCCCAATGCGTATCTGGCGCAATTCCTGGAGCTGTGTAGCACTGTTAAGATGAATGGAGTCCCAGATGACATTATACGACTCCGTCTTTTCCCATTCTCACTCAGGGATAAGGCAAAGTCGTGGTATCAAACTCTACAGCTGGGAGCTAACCCAGTATGGGGGGATTTGGCGGATCTTTTCCTGCAGAAGTTCCATCCTCCTGGGCTTACATTGAAGTTGAAGATGGATATTCTTCAATTTCAGCAATTTGATGGAGAGACTTTGGCTGAAACATGGGAAAGATACCAGGAGAAGTTGAGAAAGTGCCCGTCCCATGGCTTTGATGAGGGGACTTTAGTCATCATGTTCTACAATGCTTGTGGAGAGCGCACGAGGATGTTTATGGATACAGCAGCTGGAGGCTCCCTACTCAAGAAGGAAAGCTCGGAAGCAATTGAGATCATAGAAAGTATGGCGGCTACCAGTTACCAATGGCCGTCCGAGAGGGTACAATTGAAGAAAGTTGCTGCAGCATCTAGCTCAGATCCCATGGCATTGATCTCGACTCAGCTGGGAGAGCTGAACTAAAAAATTTTGGCGATGTCAATGGGAAATCCTGAGCCGGCTGTGGAGATCCCAACAGGCGTAGAAGACGCTAACTACATCAATGGCAGAAGCTATGGGAACTTTCAACATGGGCAACAAGGTGGATATAATAGTGGACAACAGTTTCATCATGGAGGGCGTCTACACCCAAATTTGGCGTATGGGAATCCCAACAATGCAATTCAACCTCCACCAAGCTTCTCGGTAACCAATGGAGTGATAAATGAAGAGAAGAAGCCGAATATAGAGGAGTTGCTGATGAAGTTCATGTCCAAATCCGACGAGAGGATGGAAAAGTTAGAGTCCAATGCCGCTGCTGTGGGGACTCAATTGAAGATGTTCGAGACCCAATTGGGTCAAATAGCCACCGCCGTCGATAAACTCCAACAGTAAGGTAATCTCATAAACAATGCCAAGGTGAACCCAAAGGAGCAGTGCATGGCCATTGGATTGAAGAGTGAAGCCACCTCTGAAGGTAGCCATGGATCTCGTGAGATGGAGAGAGGAGAGTTCTCGTGGAGAGTCCATGAGGAAGGCCGACGACTTCCACCTCATCTGCGTCCTCTTGGGTGGATGCCGTTTCCCCAGCGTCATTATAAGATCATAGATTTACCGAGCGGGACCACATAAGAAGAGGCCAAGACGGCAGAGTATGAGAGTGCACCCCCGATTGAGGAAAAAGCTGAGGAGGTCACTGTTGAGGTTTTTGGCAAAAAGAAGGATGAAAAGCAGAAAGCTACTTCGCCAATTTAGGGAACATACATGATTTGAATTTCTGACTGTTTGATTCAATTAATTGAGATTATTATTCCTTTTTATGTTCTTATTATAATTGTTTGCTTTATTGCTTGATCACCAATTTAGCATAATCATAGGTTTTAATTTGAGATAGGGAGATGATGATTATTACCTGAACTAAGAACATATAACACATTTATTTTAATTCTAAAGGGAATTGATAATTGTGAGGGCATGGTGAACGTCGTTTACCACCAAATAATTCCTGCAGAATTATCAAAACAAATTAGTATGATGATAAGTAGGGTCGATCCCACAGAGAGCAGGTAAAATCATTCAATTCCCTAAAAACCTATATTTTTTGTGATGCCACCACGCCTTAATTTTGGAGAAAATATTAATTATAACTAAGAAAACAAAATTAATCAAATAAAGACTCTAGAAAAATATCAATAGAAAGGTAATTCGGCTCAAATAAATCCACACTAATTCAAAGCTCTGATCATCGACGCAATAATTAATTAATCCCTATTAACCAACTAGTTATAGGATACCGTGATACGCACTGACATACCCCAATTCCTACTTACTGTGTCGATAGACGGCTAGATACGCTAGTCCTACCTATTTTCCTTATTAAAATATAACCTAGCTAGATACGTCAGTGTTAGATTTAATATTCTAATAGCATTAAGATGAAGGAACCCAATTTATATCAATTATCCTAGATACGCTAGTAATAATTAATACACCAATTAATTCCTACTACGAACACAGTAGTTTTATCACTAATCAGCCCTATTCCAACAATTACGGATTGGAGGTGCTAATTGACTGTAATCCAATTAAACCTAAGTTGGCCAGACTTAAATAAAATCAGAATTATCTTTAAACCCTAGGAATTAATGATAAACATGCATTTTTTCCTCTTGGTGTGTCATATTTGATGCTTAGTTGTGAGGATTTTGTGTGTTTGATGCTTTATTTGAGCTTATATGGGTTTATGGTTAAGAACTTGTCACTTGCTTGTTGTTTGAACGAATTTTCAGAAATGATGAAGCAGAATTTGGAAGAATTGGCTAAAATACAAGTTGTAGTTCGTCTCAAGAGGAGTTCGTGAGCGCAAACGGATTGTAAATCAGAGTTTGGACGAGGGAGAACGAGCAAAAACAAAATTGTTGCGCAAAGCTGTCAGAACCTCGTGGCGCCTCATGCGGGCTGGGCGCGCGGCCGCGCCTCGGGCCGCGTGACAGCACAGTTTTTGCGCGATTTTTCTATTATTTCAGCTATTTTTTTGATCCTATACGGGTTTGACCTATATTTTGAGACACAGGGCATATAAATACTCCCCAGAAACTTATTGAAAGAACCTTTTATCAGCTTTTATCACCTTTCATCATATTTTACTTTTCCTGAGAGCTGTGAGAGACGGAGAACGGAGCAAGAGCAAGATTGAAGATTCTCAACTTTACTACGGTTTTTATTGTTGAATGTTTATTGGTTTTATTGAGATATTGATTTTTAGTCATATGTCTATGTGTGGCTAAAATTCCTTTTTTCCAGGGTTTAGGGAGTAGACATGATTTGAATTTCTGACTGTTTGATTCAATTAATTGAGATTGTTATTCCTTTTTATGTTCTTGTTACAATTGTTTGCTTTATTGCTTGATCGCCAATTTAGCATAATCATAAGTTTTAATTTGAGATCGGGAGATGATGATTATTACCGGAACTAAGAACATAGAACACATTTATTTTAATTCTAAAGGGAATTGATAATTGTGAGGGCATTAATCCTAGGAACTTTTAGGAGTTACATGTTAGAAGTGTGATCCAGGGATGGTAGCCTTGCATGTAATCAACGATTTGTATACCACGGGAGTGGGTATGAACTAGCTTAGAGATTGCCTTAGGAATCATCTTATTAATTGAATTGAACATGTTAGTTAGGAGAATCTGTTGAAACCTTTGCCTTGGGAAATCTTCTCTTATCTATTTCTCTGTTTCGCAGCTTGATTTATTTTATTTCTTGTTATTTATTTATTTATTTAGTTTTAAAAACTAAAACACTTACTTTCGTTTGTCCAGATAGAGTAAAATAATTTAGGATAGGAATTGGTAAATTCAGTCTCTGTGGAATACGACCTTGATTGCTACTGTACACAATTGCACCCGTACACTTGCGGCGTGTTAAATAATATAGCGAACAATTAATCGAAATCAATAGGAACCAATTTTATGCTCAATTAGGTCTCACAGATTATTAAATTAGTGTTTCATTATTCTCGCCGAATTAAAAGTTTAGCTGCTTATAATTAAACTAAAAATAAACAAATAAATTAAAGTAAACATAAAACAATTAAACACTAATAAACGAAAAATTGCAAATAAAGTACTAATGAAATATAACTAGAAAGATAAATGGAATTGAAATAAACTGATCACCACACTTTCGAAAATTAAAAGGAATCGCTTGACACCGTAGGAGCACTCCAGCCGCAATTCTTCAAAAAACACAACTTAAAACTAATAAATCCTAACTTAAACTTGCATGCAAAGAAACGTGCAGAATGATCATAAAAGGAATCAAAAGAGTTGTTCTCCAAAAACAAAAACTAGTCAAACTTATCTTCCTAATCTCAAAAGTTGCGGCTCTTAAAAGGAAAAAGAGTCCTAACTAAAATCAAACACAAGGGATCAAAAAACCCCTAAGTGGCCGAACACCCCCAATTATCATGGGTTTCGGCCCCTTTCAAAAACTTAAGCCCAAAATTAATCAAAAGAGTATTTGGCTTAATTAAATTACAAAAATAATTAGCTCTAAAGCCAAATCTCTAAATTCCTCCAAAAATCACCAACTTCTTTAACCAATTCGTGACTTTCAATACTTCTCCCATCTTCAAGCTTTCTTCTCCATCCAATGCAATCCCTGCGCCAAAAGTGCAAATAACGGGTTATATCCGAGCAAAACCAACGGAAAATAACACGAATATAAATAACTAAAACACACGCATCAGGGCATTAATCCTAGGAACTTTTAGGAGTTACATGTTAGAAGTGTGATCCAAGGATGGTAGCCTTGCATGTAATCAACGGTTTGTATGTCACGGGAGTGGGTATGAACTAGCTTAGAGATTGTCTTAGGAATCATCTTATTAATTGAATTGAACATGTTAGTTAGGAGTATCTGTTGAAACCTTTGCTTTGGAAAATCTTCTCTTATTTGTTTCTCTGCTTCGCAGCTTGATTTATTTTGTTTCCTGTTATTTTTTATATTTAGTTTTAAAAACAAAACTCTTAATTTCGTTTGTCCAGATAGAGTAGAATAATTTAGGATAGGAATTGGTTAATTCAGTCTCTGTGGAATACGACCTTGCTTGCTACTGTACACAATTGCACCCGTACACTTGCGGCGTGTCAAATAAAATAGCGAACACTTCATAATTATCTTGTGTCTTCGTGTTGATCTCTTTAATTCAATTCCATCTTGCTCCGGACTTCAGTCTCAACTAATTTCGCTTGTTGGACTATTTCGGGATAAGGTCATCTCCAAGAAATGGATATTATACTATCAATGGCAATATTGCTTGGGCCAAACAGGGTTGAATATCGAGAGAACCTTGGGCTTCTTGGAATTGGGCTCTATCAACTCTGAACAGCGATGTCCTAGGTTCAGCAATGCTATCAAGAGCCTGTCAACGCTGCCCTTTAGGGGATCTTCCCTGTGCTTGGTTGCTTTACTTCGATATCATAAGATGCATATTTTTGTTCTCATCACCAACATTGGAAAGAAACCCGAGAAAATATTTCACCATGCCAGGAGAAAATTTTCCATTTTAGTAAACATGTGAAAATAGTGAAAAATGGGAGAAAACATACTTATTTTTTAGCACATCTTATTTTTGCGTATCATCTTGTCTGAGTTTGAAAGACCATAACTGAGGTTTGAGCATTATCTTATTTTGAACTTAATAGACCATCTATGACTTATGAGCATTATGTCGTTTAAAATTTGAAAGATCATAACTGAGTTATGAGTATCATCACTTCTAGAGTTTGAGATAACACCATCAAATGTAGTATAATATTCAATCTTAATTTCAATTGTCAGCTCTCTAGCAAACAAATTTCTAACAATTTAATTAATAATAATTGTAAATTTTTATTAATAATTTGAATTAAAATTTTCATTATAAATTATTGTGATAATGCTTATCTGTCTCAATACACATTCAAACATTAGGGTGTGTTTGATATATAAATTGAGATAAAGGGTGATAAATAAAACTTAGACAAATAAAACTTAGATAAATAATACTAGGGGGAGGAGATATTAAATTTCACAGTGGAACAATGATATAAGAGCGGGCTCTCGCTTAATGCGGGTCTTCTTGTTAATCAATATTGCTATCAAACGCTTAGATAAGATATGATTATTTATCTATCTTGCTTTATCTAGGGCATACAAAATAAATAATAATTTAAATAACAAAAGATTAAAAAATAGAGAAAATTTTATGTAAGCATGTCGATAAATGTTTAGACCTGTCAAGAACATGTATACTTGTACCCCTCCAAATTAGATTAATCAAACACATTTAAATTTATAAATATAATAATAGATTATTTGTATCAGTATAATAAACCATAACAAAGTTATATGCCTTAATAATAAAAAGTACTCCCTCCGTCCTGTAAGAGAGTATCGTATATGAGATGACAATAATTTTAAGAAAAAGTTAATTGATAGATAATGTGTTGAGTGAAAATGAGTGGTTGTGGTTGACTTGATTGTAGGGTTATGTATAAATGAGTGGTTGTGGTTAAAAAGAGAAAATGATGTCATGTCCCAAAATGAAAGTGATACTTTCTTATAAAACATACGAAAATGGAAAATGTGATACTTTCTTATGAGACGTAGGGATTGTAAAATATTTTAAAAAATAAATATAGGCATGTCGATTAATATTTGGACACCTTTAATATTAATGTATTTGTAGATGTGCAAACTCGATTAAAAGGTGATTTTACCGAACAATTTTTTTTTCCGATTTTCATGAGTTTGTTAGGATCACAATATATATATATATATATATATATATATATATATATATATATATATATATATGTATAGGGTTAATGGTGTTTTTTACCCTATTTGAAAAAGGAAACATAAAATATACCCACCCAAAATTAAACATATAAAATGTACCCATTTTGAGGTTGAAAGGACTAAGATACCCTTAAAACAAAAAGAAAATACCAAACAAATCCCCTCTCCAAAAAAAACACCAAAAATCGCAACCTCTTCCCCCCACCCCCAAAAAAAATTGCAGCCTCTCCCCATCTCTCTTTCTCTCAGCGCGCCTCCGCCTCCGCCGCCGCCGCCCTGGCGTCGTCGCCGCAGCCACAGATCCCGTCGTCGTGGCCGCCCAGATCTGCCTCCGTCGCGCGCCGCCGTTTTTCTCTCCAGCGCGCTTCCGGCGCCTCCACGCACGCCTCCGCCGCAGCCTCCCGTCTCAGCCGTCCAGCCTCTCCTCCTCCTCTGCCTCGCCGCGACTTCTCTCCAAATCACAGGCGCAACCTTCTTCTTCTTCTTCTTCTCTCTCTCAGCGCGCCTCCGCCGCCCTCCAGCGTGCCTCCGCCTCCGCCGCCCTAGCGCCGTCACCGCAGCCACAGATCCCGTCGCCGTGGCCACAGATCCACCGCAGCCTTCTTCTTCTTCTTCTTCTCTCTCTCTACCGATTCCCCCACCTGCACGATTTCCGATTTGATGTCGCACGATTTCTTATCTGAAGTTTGATTTTTGAAATTGTGCCAAGATCTGAAGTTTGATTTTTGAATTTGTGCCAAAAATGTTCAGTGCTCGACGGTTCACATTGCTCGACACTCAATGCTCAACACTTAATATCGAGCAATAGTTCAATTTGAACTATTGCTCGTCTTGCTCGACATTGAACTATTGCTCGACATGCTCGACAGTTCTTAATTGCTCGACATGCTCGACAGTTCTTAATTGCTCGACACTCGATGTTCGAGGCGTCGAGCAATAGTTCAATTTAAACTATTGCTCGACATGCTCGATGCTCGACAGTTCAATGCTCGACGCTTCAGTGTCGAGCAATGCGAGCAATGCGCGAATTACACATAGGGGTAAAAATGTCCTAAGTGGGTAGATTTTATTGTTTTAAAAAAAGTGGGTATATTTTATGTTTCATCTTTCAAAAAGGGTATATCACATTTTGCCTCATATATATATATATATAGAGAGAGAAGGGTTCAACAGAGAAGCTAAATATTGTGGAGAATAGAGAACTCGTAAAATAAAAACGAACAGATCTATAATTTTAATGAACAGATCAATGTACCGCATGAACAGCAATTTGCCCCGGGTTCGAATCCTGCTGGTGGCGAGTTTTTCTATATTTTTACTAAATACGTCTGTTCATTACTTATGTTGATCTGTTCGTAAAATATATAGATTTGTTCGTTCTCTCGAAAAAGATAATTCTTTGTTGAACTCAACCCTATATATATATATATATATATAGAGAGAGAGAGAGATAGAGAAGTTAAACAGAGAATGCTAAATATTTAGAGAATAGAGAATTCATGAAATAAAATCGAACAGATTTACAATTTTTACGAACAAATCAATGTACCGCATGAACAACAATTTGCCTCGGGTTCGAATCCTGCTGGTGGCGAGTTTTTCTCTTTTTTTTACTAAATACGTCTGTTCGTTAGTTATGTTGATCTGTTCGTAAAATGTATAGACTTGTTCAAAATAAAATATATAATAATTCTCTGTTTAACTTGACCCTATATATATATATATAATATTTATTAACAATTATTATTTTTATTTTCATAAATTTACTACATTTTAATATTTACTATTTATATTACAATTAACATGCACAAATCATTTAATATCATTACATCACAATTGGAATTATATGTTAATGTTTATTATTATTATTATTATATATATATATATATATTAATTGATTTATGTCTTTGTAACTGTTTACCTCGTTTTGTGGATGTTATTTGTAGGTTTTTGAATGCACATTCGAGCATGCTCTACGTATAGTTGTGGTATTTTATACTTGCTCTATTGTTTTTGGTGCATTCTCGTGTTTTGCAGGTTGTAGAAGTGTTTTGGGAGTTTCGCAAAGTTTTGGACGCATTTTGAAGAAAAATCACAGCTACCGGCGCCGCTCGGTCACAGTCGCCACCGTCTCACGACGCCCGCCGCCTATGCAACACTCGCTGCATTGCGGCGCTCGTCGCCAAGAACCTGCGAAGGGCATGGGCAGCGACCTGCGGCCGCCGCCCGCGTTTAATGTGACAGTTACAGAATTGCCTTTAAAAACCTTTTTTTAGGGTTTCATTCACCACCTTCGACTCCAAAGCCTCCATAGCCTCCATAGACGATTTCTACTATTTTTCCTTTGGTTTTAGAGACAAAAAACACTTGTTGAACATTGTCGGATAATCTTGGATTGCTTCGGATTGTGATTTCTCTTGATCAATTGTAAGAACTCTCATTTAGTTGATTGCTATGTATTTTCTTGATTATCTATTGTTATTGCTTATTAGTTTGGCGTTGGTTGATACATTTGGCATTCTTATCACTAGGTTTATTGGTTGGGATTGTTGCTTGATTCATTTAGTTGAGTTCTCCATTGATTTTCTCGTTTTTTATTTCAATTACTTACCTTTAAGGATTGATAGTGATGAATGCGCGTTTTCTTTGATCTCATGGTTGAATTTTTGACACTTATAGTTAGAATATTGTTTAATCTTGTTCGTGTCTTATCTTGATTGTGCTATGCTTATTTATGATGGTTGTGAGTTTATTTATAGCTTCCTTTAGTTTGTTGCTCGTTGTGTTCTTGGTTTCCGTTAGTTTATTTCCTGCCTGGGGTGAGTGAGTGTATCGTCAGACCCAAACTATTGTTTAGAGTGTTTAGGATTTATTGCTTATTGTGCGTAGCATGATTAGTCGCCCTGCTTAGCCTTCCTTGTGAGACGACTTGGGTTAGCTTACCACACTAGGATGACCTCGTGCGATTGCGAGTCAATCCTATAGGTGTTTTGGATTGAGTCAAATTTTGGGTTAGCTTACCACACTAAAGACTTCTTCATGCTCGTATACACTCTAATCGGAGGATATATCTTCGAACCGATATACAGGTATCAGTTCTTGGTTATAGATGGCATCCTCGATATCCGGTGTGGATTCGAATCTCTTCATCCCTCTTTTCTCGTTGTCGGGGCAGTTGGTAGAAATATGCCCCTTTGCACCGCACGTCCAGCAGTTGCAATCTTTGAAACTTTCATTTGTTTTGGCTTGGGTACGCCTGAAAGTTTTTCTCACCGAGGTTTGTTTTTTAGATGAAAACCCACCCCTCGATGGTCCGCTCCGTTGGCCTGACTTGTAAGATCGGGCTTTTTTCTTAGACCACATAGTTCTAGATCTCCAAGAACCTCGCCTTGTTCTTGGTTCTCTTTCATAAGGTTGGAACCTATTTTTCTTCTTTTTCCTCCTTTGATACAATAATTCCCCACCAATTTCTGTTGGTAGGTCAATATTGTCGCAAATCAAAGGAGTTCCTTTGTTGATTTTTCTCAATTTCTTGAGATTCCTCTGGACTTTAGCCTGCTGGCACCATTTTGACAGCTTCTTATGGACATAGGACATTCTTCTTGATGTATTATCGAGAGAAAATGCTCCAGGTGACTTGTAATAATTGATGAGCATTTCCCTCCATGGACTTGAAAACTCCAGAAAGAAAAGATCCAAAGCGATCTGATCATCAACCAGCCCCATATGTGTATATAAGGCGTATAAGCGTAGAAATTCATCGAGAGCTTTTGGCTCCAGCACAACTAATCTCAAGCTATAGAGTGCTTGTTGGTATTTGATACGTTTTTTTTCTCCCGCACCTTCAAAGAATCCCATTCCAAGAAAGTGAACTTTAAGATATTTCGTTGCCTTTTCAAGAATTTCCCATGGAGATTCTTTGGCAAACAGCTCATTCTTCTCGTGGGTTTTGATGTTGTCCCAAAACTGTTTTGCCATTCCAGAAAAACTTGCCTCGAAGATTTTGATAAATTCATTTTTATCATATTCTACTGTGGCAACCACGATCTTCATTGCCGATGCCCATTCATCAATGAGTGATTCCCAATTTTTGAAGCTTGCTTCGTCAATATTGAGAACTAACCCATATGGATGGATTGGCTCGAGTGTGGCCTTTCCTACAGGGGTTTCCTGTAGTCTGCGCCGTCTTCTGGTCCGTTGGAGGCTGCCTACTTCGTCACGAAGTTCAACCCTCCTAGAAGTAGTAGGTGGATCTCCTTGTGGTGGGATTTCGACCTTGGGCTCGAAACCTCCTTGGTTCATCTTTAGATCGACCATATTCAAATTAGCAAATGATTCAGCTAACTCTTGTAGATCTTCTAGTCTGATTCTTTCGAGGTTATTCATGATTTTTTCCTCTCAAGAACTGAGCTATTTCTTCTGTCTGCAACTTTCTGGGTGCTGCATCAAGCGATAGAGGATAGTTCTTATCTTTGGACCATGAATTCCGAATTTTTCCAGAACATGGTTTTCGCCTTTCGATCTCCTCTACTTTTTTCTTGATATCTCGTAAGAGGATCAAGATTTCCTCTTGTTTGATTGATATCCGGCTCATCTCAAGTGGTAGATCATATAGCTTATTGCCATAGTATTCCACTGTCTTTTGGATTTCCTGTAATTCAATATTTACGGAAGAATCCGGCATGATAGGTTGGTACTTTGAGTAGACAACTCCAGCTTTGTCCTTCTGTTCCCTCAGTCGTGAGATAGATGGATATCGGCTCTAGTTTGTTCAATCGCTGCTCTGGTCTCGGCGATTTCCAGTAGGTGGTCATGATAAGATCTGATACTTGTGATAATATCACGAATAATTTTTCCATCTTCTCCTCGTCGAATATTCGTCACGAGGACTCGATTGTTCCAGTTTAGCTCGTCTAGTATACGAGTGGTTTCTCTCTCCAAATGTTGGAGAGAATTCCTGTATGCCATACATCTCGGACAATCGTCCGGATCCATAATTTTTAATGGAGTCTCCTCCCACATAGGTTAATTATAAAATAAATTAAATATAATATAATTCTTCAATAAAAACCCGCTCTGATACCAATTTAGAAGTGCGGCTTAATGTATAAGATGAAGTATAAAGAAAGATATAGTATAAGGGTAGGAATGGTATTTCACTATGAAATGGGTATTTTTCATAGATGTTTTATAAGGGTGGGTAGATTTGATATATATATTATGGGAGTGGGTATTAAAATTATTTAACCCTAATAATTATGTCTTGGAAGTTGCACAACTTCTACATATGTGCCTAGACTTGAAATATAAATTGACTAAGTACATGAAGCTGCATACCTTCTGCATATATGCTAGGGCTTGAAACATCATTTGAATAACTTACTTTGGGACTATAGTCATGCTAGCGCTGCCACTAGCATCACAAGTAAGGACACCAAGCACAAGTATACACATAACATGTTTAGTTGAATCATGCACATGTTACTAAGGGGGGGAGTGGAGAATATGCCACCATGTGTATTTTCTCGAAAAACTTAGCAGGATATTTGAGCCTTAACGACAACTAAGCCGCGTAGCGGATATTAAAACCTTAAATGGTAACTTAGCCACGATCCAGAACTGTAAGCCTCAGAAGGTATTTGAGCTTTCTCAGTGCAGCCAAGACAGGTTATCTCAGCCTGCACAACTATCTCAGTTATTTCAGTTATCTCAGCCTGCGCAACCATCTCATCTATCTCAGTTATCTCAGCCTGCGCAGCCATCTCAGCTATCTTAGTTATTTCAGCCTGCGCAGCCATATCAGTTATTTCAGTTATCTTGGCTAGTGGAACTATCTCAGTTATCTCAGTACAATCAGTGCTCAAATTATTAGCGTAACTATCTCAGTCATCTCAGCCTGTTCAGTCATCTTCATCTAAGTCATCTGCAACGTAGATTGCATAAATTGTCTCAGTGCTGTCAATGTGATTATCTCAACACAATCAATGTGATTATCTCAGTGCAGTCAGTACGATTATCTCAGCGCAATCAGGGCAATTGTATCAGCACAGCCAGTGCGATTATCTCAGCACAGTCAGTGTGATTGTCTCATCTAAGCTACCACAGATACCTAAGTCATCTTCGGTGCAGATCGTCTAAGTTATCTTAACTAAGGCATTAATTGCACTCTCAAGCATCAATTGCAAAACTAAGGCATTAATTACACTCTCAGGAATCAATTGCAAAACTAAGGCATTAATTGCACTCTTAGGCATTAATTGCAAAACTCAGGCCTTCATGGTAGCGCAGGCCTCAATGTCTATGCTCCGCGCAGGAATATCGTAAGCCGCAAAAGTTAGACAAGGTTCTTTTATTGTCTATGCTCCGCGCAGAAATATTGTAAGCCGCGAAAGTTAGACAGGGGATGAGCCTTAAGTGGCAACTCAGCCGCTCTGCGGGTATTTAAGCCTTAAGTGGCAAATCAGCCGCTTTGCGGGTATTAGAGCCTTAAGTCGATCATCTTTGATGATATTCAAAGAATCAAAAGGAAAAATTACTATCTCGTTCATCTTAGTTCATTTGTAGTACTAAAATATTTTGTCTTTATCTTGCAAAGATTGACAATGTTTATATAGTAAGTTGCAGGGAATTATATATGCTTAGTTACTTGGGAGAACATCACAGCGCTGACTCTACACCACACACCACTGGTTGAACACAAAAATGACACAATTCAACCAGACTAGGGGGAGTAGCTAATGAGGACTGTAATACCCATCAGCGCTGTGCTTAGCAATACAGGGATATTTTACATGATTATTGTTGTTATTATTATTATTAAATAAACTAACCAGCGCAGGTTTAACTAGAGACTTGGGATAATAAATGAACACGAAGAGCCTGCGTAGTCGAGAAGTGCCTGCGCACTGAAGTTCCCGCGCAGCTTAGAGAACCTGAAGTTCTGCGCAACGCTGATAGAGACAACCCTGCCAGAGTGCAACGCTGGCAGAGACAGCCATGCCAGAGTGCAGCGTTGACATAGACAGCCCTGCCAGAGTGCAGTGCTGGCATAGACAGCCATACCAGAGTGCAGCGTTGGCAGAGACAGCCATGCCAGAGTGCAGAGCTGACATAGACAGCCCTGCTAGAGTGCAGCGCTGGCAGAGACAGCCAAGCCAGAGTGCAGCGCTGCCGAGGACAGCCTTGCCGGGAGCCCTACCAGAGGGCAGCCTTGCCGAGAGCCAACTTTGCCACCAAGTTGGGCTTCATTCCTTTGTTTTATGGGCTTTAGGGTTAGGTCCAATTAGTCATCTATAAATAGGGCTCTTGTACATGGAACAGAGCATCATGATTTATTTCTGAGCAACACTTGTAAAATGTAATTATCTCGAAGTATAGTGGAAGAACTCGAAGATCTCCCGTGGACGTAGGTCTTAATGACCGAACCACGTAAAAATTGTCTCGATTATTGAATTTTTCCCTTGAATTTTATTTGTTGCTGATTGAATTTAGTTTTAATTAAATCTTCCTCATATTCTGTTTGCCTGTCTATTGTGATGGTTTGTTTAGGAAATAGATAAAGTTATTTCGTTGTTTCAGTCCATGTGGATACGATACTCGGTTACTGTTTATTTGCTACAATCACACTGTGTTAGTTGGAGTTTTTGTTTCTATAAAAATAGTGATTAGTATAGCAGCCGGTAATGTATTTTCCGATCGCCGTGTCTCTATTACCGATGAGAAATGCCGTCGGTAATAGGCTTTTTTTTGTAGTGGAAGTCCTCTCGCTTCTTTGGGGTGTCGAAAAAATCGAAGGGATTGTCGCTCTTGAAAAAGGTGGAGACTGTTTGGAATGAAGGGGACAAGGATGAGTATGAACTTAATTTGGTGTATCCTCCTTTGGCAGATGTGGTGTATCCTCCTTTGGCAAATTAATTGATGGTGAGAAAGAGCAGCAACAACACCCGTCTGAGGATGAATGCAAGGCGATGCTTGAGGCTTCTTAGATGCCAAAACCCACTTAGAGGATGTTTGGCTAAGTTTATTTTAAAGAGCTAGCTTAGAAGATGTTTCAAGAGCTTATAAGATGTACTTTCTTAAAATTTTATAAGTTGTCAAAGTGTTTGAATAATTGACTTATAAGCTAGAAATAGATATTTTAGTTAAAGAGAAAAAAAATTGTTAAAGAGAGAAAACCGAAAAGAGATGAAATTAGAATGATATGTAATAAAAATAAAAAATCATAGTTGAGTTATTTTTGTAAATGAGTGTTACTTATAAGAAAATGAGAAAATAAGTTAGGGTAGAGGAACTTATTTTTTGGGGAGCTTATAAACTCTTAAAGCTTAATTTTACAGCTTATAAGCTCTTTATGGAACTTATTTTGCCAAACACTTTGAATGAGCTTATAAGTTCTTAAACAACTTATAAGTTGTTTTAAAGAGCTTATAAGCTCAGCCAAACACCCTCTTATACTTACGACCAAATGATGGGTCTGAAACTTGGCAAGAAAAACCCCATTGGTAGGAACTTGAACTCCAATGAAATTAAAAATTAAATTTGTAGCCATATGTTAGAAAATAACCTATGTTATAAATATATAAATTTATTGATTGTTTAACAAGACTTACATATCCGACAAAATTAAATCTGATATGACACATCAGAATTTCAATTTGGAGAAATCGGACATTTAAAGGAACGGTGTTTTATTTTAAAATTTAATTAGGATGTAGATGTAAATTGCGGTTAAATTACTACAATAAATAAGTTCATATATTTTATTTTAAAATTTATATTAGAAATTCAAATTAGTGTATTTATATATAATTAATCCCTTTAAAAAAATAAAAAATAAAATAAAACTTAACAAATCCCTTAGAAGTTGAATTTTAGAGCTAAGGTTCGCAAGAAAAAGAAAAAATAAATAAATAAAAATAAAAAAAGAGCCTAGGGGCTATTCGTGATTGAAGAGAATTTGGGGAAGAAGCAACAATTTGGTGAAATGTAGGAAATGATCTGGCCCTACATGTGTCTGACGAGTCTGTCTGATGTTGAGAAATAAGTGTTGATGAATGATGATAGTATAAACACGTTGTTATTTGTTGTGAAGATAGTTTCACTTTTAGAGAGTTATCCTATTTAATTTGATTGTAAATTTTGTTGTGGTCCCATTTGTTGGGATTTAACCTAGTTCATGAATGAATTTCGGAGACATTAATGACCAAACTTTCTTATTTTTTCTCTCAATTGGTAAAAACAACTTTGATATCTGGGCACAGAATCAAAGAATGTAAACAATAGCTCCCATTGGTCCAAAACTATGACAGACTCGTGAGTTACTACTATTTGTTCCCCCAACTTCAAGAAGCACAAAAACATGCACATACATGCGTACATGTGTGCTATAGTATTTTATCTACTTAACTTATCTATATATATATAATACACCCTATGTACCAATAATAAGATTTCATTTTATCTATTTAACTTATCTACATGTACACCTTACGTACCAATAACAATATTTCACTACTTTTTTGACGCATACATTAAAAAAAGTATTAAATTATGATTTTATAAAAAAGAAAAAAAATATATAAAAAACCATTGAAAGTACAAAAAAGCAGACTAAGGACAAAGCCTCATTAAAACCTCTTTAAGGAAAACCTAGTGAGAAAACCCTGGATAAACAAGAGTATAAAATATTTCAAAATTATTTTAAGTTAATTAATGTATAAAATAAAATAGGTCCACTATTAATAACATTTTAGATGATTAATTTTTTTTTTTTTATCAAAAATGATACTCTTCGTTCACTAATTCATGACCTAGGGGAGGAAACACGGGTTTTAAGAAAAAAATGTACTCCCTCCGTCCCAAACAAAATGTCTTGTTTCTTTTGGGCACAATTATTTAAGAAAATGTTAATTATATTATTAAGTGGTGTGGTGTAGAGTTGAAAAGGTGATGTGGGTTCCAAAAATTCTACGTTTTGAGGATAATTTTTTCCATAAAAGGAAACAAGACATTTGAAGTGAGACAACCCAAAAAGGAAAACAAGACATTTCATTTGGGACGGAGGGAGTATAGTTTATTAGTTGAGTGGAGAAATGGACCCATAAAGTGTATTGTTTAATTATTAGTTGAATCGAGAAAGGGACTCACAAAGTGTATTGTTTATTAGTTGAGTGGAGACCCACCAATTAAAAAATATATAAATAGTTACTAAAAATGGGTAGGACATGAATTGGTGGATGAACCAAAAAAGAAAGTAGGACTTGAAATGATGGACGGTTAAAGTAACTAATGTAATGGGACGTTCCGCTATAGTAATTGTGACATTATAATGAGATGGGTGAAGTATAAAAGATGAGTTTTTTATCTTTAAATTTTCTTTCTCTTCTTAATTTTTGCCTCCAAAATTTCTCTTTTCTTTTTCCTTCTTTCTATTCAATTTTTTTTTCAAATAATCATTAATTTTGATCATGAAAAGATAATCAAATGAATGTTAAATTTAAGTTTACAAAAAAATCTTTAATTCGATGTAATTTTTTTTAAATGAATAAATTATAACTATTTAAAGTATCAAATTAATTTTGTTCACTTTTATTTATCATTAATGTTGAATATCATTCTCTTTTTTCATTTTGTTTTTATTTGTTGGTGAAAAAAATGAGTAGATGCCATTTTGTAAATATTAAAATAGATGTTATATATAAAGCAAAAAAGAGAAAAAACCTAAAAACCCATGAATGCACAAAAAAAAAAAAGCTATGGGCCGAGCCTCGTTCAAACCTTGTTATGAAAAACCCCAAGGGAAAAATCACAGCAAGGAAAAAGAGTACTCGTCTAAAGAAAAGAAAAGCAGCAAAAAAAGAAAAAGAAAAAACAACCAACCACATAGGGAGGAAGAGCTTCAGAAGCTCCGGCCTAACCATCGCCCCTAAGCGATTCCACGCCCCCCCCTCCCGGACCGCCAAACAACATGCCACAAGCACCGTGAGGTGCACCAAAGAACAGAGAACACGAGGGCAGAGACGCCCATCACCAACTCCACAATGACAGTTCAGTTAGTGAATAACAAAACTCGATGTCAATGGTGAAGGACAACCATCACGGAGCAACCAAAGGGGCACGAACGCCATGACTCCAGGCCCGAGCTCACCCAGAACCTGAAAAATAGCCATCCTATGTGCTAAACCCCAACAAACCTCCCTATCGCGTGCATAGGGAAGCTTCAGCTCCTTCTCACCACCCCTCTGTCGCAAAACGTCAACCCAGCTCAGCCGTGGGACGTCTGCCAGAAACGCAGACCCCCCCACACCGAAACCCCAGCAGTAAACACCTCTAAACGTGAAGGAGTAACAGTCGACAAACTAGAATAACTCCAAGCAAACTGCCCAACAGGTGTTTGCCGAAAGTCCACAGCCAAGCGAAGGTTAAGAAATTCTAACATGGTTGTGAACCGTTAAATCTCTCGCCAAGGCATCTCGGATGCGATCAATACTGTGCGTCCACCAGCCCACCGACGTGTGGGGGCTGGCCATAATATCAGCGGGGGCATTTCATTCTCTAAAAATGTGAGACACTTGATACTCCATTCCCTCCAACAAAGAAATAGCTCGATTCCAAATAGCAGCGAATCTCCAAGGAATGCGTCTTGACTTCGTATTCAGGATGTGAACAACATAAGAAGAGTCTGCTGCAAACCAAATTTTCATCCATCTGCATTCATGAGCAAATTCAATGGCCGAGATAAGCCCGAGAAGCTCCGCTTCAAAGGCAAATCCAGTACCGCCGACAACGTGAAAACACCCCCTCACGTAGCCGCGCTAGTCGCAAAACACCCCTCCGACGTTGATCTGTCCCGGTGCACCAACTGCAGAGCCGTCCGTGTTAGCTTTAAGCCAAGAATAGGCAGACGGTGACCAATACACCGAGTCTAAGTTTGGAGGCGGCCTAATGCGAACAGTTACACCAATCCGCCGAGCAACCATATAGTCACTCGAAATATTACTAATATGACCCATCTTCGTAGATGAACTATCCACTTCCACAAACGAAGATTTTATAAAGGCAAGAACCGCACGCCCCAGCAGGTAGATACCATCAAAGTGGCATTTGTTTCTTGCACTCCACAACGCCCATATCATCTAAAAAATACCAAGCCTCCAGAAGTTGTTGAGTTGCGTGTTAAATTTCGTCGACCAAGCAAAAACCAAGAAACTGTGGATGTCATTGCATTGGAGCCCCTCTATACGATTAAACCAATCCAGAAAAGAGTGCCAGATAGGTTGAACTTTAATACACGACCAAAGTATATGATCAATGTCTTCGGTAGAAGCGAGACAGAGCGCGCAGTAGTTCGGAATGATCATCCTATGTTTGATAAGTTTATTAAGGGTAGGCAACAGATCAAGGATGGCCCGCCAACAAGTGATGGATCTCCTCACAGGGATGAACTTATCCCAAATCCAAGTTCCCTAAAACGGTGACAGCGTGACTCAAAGGCGAGCGCCGAGGTGACCTCCCCATGCACCGAGGCTTTCCAATACCGAACTTAATCATCGTGGCCAATGGGCAGTAGGAGAATGTCACACATTATGTTCGGGAATTCTTCCATAAATTCCTCGGCAAATGCCAACAGCTGTCATAAAAATAATCAGCAACCGTGTGTTTCAGCCTTGAGGGCAGAAAAGTCGGGATGCCAATTTTGTTGGCAATAGAGTAACCGAGCCAATCATCATCCCAGAAGTAAACGGAGGATCCACTCCCCAGAAGACAATAAGAATCAGCAATCAACTCCAGGACCAGCTGCTTAATCCATCCCCAGACCAAAGAGGCCAATAACGTCTCTCGCGATCTGCCAAACTCATCAAGATAACGGCTATGCAAAATATCATAGCCAAACTTCTTACCCTTAATAACATTCCAAGCCAGCTTCATGAGAAAGGCCTCATTTATCATATCAAATGATCTCACTCCTAGACCCCTTTCTTCTTTGATGCCGCACACCCGATCCCAACTGACCATGAAAGATGGCTTTTTGTTAATATCCCCTGACCAAATAAAGTTTCTGCACGCTTTATCCAAATCCTTTATCAGCGATCCTGGCCATTTATATATCATCATAGTATGCACAAGAGAGCTTTGGATGATAGATTTAACTAGGCATAGTCTTCCGGCCATAGAGAGTTGCATCCCTTTCCACCGGGAGAATTTATTAATAATTTTGTCCTTGATAGCAGCCAAGTGCACCGCTCTTGGGCTCCCTGCGAACAAAGGTACCCCCAAGTACACCGTCGGCAGCTTTTTAACCGAGAAACCCAGAGCTCGTGAGATCTGCCTTTGATAGCATAACAGAATGCCTTTTGCAAAAAAGAGCTGCGACTTTTCTCTACTGCAATCTTGGCCCGAGATGACCCCATAATAAAGGAAGATGTCACGAATAGCTCTTGCATTCTGCATGGTGGCCTTGTAGAAAATAAGTATGTCATCCGCATACAACAAGTGCGTGGGGAAAAGATGCTTACGGTTCATCCGCATATGAGTAAGCTTATTGGTAGCCACCGCCTGGAGAATGAGCTTGCTGAGTACGTCTTCAGCAATGCCAAAAATAATTGGCGATAAGGGGTCAGCTTGTCTGAGTCACCGGGAGCAAGGAAAGTAGCCGCATGCCTGACCATTACAAAGAATGGAAAGTCTGGCTGAAGAGAAAATAATGTAGATCCAAGAGAGAAAAGTAGGAGGGAAACCCATAGCCTGCATATAGGGCTGGCAATTTTCGACACGACACAAAAGCACGATACGAAACCGCACGAAATTAATGGGTTAGTAACCCGCACGATAAGATTCAGGTCCTTATTGGGTCGATCTGATAAGGATCTGATAATTTCGTGTCGGGTTCGTGTCGGGTTCAGGTAACCTGATAGAAGTAATAATTTTAATATTATTATTTTTATTAAATAATTTTCAGCCTTTAGGGTTTTGATTTTGAGTCTTTGACTCCAGCGCCGCACACGTCTCATTTCAAATTTTCAGTTCTGCAAACTTGGAAACCCACCCCTCCCACACCACACGGCCACACCGAGACAGCGAGACGTGCTGACGAGCGACGGCCACGGCGGCGCGGCCAGTCACCGGCGACTCACCACCAGTCACCACTCTCCAGCGGCGCACCTCCACATCTGTCGCCGTCTTAAACATCTGCCGAATCGGAAGAGGCTTCTCTTCTAGTCACCGACGACTCACCTCCAGTGACCACTCTCCAGCGGCGCACCTCCACCTCCGCCGCCGTCTCAAACATCCGCTGAATCGGAAGAGAAGCGCACTTAACTCCCTGCCAGTGCCCGCTGCTGCCAGCTGCCTCTCTTCTCCGGTAAGTCACCAACGTCGGTGATTCATTCAATAATACAAATTCTGCTTGTATTTGTTTTCGAGATTGAGAAGAATTTGGATTGTGAAGAATTTAGGACTCGTAGATTTCAGATTTCTATGAGAAAAGAGTATGCACTTAACCATTAAGCTATTTACAAAATGCTTGTGAACCACGTTGCACCTATATCAAATCCCTAGAAAGTGTCTTTTACTTCACTTTTTATTTTCTCTTGATCATATTTTGATTTAGTTATTTTGAATCCACAATAATATCATTAATATAGTGTTAAACTGTTAATGGAAATAAATTGTAGACAGAATCTACATTTGGAAAAAGATGATTTAGTTTTGAAAATGAGGCTGTGTTCCACTTTCCCTTTGCTGCTCTTCTTGTGATTGTGCGTCTGCAGCGTGGCTATAGATTATTGTAACAGTTGTTGTAGTGTGATCTCAATTTTTGATTGTCTTTTATTGCTCATTTAAATCTTATGTACTAATAGTTATTTGTTCTTTGTTGTTATAGGTAATTATGTCTTGCAATGATGATACCGATGGTGATGAAAATACTTTTACGACAAATACAAGTGAAATGCCTTGTATTGCTTCTACTGCTAGCCCTGCAGCTGCTGCCCCTTCTGCCACAGATGCAGAAACTAGTTTAGGGACGTCCAATCCCACAGCTAAGCCCCCAACGAACAAAAGAAAACCGAGGTCAGCTGTTTGGAATCACTATAAAGTTACTACTAGTGCAGATGGTTCCAAAACATGTGTGTGTGTCTATTGTGGGCATCGTTATTACAAAGTGACAAGCAAATGTGGAACTGGAAACTTGAAACGTCATTTAGATGGTTGTCAAAGGAAGAATACACATGATGTTGGTGAATTGATGACTACTAGTAAAACAAAATTTGATCCTGATCACTTTAGGGAGTTATTGTGTGCTGCTATTGTTGTTCATGATTTGCCATTTCGATTCGTTGAATATGAACACATTATAGCTATTTTTTAGTATCTTAAGTGGGATATTAAGATGGTTACTAGAAATACAGTGAAGGCTGATGTTTTGAAATTGTATGAAAGAGAAAAGATGAGGATTAAGTCTGAATTGCAAAAAGCATGTGGTAGAATTTCCTTGACTTCTGATTGTTGGAGTTCTATTACAACTGATGGTTATATTTCTCTTACTTGTTACTTCATTGATGAGGAATGGGTGTTACGTAAGAAGGTGTTGAATTTTTCTTTGATGCCATCTCCTCATACTGGTGTAGCATTATCAAATAAGTTGTTTTCCATGCTTTGTGACTGGGGGATTGAAAACAAAGTATTTTCTTTGACTTTGGATAATGCTAGTGCAAATGATGTGTCTGTTGAGTTGTTGATCTCACAGTTGAACTTGAATAATGCACTTCTTTGTGATGGTGAATTCTTCCATATCCGTTGTTGTGCACATATCATCAATTTGGTAGTCTAAGATGGTTTGAATGATATTGAAAATTCTGTCATTAAGATCCGTGAAAGTGTGAAATATGTGAGGGGTTCACAAATGAGGAGGCATAAATTTTTGGAATGTGTAAGCAAGTTATCTTTGCAAAGTAAGAGAGGACTGAGGCAGGACGTCCCTACTAGGTGGAATTCTACATTTTTTATGCTTGATAATGCACTATATTATAGGAAAGCTACAAGCATTGTCCTTCTTCAGTTGAATGGGATAGAATTGAGAAGATTCGTGGTTTCTTGAGCTTGTTCTACGATGTCTCGAACTTGTTTTCTGGTAGCAACTATCCTACAGCAAATTTGTATTTGCAGCCCGTTGTCATGTGCTACAGTTCATTGAGACAAAGTTGCAATAGTTCGGATGTTTATATAAAGAAAATGGCTGAGAAGATGCTACCAAAGTTTGAGAAGTATTGGTCCGATTTCAGCTTGATCTTGACTATGGCTGTGGTCTTTGATCCACGCTATAAGTTTCAGTTTGTGGAATTCTTTTATAAGAAGTTGTATGGCCCTAACTCTCGTCAGTGTTCACTAGTAAGAGAGAAGTTATTTGCTCTATTTGAAGAATATCATAAGAACAACAGTGACAGTTTTGGTCTTACTAGAAGTGGGGGTCCGACATTAAATGATTCAACTTGTGAATTCACAAACGAAGAATCTAAAGCGGTGGTTGAGGTAAATTACTAAATTATATTTACTTATGTCATTAATATTATTCAAATTTCTTACTTGTTAATTAAAATTTTCATTTGTATTTTAACTACAGGAGTTTAGTGCTTTGGATGAGTTTGGATTAAGCGAACAAAAGTCACAATTAGATTTGTATATGCAAGAAGCAAGATTGGATGCCAAATCTAGTCTTGACGTTCTTGGCTTTTGGAAAGGGAATCAATACAAGTATCCACAAGTAGCTCGCATGGCTCGTGATATTTTGAGCATTCCCATAACTACGGTTGCTTCTGAAGCTGTTTTTAGTGTTGGTGGAAGAGTACTTGATCAATATCGTAGCTCACTTAAAGCAAGCACAGTGGAGGCAATTATTTGCACTAGAGATTGGTTGTTTGGAGAAAAAGGTATAACTTCTTTGTGTTATTAATGTTGACATTTTAAATTATTGATATATATACTAATTCATATTTTTTTTTCTTCAAAGCCTTCAAAAGCGAAGTACCAACATGTGAGTTAGCCGAAGACTTTCTACATGGCGATGATGAACCTTAAACGGAATCCTCCTCAGTCTCCACTATTGCTGTTGATGGTTAGTTTGAGCAAATTGATCCATTATTGAGATAAGATTATATTGAGTCTACAAATTATAAAACTTAGGCATTTTCCTAATTGGATGCACTTGATTTCAGCATGATATGTTCTTATATTTTCATAATTTCAGGATGAGTATGTTCTGATATGGATTTCAGCCTGGTATGTTCTGATATTTTTCTAATGTAATTCTTGATAGATCAAACATCAAAGTGAAACTATTAAATATTAATGATTATAATGATATTTCATGGAGTGTGCAATGCAGGTGCTTTCAAGTTTTAAAGCTAGGGGAAATGAAGAACTATTTGTGGATTGGACTCCAAGAACGGGCACTAGATGACGATATTTTTATATTGCTAGACTTTTATTTTGTTGAACTTGAAACACTTCACTAGATGGCGATATTTTTATGTTGCTAGACTTTTATTTTGTTGGACTGAACCTATGATTTATGTTGATGAATGGGGCTTATTATGTGAGCTTTTAAATTTCAATGTTTTTTCAAACCATGAATCTGTTCAGTGGTTAATTTGATATGTAATTCGCATATTATTGTGTTGTTTTAATCAGGTCAAATTCGTGTTATTATTGTGTTCGTGTTTAAACAGGTCAAATTCAGGTTATAAGCATATCGTGTCGTTATCGTATCGTGTCAACCCGATTTAAATCGTGTTACTATCGGGTTCGTGTCGGGTTCGTGTCGTGTTCGGGTTTGAGTAAATCAAGTCGGGTTCGGGTTGGGTTCGAGCATTCCCTTATCAGGTCGGGTTCAGGTTTGGCCTTAATAGATCGGGTCGCTATCAGGTCGACCCGATAACGATCCGACACGCACGATTTGCCAGCCCTACCTGCATAGCACATAATATTTAATTCCAATTCATTGTGTCAAAATCCTTCTTGATGTCAACTTTGCAGGCCATATTCCTTCCATGACACGAGCGTTTCATGCAATTCACACCCTCCGAACCCAGCATGATGCAGTCATGGATGAGCCGGCCGTGGATAAACCCAAATTGATTTTGCGAAACATAATCCACCGCTATCGCCGTCAATCTTGTAGCAAGAATTTTAGACAAAATATTAAAGAAGAAATTCGAAAGAATGGTCGACCTCAAGTCAGCAACCGACTCCACTCTATTTTTCTTGGGAATAAGAATAAGAGTGTTCGAATTCAAGCCCTGCGGTAAGTAATTTTTTATGAAGAAGGTCCTAATCGCAAGAAGAATATCCTCCTGAATGATGTCCCAACAATGCTGAAAGAAGCTGCCCTAAAACCCATCAGTCCAGCTGCGCTGTTCGCAGAAAGATCGAAGACCGCCACTTTAATTTCCTCATCCAAAGGTATGCAAGTGAGGCTCAAGTTATCGCTCTAAGTAACAGTACTCTCCACCAAGCGGCTGACCTCTTGAACCGTAACCATTGACTGCCTGGTTTCCGAGAAAAGTTGAGAAAAATAATTGACAATATGCGCCGCAATAGAATCCTGGTCAGAAACCTCCACCCCATAAATCTTGAGCTGAGAAATCGTGAATTGCTTTTGCTTTAATTTGAGAGAATTGTGAAAAAAATCCTTATTTTTGTCACCATCTTCAAGCCATCGGACTCTATTCCAATAACATAGCAAGGCGCGAGATGCGTATGGAGAGGCAGGAGCGTGGGGTGAGATAACACGAGCACGGTCGCTGGGTGAGAAGCGCGAGGGCGTGGCGCGGCCGCGGGAAATAGAGCACAGGCGATGGGTATGAAAAAGCTCGGCGCGGTCGCTAAAAAATACCCGCGAGCGCTCGATGTGCGAAAACTCGACGCTCGGGCGCTGAAATTGGCCCGCGAGTGCTGGGTGTGCGGAAGCTCGACGCTCGGGCGCTAGGATAGACCCGCGAGCGCAGGCGTGCGTGGCTTTCATCAGTTCTCCCTCAATTTTCTTAATTCTAACACTTCACTACTTACTTCACTCTCCTGCAAAAATGTAATGCATATAGTAACAATTCGACATAAAATACGGAGCGAGCGTAACGTAGATCTGTCCCACCGAAGTGCATCCGTCAGAGCTGACCAAATCAACCAGGGAGTTACAAGACTAGAAAGACCTTTTGTAGCTGGCAAAGGAAATGCACCTAGAAGTTGCTTAGTAACCGTTTGGGTGGTCCCACAACAAACTTGCAGCTTTAGAGGCGGAGGGAAATTTTGTTGTCGGCCTACGTGAGAAGTGGAAAAGAGAAATGATGAAGTAGCCCTCCAAAATCATGAAGAGTAGTGCTAAAAGGACGAAAAAGTCCTAGATCGTACTAGTTTTGTATTTATCAAAATACCCTCGTTAATTGTTGTCTATAAGTAGTGATAGGGTTTTTCTTGTAACACACATTCAATAACAAATATAGCTGATTTTTCCGCCACTGAATACAAGTTTTAAAAGTTCTAAGTTCATGAGTGGTTCCTGCATCTTATTTCAAATTTCTTTCCGTTAGGTATTCAAAATCCCCACCTCCCTCATTCAAATATAACCTATCGTTCCCTATATTCAATGATTTTGTCGAGATACTATGAGTCATAAGAGAAGGAGCCCAATACTAGTAAAGTTCGTCGAAGATTTCGGTCCATTCGAGTTAAAGAGTGGTCGGAGATTCCAATCACAGGTTATTATTTTTCCTTTCTCATCCTTTAAATCTGTGTTGGTCAAAACTACCTTCACCAACACTAATCTCGACATAAGGTAAACAAGTCCTAAATATGTATAATCTATATATTTTGTAATAGATATAGATTTTATAATAGATATAAACTAAGCATAGAAATCCAGCTAAAAGCACTCAAAATTTGCATACAAAATACGCCTAATTAAAGAGAGACAAAAAGAAGCGATTGTAAACTTGTAAAGTTTGGTCTAATTTATTAAAACTAACCTGGTGAATAACTATTGATTTTTATTTATTTAATTGGTCAATTGGCAGCATTAATACTTATTCTTAACCTAAAAATATGTTTGTTCTATTAAATTAGATAAATTAAGCTACTTTTGAATTGGTAAAAAATAATGTTAAAGTTATTATTACCAACACTTTTAAAATGTCTACTAAATATTACTCGATCCCTCCGTCTCATTGATCATGTCCCGTATTCTTTTTTTGTTTGTTCCACTGATCTTGTCCAATTTCTATAGATGGTAAACAATAAAAATTCTTAATTACTCCCTCCGTCCGCCAAGATTATGTAAAAATTACTATATTTGGCGTCCGCCAAGATTATGTCACTTTCCTTTTATGGCAATGGTCCCACCATCTTCTTTAATATTTTATCCTTAATAACACTCTTTATTTACAAAAAATTCATTCAAAACTCAATCTCAACCACACATCTCATAAAGTGGTGGGACCCTTTCTCCATTACATCAAAATCATCACTAATTTTATTAAATCCCGTGCCCAAGCAATTTTACATAATTTTGGCGGACGGAGGGAGTATCTTTTATCTCTCCTATTTTATCACTTTATCACATTCTCTCTCCTACTTTATCACATTCTATCTCCTATTTTATCAATTTTATACTTTTATTATCTACACATTTAAATCATTAATAATATTTTTTCAATAATTGTACCGAAACCAAATAAAACAAGCTGAGTGGGACGGAGGGAGCAGCCAGCATCCAGCATCCAGCATCTATTGTCTACTAAATGTGAAAAAAGCATTAATTAATCCCCTCAAACTCTCATCGATCAAATTTAACACGTCACTCTCCTCATTCTTACAGCATTCATCTCCAGACTTCATTCTTCAATATACATTTCCCAAATACTAAGGTACCGACACTCTGTAGGCCCCACTCACAAGAAACTAAATCATGTCTTCTCTCTCTACTCCCATCCAACACCTCTCATTCCTTCTTCCCCACAAATCTAAATCCCCACCCTCCACTCAGATCCACCCCCCACCCCCACCCTACCCACCCCTATCTTATCCTACACCAAGATCTCTGCCCAAACAAGCTCACACTCCTACCCAAAGTCTCTCACACACACTATCTTATCCCGCTCTGCCTTCATTACTTCACTAAAAAACACACACACACATTACATCATAGGCATAGGCTAGCAAATTTGTTCTAATTTTTTTTAGTTGTCGAAATGGTGGAAGCGCAGTCGTGGACGACGAGGAGGGGCAGCAACCCCCGGTTCGAACCCCCAAGCAGCGCCGACCAGGTCCTCGACATCCCGGCGACCCCGACGGCCGAGATCCGGCAGCAGCAGTCCCTCACCATCTCCCCCTCCGCCGTGACGGCGGCGACCGTGGCGGCGTGGTACCTCTCGAACATCGGCGTGCTCCTCCTGAACAAGTACCTCCTGAGCTTCCACGGCTACCGCTACCCCATCTTCCTGACCATGCTCCACATGCTCTCCTGCGCCGCCTACAGCCTCCTCGCCATCAAGTGGCTGGAGCTCGTCCCCTTCCAGCCCATCCACAGCCGCCGCCAGTTCCTCAAGATCCTCGCCCTCAGCGCCATCTTCTCCTTCTCCGTCGTCTGCGGCAACACCTCCCTCCGCTACCTCCCCGTCTCCTTCAACCAGGCCATCGGCGCCACCACCCCCTTCTTCACCGCCATCTTCGCCTTCCTCATCACCTGCAAGACCGAGTCCGCCGAGGTCTACGCCGCCCTCGTCCCCGTCGTCCTCGGCATCGTCCTCGCCAGCAACAGCGAGCCCCTCTTCCACCTCTTCGGCTTCCTCATGTGCGTCGGCTCCACCGCCGGCCGCGCCCTCAAATCCGTCGTCCAAGGCCTCCTCCTCACCTCCGAGGCCGAGAAGCTCCACTCCATGAATCTGTTACTCTACATGGCGCCCATGGCCGCCGTCATTTTGCTGCCCTTCACATTATACATAGAGGGAAACGTGCTCGCCATCACGGTGGAGAAAAGCAGGGTAGACGGGTTCATGGTGTTTCTTTTGATGGCCAATGCCACGGTGGCGTATTTGGTTAACCTCACGAATTTCCTGGTGACGAAGCACACCAGCGCGCTGACGCTGCAGGTGCTCGGCAACGCGAAGGCGGCCGTCGCCGCCGTGGTGTCGGTGCTCATATTTAGGAATCCGGTGACGGTGATGGGGATGATGGGGTTCGCCATCACGGTGATGGGAGTCATTCTTTACAGCGAGGCGAAGAAGAGATCCAAATCGACAGCTCATTGACAGCTGCCAAATTTGATGGAAATTTACAGTGGTAATGCTTACTTTTTGATTCTTTTTTATTGATTCATGATTCTGTTGTATAGGGAAAGAATTTGCTCTGCTTTTTTGTATAATTGATTCATATGAAATGGGGATAGTTTGAGAGAATAAAGATGTCTCTTTTACTTTCTTTCCCCTTTGGCTGTCATTTTGTATCTTATTTCAACAAAATTAGCGATGCCGCATAAAGAAGTCATTCTTTTTAGAGGGATTTACCTCTCATAATTGACATGATTTACTATTTCTATTTTTATTATTAGGATTGATTTGGGATATTCCAAGAGATTAGTCTATGTTATTTTTATCCATCAAGACTAATCTACAGACAAGTAGTATTTTTTGTTTTTAATGTGGTTTTTTTGGAGACACCATAAGTTAATCACTTTTCCCTCTTTTGTTTCTGAGATTTTGTACAATGCACACTTTTAATACAGATGAAGAAAAATGAGATACGAAAACGGATGGTAGTAAGAAAAGTGATATGTATCATGAATATGTATAATTAATAATAATAAGTTCATACATTTTCTGAATCTACTGTTTCAAGAATGAGGCTACCAAATCTGCAATCAATATGTTGATCATAATCTTCATAAAATGAGTGCTTAAAGCTCACTCTGTTACTTCATTGACAATTCTCTTGTCAAGCAAACTTATGCTCCATTGTATTGGAGGATTAAATTATCATTAGTAGGTAGCTGCTTTATTTCTACTTAGAGTTAATATCTTCTAAATTATCGAACTTTAAATCTTTAACTAAATGTTTGATTTCACCCATCACACAGATATTACCAAATTTCGATAATTTAAATGATATTAATATTATCCCTTCTCTTTATGCAGCAGAAATCGGTCACTGTCATTCATGCAAACCATATTTTAGGTTTTGAAATTGTTTGGTGAATTAGACAAGACATAGTTTCATGATATGCTAATTTATTGTGTGAATTCGATTCGATACTTAGTTTCGAGACAATATCACATAAGATTAGTGTTATCTAAATCTCGACATCTTTCATGACAAAATTAACTTAACAAAATAGAGCTAAATCTATTTCGGATAATCCTCATACTAATTTAATTTGAAATAGCCAATCACCCCTAAAGGTATTGCTTTTATGCATTTCCTAGTCCGAGTTTTGCAAAACTGTGCTATTAGTTAGAGATTTTGCAAACACACACACACACGCACACAAAAACGTACTTAGATGGATTTGTGTGTAAGGGATTGTTGATCAAGAAAAAGATGTTAGATGTAGCATCGTGGTCTCGTACTTGATGTAGTAGGTGAAGATCTGGATTAATCATATAATATGTTTGTTATTAGCTAGTGGATCTAATTCTAATTTAGTTTAAATGGTTGGATTCCACTCTAAGAAAGCCTTCTAAGATTAGGTTTAGTACTTTCTCTAAAAAAAAAAAAAAAGAAGTAAGCAAGATGTATTAGGTTTAGTATTTCGTTTCTTTTGAGTTATTAATTGTGGGCCTACACTTAGATTCATGTTTATCTAATGAAGAAGTGGGACGTACTCTGTGACCACATCCATATGGGAGAGAAAAAGGCAACTTCCAAATCAATTTATGAGGTAGTTGGGGCTTTATTCCGCTGTTGGGACCTTAATTGCTCAATGACCGAATTATGGTTATTTCATTAAAAAAAAGACAAAAAAAAAAAAACAAAATAACCTTCATGAAAATATGAGGAGTTTACGATTCGATCACTCAAAGGTTGAGTTGCATAAAAACATCCCAAGACAAAAATACATTAGAAAAAATATCTAATTGAAAAAAATATATAATCTCTCTGTCCCAATAAGAACATCTGCATCTTACACGATGCGGCCTACTCGTGTAAGGCCGCTATCGTGTAAGGCGTTGCGGGTCTTGCCTACACGAGGGCTACACGTTCTAACGTGTAGCCCATTTTGCATTTGATGAAAGGCGCGTATGAAACACGCGCCATTAAAAAAAAAAAATCGAATTTTTGAATTTTGAATTTGAAGGCAGCTTTGACTGCCTCGATTTGCGTGCAAATTTGATCGTTCGATATATTTTTTTAATTTTTTCTTCTCTTTATATTCTCTCTTCCTCATTCTTCTTCCTCACTTTCACTCCACAATTCTCCTTTTTCAATCTACACCTTTCAAGCCTTTTCTTCTTTTTTCTTCCGACAATGGCGGAATCCGACCACGATTTTTCGTCTGATTCATCCGACGGTGTAGCTCACGCGATCATGGAGGAGATAGAGTTCGACGGTGTAGCTCACGCGATCATGGAGGAGATAGAGTTGCAGAAAAAATTGCTTGCTCAAATCTACACCCAACCGGCGCCGGAGCCGGGACGTATTAAACGTCCCCGGTCTTACGTCCACCGTGATCGAAAGGAAGCTCATCTACGTCTTATGCAAGATTACTTCAACGACAATCTGACGTATGGACCTACATTTTTCCGACGGCGTTTTCGAATGCAGAAGGAGTTGTTCTTGCTCATCGTCCAGGCTGTTCAAGGTGAAGATACTTACTTCCAGATGACCACTGATGCAATAGGTCGGGACTCTCTCTTCCCTTTGCAGAAATGCACGTCGGCTATCCGCCAATTAGCCACCGGCATCAGTGCGGATACTTTCGACGAGTATCTCAAAGTCGCCGACTCTCTACCGGGCGTGTATGCCTCAAGAAGTTCTGCAAGACTGTCATCCGGGCTTTCGGAGCCCATTATCTGCGTCGTCCAACGTCGGAGGACATCACACGCCTGACTCAGATGCACGAGGCGCGACATGGATTTTCCGGAATGCTCGGGAGTCTTGATTGTATGCATTGGGGATGGAAGAATTGCCCTAAGGCGTGGTACGACGCATATACACGCGGTGATCAAGGGGAGCCAACCTTGATCTTGGAGGCCGTTGCATCCCACGATCTGTGGATTTGGCATGCCTTCTTCGGTGTCGCTGGTTCGAACAACGACATCAACGTTCTCAACCAGTCGCCTCTCTTCGCCGACGTGTTGGATGGAATGGCCCCGCCTGTGCTCTTTCAGGCGAACCATCGCTACTACCAGATGGGCTACTACTTGTGCGACGACATATATCCAGAGTGGCGTTGCTTCATCAAGAGTCCACCGATGGCGACATATCAGAAGGAGGCGAGGTTCAAGAAGATGCAAGAATCGGCACGAAAGGATGTCGAACGTGCTTTTGGAGTTCTTCAAGCTCGGTGGGGAATCATTCGCAGTCCCGCGCGGAATTGGTACCTAGAGCACCTCCGGGACATCATGCTGTGTTGCATCATTCTCCACAACATGATTGTGGAGCACGAAGGTGATGGAGCAACCAATTGGAGAAATGACGACGCGGGACATGGGGCGTCTAGCAGTGACTCGACGGAGAGTGGTCGAGCAACCCCAGTTTCATTCGAGGAATTTGTGCAAAGAGATACCCTTCTCCGAGATAGGCAGTTGCACGCCGAGCTCCAATATGATTTGATGGAGCATGTTTGGACATGTTTCGGACCTCTAGGGCCGGAATAGTTATTTGTAGGATTTGTTTTTATTTTATTAAATTTTATGTAATTTTTAGGATTTCAAAATTAATGCAATTTAAATTTGAAGTAAATTGTGTGATTTAAATTTATGAAATTAAACTTAAATGAAAAATGGAAAAATCAAAATTAAAAAAATCATGTAGGCTATCATGTAACCCCAATGCAGCCTCTTTACACCATGCGGTCCCCCCTCATAAAGTAAGCTATCATGTAACACCAATGCGGATGCTCTAATCATGACACGTTTTTCGACAAATGTATTTAGTGCATCTCCAATGGTAGAGCTCCATTAGGGGTTCCAAGATAGTGGTCCCCACTTGAGAGCATCCACTCTACAATAAGGAGTTTTAATTGGATTCTAATTTTTTCATTTTCATTTTATTTTATCTCTTCAATTTTAAAATTCTACAATTTATTTGAGGCTTGAGAGAAGGACGAGAGCATCATCAAGAAAGATCTGGGAATACCCAAAGACTGAGTTTGATTTTTCATAAATTGGTTGAACTTGCGGTCCATTTTGGGAATAAGAATGTGAATAAGTTGGAAGAAGATGAGAGAATGGATAGAGATTTGATGTAAAAAAGTGTGTAGGATGTGGGGGTATTTATAGATAAATAAATGAAACAAAATAAATAAATAAAGTGAGAAGAAAACTGTTGCCAATGGTCTGAACTAAAAAAAAAATAGATTTTAAAATTGATTTTCGATTTTCTTAACAAAAAAATAAATTAAAGGTACGTGTCCAACTTAAAGACCATCATGCCCACGGAGGTTGAATTTGATAGCCACTCTGCCTAGAATGATAAGCCATAGGCAGATCGTGAAGAGAAGATAGAAGATGAGCTAGTGCCCAAATACGTCAATCCCATTCCACCAAAAATTAGACCTCATTTCCCAAGGAGGTTGGCCATGCATCAAAAAGATGAGGAATGGACCAAGATGGAGGAAGCCACTTTGCCCCTCTCATCAACCATCTGCCATTTTCCCAAGTCAGAGACCACTGTGTCCACAGATGCAGAGTTTGACAGTCATCATGGTGAGTCAAAGGCAGATCATGAAGAAGAAGGCCAAAAGAAGAGTAGCAATGCTACACCACAACTGCTATGCCCAGAGACTCCAAAGTCAAAGCTACCAGAGCCAAAAATCATTTCGCCCAGAAGACCACTTATCCACTTGGACCAGAATAAGGAATTTGGGAAGAGGGTCCATCAAGATGCTGCAAAGTGCAAGAAAATGAAGAAGGTTCATGACCAATCCATACTTGCCAAGATTTTGAAGCTAAGCAAGCCACATGACCAAGTGATTCGTATAGATTTGAGTATGGTCGCAAGATTCTTCTCTATTACCAAGATTAGGGGAAAGAACGTCGTGCCCGCGACGTTAAATAGGGCGTTGACCAGGAGGCAACCTAGTTTGTTTTTTTATTTTTATTTTTTTAGTTATTTTTGTTTCTTTTTGTTTAATTTGTTGCTTTGAGGTGCCATTTGAGAGGATCCCTTGTTCTTCCTCGAAAGGTTGTGTGCTTTTATCTGCACGTACAAAGGCATAGTGAGGAGAAAAAGTTGATTAGCCCAAAATGGAGTATGTTGTGGGCAAGGCCTGTGAACCAGAGAGTAGCATGAGGATGGTGGAGTCAGCCCAGAAGCCTCCGATCAGAGCAACATCACAGTGTTCCCTGCCAAGAACCCGCTCAACCAAAACCATTGGACCAGAATGATTACATCTCAAAGACCTTGGGCAAAAGCCAAGTGATAGTGATAGAGGTTCAAGTTGCCCAGAACGCCTGCTTTGCTCGTGTAAGATTCATGTCCCTGTCTTAGTGTCCCTTATTATTTCCTCCCATGTCTTTTTGTGTGTTTTGAGTCTTTTTCTTTTTCATTGTTGTTTTGTGTCTGTTTGTAGCCCTCTTCGTCCTAACACTTTTCCTAAAGCAAAGTGTGTGAGTGGGGAAGGCCGATTATTGTATGCATGTATTTGTGTTATTTTTCTTTTCGTTTAGCTCTGTGTCTGCCTCATTTCTGACTTACTTTGCCCAAAGCAAAGAGTGTGAGTGGGCAGGCATTCTGTGTAGTTTTTTGTGAGTCCGTCGGTTTAGGACCTCAACATTAATGCACTTTATCCATAGCAAAATGTGTGAGTGTGGAGGCCTCTACGTTTTTTTTATTATTATTATTTTGTTGTTTTGGTCTAGCCGATATGAATAGGAATGATGAGTTGATTAGGCATGATGAGTAAATTTGTTGTTGTAAATGGTTTGAGTTGACTGTTTGAGCATGCATAAGGATAGTGAGTATGATGGAATTACAACTTTGAGCATACCTTGTGAGTTTTGAGCTTTAAATGTTAATATGCCCAGAATAGCATGATTTATACTTGTGTGTATTGGACATCCTAACTTTGTATTTTATTAGAACTTGCATGTACTCTTGATGAGATCTTAATGATTTGGTCTAAGTGCTTAGATGATTTAGGCACAGTTTCTTTCACTTAGCCCACAAAGTCTAAAATTACCAACCCTACGTCTATCCCTTTGTAAGCCCATTTGAGCTGAATGTTTTCATTTATCTCACTTAAACTTTTTCCATGAATAATAAGCCATCCCGGTCATACGAACTTAGGGCAGAATGAGAAAAATGGGGAATGACAGAGTAGTAGATGCATTGGGGGCAGACGTGTGTATTAAATGAAAAATGAGAAACTACGCACCCATTCTTAAGGAGTTTATTATTAACAGAAGAGAGGGCATACGCGCGTATTAGCTAAGGTATGGTGGAGGAGATTGATTCTAACTAGAGTAGTCTGTTATAATGAAGAACAAAGTCTTAAGATCATACTACTCGATACCTAGGTTTATGATATGTTATGCAAACTGCTTGTGAGATTAAAGAGATAACTTGTATCAAAGCTTGAAATCTTTAAGCGTTAGATTTTTCTTCTGGTTAAATGTGTTGCCCAGAGTGACTTAGCATTGAGAGCTTTGGAGATTTGAGAAATAAGAATGGTTGCGGTTTGGCTTGCTTGAATTAGATATTTGATCAATTATTGAATCGTACCATTTTAACTTGGTCGACTTGCATTGGAAAGATGTCTTAAAAAATCTAGGCTTTAGAGTAACTTGAAATTTTTATATTTGACTCATCATATGTCACTTTCAGCGTTCTAGAACATCGTGGACTATCTTATGGAAATGTTGTATTTGTTCTATTGTGTCAGGGGAAAAAAAAGGGATACGCCTTAATCGCCTCCGCATAAAGACTTCGAACAATCTTGATTTTATTCCTTCTTCAAGCAGTAGATGTCGCATTGTCTTAAACTTATCAAGGAGTGGACCAACGGTTGAAAATGTGATTGCTTCAACTGATTGTAGTTTAGGCAAACTCTTCTACTTTGCGTCCTTTACAGTTCTTTTAAGTTTTAGATAATCTTAACAGATACTTTATATTTGTATGTTAGTGATCAGTGGACTTCTTCTTTTCATGCACATTCACTAAATACATATACTTATCCTTTAGTTGAAACCTGTAAACACTACAAAAAAATGCCGTTTTAGCGGTGAAAATTACCGGCGGCGCTGCCGGTGATTACCGACGGCTCTCCAACGGCGGAGCGACCAACCCGTTTTTTTTAAAAATTAGACGGAAATACCGGCGGTAGCATCGCCGCCGGTGATCTCCGGCGGCGCTACCGCTGGTAAAGATTCCAGCCGCCACAAATATATATTAATTTTTTTTAATATTAAACAATACCAATGGCAAAATGCCGTCGGTGATTAGGGGCGGTGAGATCGCGCTGGTAAATGCGAGGCGGGTCGGGTATTTGTGGCGGCAATGGGCCGCCGCTAATTGTGAAGCCCAAATCGGGCTTCAAGCCCTAGCATCAGCAGATTTTACCACCCAGCAACCTTCCCCCTCCCCTTGCCCCCTGCCCACCCTGCCGCTGTCGTCTCCGTCGCCCCCGCTGTCCGCCTCCGTCAAGGTAAGCCCACACCCTTCCATCCTTTTGTGTGTCTTTCTCTCTCTCTATCTTACCCTCTCTTCCTCTCTCTCTCTCTCTCTCTCCCTAATTTCAGGCTGTCCCCGCCGCCCCACCGCCGCCGCTACCGTTACCGCCATCGACCACCACCGTATGCTCTCGTTCTCACCATTTTATTTATTATTTATTTGTTAGATTAAAATTAACTTTAATTAATTTATAGGATGTTTAACTATGATGTATGATTAATTGTATTTGTTAAATTAATTTTAAATTGATTTATTATTATTTTGTTAGATTAAAATTAATGTTAATTAGATATATTTAAATTAATATATAGTGTGGTGAATTATGAATTAAGTAAAATTAATTTTAATTAGTTTGATTAATTTGTTAGTTTTTAAAGTATGATTAAGTATGAATTTGTTAAATTAAGTATGCTAGTATGTGTTTAGGATGAAATGATATGTTATTATATATTGTGGGATAGATTTAATCAATTTCTTAAGGATTTTCTCATTTTGGGATAGAAATTGATTATTTCTTAAGGATCTTCTCCCAACAAATGATTGTTTTTAATTTACTTACTTTATTTTTTATTGCTTAATATGTATTGTATTGTTTCGACAATGGGAGGGCCGGGTAGACTTAGTATAGGCTTAGTAAATTAGGACCACTATGGTCACTATAGCTGCTGGTAGAGTCGAGCACTTGGTATGCTGTCGAAATTTCGTTTGATTCGAGTAATTTATGATTTTTTTTTGTTTTTTTCAATTAGAATGTACAAGAATGAGTGATAATCGTATGTGGTGTACGTGAGATACAACGATCGTGCTGCATTTGAAACGGAACTTGAGAGTTTCCTTGAGTTTGCGATAAATCAAACAACATACACATATGGAGTAGGTATCATGAGGTGCCCATATAGGAACTGTAAGAATGAAGCCTTTTTATTTGTACCTACAGTCAGAGAACATGTTACTAGGCGTGGATTTGTCCACAATTACACAACCTAGTTTTATCAAGGGAAAGCACCAGTGTATATGCCGACAGAACATACAAGAATTGATGAGGATGATGGGTCATACAGTAACTACCAAAGGATGGTGCATGATCATGTTGGACCTAGTAATTACCAAGATCCTCCAAATCTCGAGGAGCCGCCCAATCCCGACGCTAAATAGATTTATGACATGTTGAATGCAACTGATAGTCCTTTATACCCTTCCTATGACACTTACTCACAGTTATCCTGGATGAAAAAAATTCATGAGCATAAAGGTTGAAAACCATATGTCAGAGAGATGTTACAATCAGTTGTCTTCGATGTTTCAAAAGGCTTTACCGAAGGATAACAACTGCCCTGACAACTTTTACAGTACGAAGAGAAATCTGCACGGTTTGGGTTTGCCAGTAGAGAAGATCGATTGTTGTGTTAATAATTGCATGTTGTATTAGGAGGATGATTGTGAGCTGCAGAGTTGTAGTTTCTGTGGTGAGTCACGATATAAGGAGAACTTGCGTGCATCTGGAAGCCGTCGAAAGAAATGTGTGGCCGCCAAACAGATGCACTACGTTCCTTTGACGCCTTGCAGAGGTTGTTTGCATCTCCAGCAATTGCCGAAAATATGCGCTGGCATGCGACTTCAACAAACGATGGGATCATGCGCCACCCGGCTGACTCTCCGGCATGGAAACACTTGAATTCAGTCTATCCTGGATTCGTTGAGGAGACCAGAAATGCGAGATTAGGCCTCTCTACAGATGGTTTTTCCCCATTTGCACAATTAGGGCGTCAATATTCTTCTTGGCCGGTTATTGTCACACCGTATAACTTGCCTCCGTGGTTGTGCATGAAAGAACAATTCATGTTCATCCTTACAGTCCTCGTGCCTGGGCCATCTAACCCAAAGATGGAGTTTGACGTATTCTTGCAGCCACTAATACAAGAGCTGAAATATTTGTGGGAGGTAGGTGTGAACACTTATGACGTATCTGTGAAGCAAAATTTCCAGATGCGGTCATCTCTTATATGGACTATCGGTGATTTTCCAGCGTACGCTATGTTGTCTGGGTGGGTACAGCTGGGAGATTGGCCTGTCCACACTGTATGGAATACAGAAGCATTCACCCTACCGAAGAGTGGAAAATAATCATGGTTTGATAATCATTGGAAGTTCTTACCTCGTAATCATGTGTTTAGGAGAAATAAGACTTCATTCTTGAAGAATAAAACCTGCAATGTGAATCCACCAGAACAGAGATCGGGAACAAAAATCTTGGATCAAATTGAGAGGTTGGGCTTCGTGAAGGTTACAAAAGACTTCGATCGCAAAAACGCCCAACTCGCAAAATATCAACACATTGGGTGAAAAAAGAAAAGCATATTTTGAGATCTTCCCTATTGGAAGGATCTTTTGATTCGACATAATCTAAATGTCATGCACATTGAAAAATATGTTTGATAACGTGTTCAACACTGTCCTCAATGTGAAGGGAAAGAGAAAAGATACAGAAAAGTCGAGAGAATAATTGAACATCTTCTGCCGACGGCCTAAATTGAAGAAACTAGATGGAGCCCGACAGTATCCAAAAGCTTGTTACACGCTTGAAAGGGATGAGAAGAAGATTTTACTTCAATGGATCTAGTGTCTTAAGTTTTCCGATGGGTACATGTCAAATATTAGCAGATGCGTTGATTTGAACAACCTGAAGATGCACAACATGAAAAGTCACGACTGTCACATGTTCATGCAAATACTGCTACTTGTTGCCTTCAAAGAACTTCTTCCTAAGAACGTTTGAGAGGCAATTACAGAGTTAAGTTTCTTCTTCAGAGAATTAAAATCCCGGAATATCTCAATACATGATATGAGAATACTTAGTAAGAAGATAGTTGTTACTCTATGCAAACTTGAGCGTATCTTCCCACCGAGTTTCTTTGACTCAATGGAGCACCTACCAGTTCATTTGGCAGATGAAGCATGACTTGTCCGTCCAGTGCAGTATCGGTGGATGTATCCTTTTGAACAATATTTGAGGACATTGAAAAACCATATAAAAAACAAAGCCAAGGTTGAGGGATCCATCAGCAATGCCTATATACTAGAAGAAATGTCAACCTTCTCTTCGTATTACTTTGAGGATCATGTGACTACAAAGTTGAGAAATTTGCCTCGCAATATTGATGAGCCTGTTGCCGAGAATGATGATCTTAATGAACTCTTAATATTCAAACCAGTTGGACGTTCAATTGGCCGAATGACAAAGAGATACATGGAGCCAAAAGAATACATTGTTGCGCATATGTATATTTTAAGCAATTGTGCGGAGGTTGCAGACACATATATCAAGTGAGTATTGTCGTTCAATTTATGTATATAAATATTCATCGTACATAGGTAGTAATATATAACTTTTTCTTTGTATCCAAGGATCTTCGAAGAGAAAATGCGACATGCAAATCCTTCAATCACCGGAGCAGAGTTAAAGGTTGCATATGACAACAATTTTCTTGTGTGGTTTAGCCATTATGTAAGATACGACATACTTATGTTAAATATACATTTACTTAACTAAAATTGGCTTGCAAACTTAAATTATTGTGCGTAACAGGTGAGTCGTCCTTCTAACGATGATTTGAACCCGTATACTAAGTCGCTTGCAGCTGGGCCCTTAAATGAGATTGAAACGTATTCCGGGTATTTTGTGAATGGCTATAAATTTCACACGACTGATCGTGATAGAGACAGGTTGTGTCTATGCTTATCTGAATCAATTTGAAACAGGTAACATGTCTAGTCATAGAGGTTTTTTTGGGTTTGGTCGGTCTTCTGGTCCTGAGCAAGAGCGACAGTCCTCCTCAGGCTATGGGCCATACATTTCTGCGACTTCTGAGAGTTCCACTTCCCATACCACTACTACTTCACGGGCTAGAAGGCCCAGAGGCCGATCAGTGGCCGAGATTAGGACTGACTGCCCGAGGCGCGACGGGAGGATCCTCTTTGAGAGGATGGCTGATGGGTAAGTATTTTAATTTAAATCATTATTTCTCGTATACCAAATAATTCCTTAAATTACTTTGACATATTGGAATACAACCACAGTCAGTTGATAGAGCCCCCGGGGATCTCCACCAATTGCACGACACATTTAGGAGGATTCCGAACCCAGGCGGATACACTTAGAAGTTGACTCCGCAAACAGTGAGAGACGCATATTTTGAGGAATTCAAGGTAATTGAATTTCTATTACATATAAATTTATGTTGGAAATTGGAAGAAATATTCATCCTGCACTACAACAAAAATTGGATATAACATCACCCATACGACACTATTTTTTGTCAAAGTCTGTGGTCGTATGTGTTTTGTTTGTGGTCTTATATTTGTCTGTGGTCTTTTAGCATAAAAATATTCTTATAGACATTAGATTTATGTGTCTGTTGTTATAGATGTAATGTTAAAAACTATTTATAACACTGATCATAATTGTCCATATTTATAAGTATGATGTTATTTAAAAATAAAAATCATTGACCGATTCTTGAAAAAAAAGAAGAGAAGTTTTGTTGACGCAATTAATTAAACTACTAATTTTCAATAACAAAAAATATTAAAAAAAAACTTATGGTGAAATCAAAGTGATTTAGTCAAATATTAGTCAATAGTTTTCCCTAAATCAGATTATCCCCTTTCGTAATCTACCTACTTCTGAAATCGCTTCTCTCTCCCGCGTTCTCATAACTGTCACCGCCGGTATCGCGCCGCACGGTCGCCGGTTATTCTTGCTCACGCCGCGACAGCTCGCTCGCTCGCCCGCCCAAACTCACCCGCTGATAGAGGCGTCGATCTATTGAAGGTGGTCACAAGCAATTGTTGTCTTCCCTCAATATCTGCCATCGTTTCCCTCGCCACCCCTCTCCGTCGACATCGCTGTTGTTGCCGCCACTGTGCCCTTCCGCCGCCGCCGTCATCTTTTGAAGGTCAGTTTGCTTCTTCCTTTTTCTCGGTTGTTTTTTCTATGATTTGTGTGTTATAGTTTATGGGGTGTAATTTTCTTCTTGTGGTTCAAACAATTCGATAAAATTAGGGTTCTAATTGGGAATTAAATTTCGTCCAAAATTGAAATTACAACAACATGCAATGGATTTTCTTGCCTTCATTTGTTTTTCTTTTTTTCGATTTTGCCTTTATAGGATGTCTTCTGTTGATGCTTTTAGAGTTGATGATTTATACTGAAGTGGCCAAGTAATTTTTTTTAATCCATAATAACCGCTTGAAATTTGCCTTCTCTTAGTGGGAACAGAACTTGCAACATACTTATATGTTGGGATAGCCTGCAGAATAACTTCTGTTTCATTAGTATGTTTCTACTTTTTCCATTATATGATAGGTATAAGCTGTGCAATTGCATTAGGATAGAAAAAATCTTGTTTTCTTAATAGATGAAAAACCGAGGTTAGGGATATACAAGTTATGTAGATTTCCAAGTTTTCATTGTTGAGTGATGAAATCATGAAATGTGAGGTTATTTCCTTAGCCTTCCGTTAGAATTTAGTTAAACACACCAAATGACAGCTTGAGTTTTATTATTCTGGAAACCTAGCTAATTGCATTTCCTTAGCCTTCCGTTAGAATTTAGTTAAACACACCAAATGACAGCTTGAGTTTTATTATTCTGGAAACCTAGCTAATTGCATTATTTGATTAAGATTACCTAAACTGGAGTTCATTATCACATTTGAAAGTTGAATGATGATACTCTTGATTGTATACATATTAATATACCTATTAATTTCTGAATTTTTAAAGTAGAGGTATAGTGTGTAATGTGTCAATTAGTGATTGTCTTCTTTTTCATCTTAATAATAATAAAAAAAAAAATCATTTTAGTGTAATGGCTTAGTGTTTTTTAAATGGCTCTCGTATTTTCCATTTTCTATTAGTTTTAAAATTATTATTTGATTCCTTTACTACATTGCATTTATGATTTATGATTTAGGATTAGAGGACTAATTTTATTTTTAGTGTTGGTATATATTGTGATGCATTCTAAAATATATTGGATAAAGTATATGGAGTATGATTTAGGATTTATTTCAAATCCAAATAATTGTGTAAAGAACTATCAAAGAAAATTACAAAATAAAGCTAATTTTGTTAAATCTTGTAATTTTATTATTGTTTATGATTTAGTTTAGATTCATATATTCATCCTCCCATATTAATTTAATTGAAACATTTTGAATAGGATCAATCAATTTTATTCTTATAGGGGTAATCTAGCTAATCGATATTTGCCATGGACAAATCATGGATGTCCAAGAATAGGATGTCAGATGAGTATAAGGCCGGAGTAGAAACATTCATGCAGTTTGCTACACAAAACTTAACTAATGAAGAATTGATATCATGTCCATGCTCGACATGTGGAAATCTCACGAGCAAGAAGGTTTAACTCGTAAGATTGCACTTGTTGTCTCGTGGTATGGATTTAACATACACAAAATGGATATGGCATGGGAAAGATTTGCACCAAGTGCCTCAATGAATTATTCAGATCAAATGCGCAATGATGATCATAACTTTCTATCAGAAGAGCCAATTGATATGGTGCATGCCGCATATGAAGAAAATGATAATCCAGGGGAATTCATAAAATTACTTGATGATGCTGAAAAGGGTTTATATCCAGGATGTGTGAAATACACCAAATTATCTGCAATAGTGAAATTATATAACTTGAAGGCAAAACATAATTGGAGTGATAAGAGTTTCACTGACCTTCTGTCTTTATTGGGAGATATGTTGCCTGCATATAATGTTTTGCCCTCATCTTTATATGAAGCAAAGAAAACTCTAGGAACTTTAGGCATGGAATATGAGAAAATTCATGCATGATTGTATCTTGTATCAGAAGAGTATGTGGACTATTCGAATTGCCCAACCTGTGGTGTAGCTAGATGGAAAGAGAGTAAGAATACTAGTTTAAAAAAACGCGTTCCTGAAAAAGTGTTATGGTACTTTCCACCAATTTCGAGATTCCAGAGAATGTTTCGAAGCAAGCACATCGCAAAGGACCTGGCTTGGCATGCTGATGAGAGGGTTCAAGACAATTACCTACGTCATCCGGCAGATTCACCCTCATGGAGGAAAGTTGATCTTAAGTGGCCAGAATTTGGGAATGAGAAGAGGAATCTGAGATTGGCATTGTCAGCTGATGGGATTGATGAGCCCAGGTTTGTGCTCTGTTTTTGTGTTTGTTTTAAGTCTAGGTCGAGTCTTTTTCCTTGTGTTTGTGTCGTTTGGTCGCCTGGGAGGGCGTAGTTCAATGGCAGGACCAGCTTGTGGGAAAGAGGAGCCAAATTGCCGGAGAAGAGAAATGCCAGAGGATTCAAGGGGACTAGAGAAGAGAAGAGCCAGAGCGGAGGTCATTCCTCTGGAAGCCAGAGCGGAGGTCATTCCTCTGGAAGCCCGCGGGGAAGCGATTCCTCTGACCGCCAGCGGGGAAGCGATTCCTCTGACCGCTAGCGCAGAGAAGTCGGCATCGCCAGCGAGATCATCCGAGCAGCGGAATCATCCGACCAGAGGGATCATCCGAGCAGCGGAATCCTCCGAGCAGCGAGATCATCCGAGCAGAAGAATATTCCGAAGCACTCCAGGGGTCGAAAGCGTTGTCACCTCTCGTGAAAGAGGTATGTGCCAGAAGCAAAGGGATTTTGGAGGCAAGATTTTTCCTTATGCCCATAAGTACCGCACGAGAGCTGGCAGGCAAGAGAAGGAAGAAAGGCAAGAGAAGATGGGGGCACAACAGACGGGCGAGGAAGGATTGCAAGTGGGAGTCCAAGAAAGGCGGAAGGCGGCAGCTATCCAAAAGAGACCGATAAGGCTAAACCACAGCCTTATCCAAAAGGAAACATATCTTCAAGAAGATTAGGTCTGAAAAAGGATACGCATCTCCATGCTTGCATGGATCCGGCCGCAAGTCATGGGCTGGGCCTTCGAACCCTAATGACTCCTATAAATACCCGAAGAGCTTCACAAGCCAAGGGTGCTGAAATTCCGTCCTGTTGTGCATTGTTTGAAGATTGAAGCTAGCCCAGGCTGTGGGCATTTTCTCATACTTTACTGTTTATGTTTTCCACGGCACTTTCGGCCGTAGGTACTTTCATTTTCATTTAAGTAATTTCAATTCCAGTAATGTTTTCCTTTATATCTTTTGCTTGTATTATTTACGTTATGGTTGGCTAAGTTTTATATTCTGATTTGGGGAAGATGATCTAAGCATGAATGAATAAACTCGAGAGGTCTAATTTGGGCATAACAACTATATGAGCATATTCCCGATACACTAGGGTTGATTCCCATAAGGCTATAATAACTTGGTTAATTAATTGATCACTAGTTAACTAGGGAGTTTTGGTCACAAGTAATAATTTGGGTATAATGCGAGTTGCCATCGACCTCCAAAATAGTACAACTGGTGTTGGAGCCGTGACTGCTGTGAAATATCGGTGTAAGAGTCAAGTGGGTCTATCTAATTCTTAAAGCATTCTGGGCAAAGCACAACTAGTGATAGGCCATCGCAGAGAGCGTGGATGTTGCCCGGGGTAGTTGATTTCCATTAGCTGACCCTTCTAAGGGATCATAAACTGAAAGGATAGATTGGGCAAGGGTTTGTTGTGTGCGTGACGAGTGACAATAGGGGCACGACAATCCTCATGCCTATAACCACTGGTATGTGAATATAGTGATTAATCTTTGCACCAATGATCGAGTGTTAATTCATGTTTAGTGATTCGAATCCAAGTCAGAATTATTTTGGTATTTGATTTATCTCCCTTGTTATTTCAGTTTAGGTTGGATACCCGTTCTGCCCATAACCACGTTTTGGTCAGAACACTGCAGAAAACAAAACCCTTTTAGTGACACCCTTGCAGGAGAAGTTACTGCTCAGTTCCCTGTGGATTCGACTCTGGACTTACCGCTAGCTAGTCTAGTTGTTGGCACAGGACTATTTATTTGCACGAAGCTCAAACGACAGCTCCGTCAAATTGGCGCCGTTGCCGGGGAACTGAGAGCGCTAGTAATTTCTTTTGTGATTTTTGTGTGAGTTTTGCCTTCACATTTGTGTATGCGTCGTACCAGGAGTGCAGGTAACGAAGATCTTTTGTTCCATGAGGAAATCAAAAGAATTGCCCGAGAGAACAACGCTGCTAGACTCAGGGCAGAACAAGAGGCACAGGCAAGAGAGAAACAGTTAGAAGCAGAGAGACAAATCGAAGCAGAGAGAGAGATGGCAGATAATCCGGAAGGGCAGAATGACAACGCCAACAAGACTCTCGGAGACATGATGTTTCCGAACAACTTGAACCTCCAGCCATCAGCCATAGTACTGCCGGAGATCACTGGAAATTGGGAGCTGAAGCATACTCTGATCCAGATTTTGCCCAAATACAGTGATATGCCCGGAGAGGACCCTCAAAGACATCTCCAAGACTTTGAGATGGCATGTGGAACGGTGCGCACCGCCAGTCAAGCACTTGGCGAATACATCCGACTCCTTACCTTTCCGTTCTCTCTGTTAGAAGGAGCGAGGGAGTGGTTGTATGATTTGCCCGAAGGAAGCATTCGGACATGGCAGGAGTTGCAGAGCAAGTTTTTGGAAAAGTACTTCCCAGCTGCCCGGATCCAAAATCTGAGGACTCGAATAAGCAATATAAAGATGGGATCGGCAGAAGTCCTATATGAGTACTGGGGAAGGTTCAAACAGATGCTGGCCAAATGCCCACAACACCAAATACCGGATCATGATCTTATTCGGTATTTCATGGGAGGACTCCGAAGGCAAGATAGGCAATGGCTACACGCTGCATGTGGAGGATCAATCTTAAACAAATCTGCAGCGGAAGCTTTCAAGCTCATAGCCGACATGGCAGAGAAATCGAGAGATGAGGAAGGGACTATAGTCAGAACCACTCCGGTGCCGGCTCCCACTGCCCAAGACGATAAGTTGGACAAGCTGTGCAACATGTTCGAGAAGTTTATGACGAACCAAGGAGCACCCAATCAAGGAATTCCCAACATTCGGAAACCTGTGAAGGCATGTCAGCTTTGCATGGCGACTTCACATGCAACCGATGAATGTCCACAACTTTTCGAAGATGAAGAGCTTAATGCTATTGGACAACAGCCAGGAGGAAACAATGGAGGGCAGAACCAGAAACCTTTTGAGCCTTACAGACAGCAGTATAACAATCATGAGCCTTACAGACAGCAGTATAACAATCAAGGATGGAGGCAACATGAGAACCTTAGGTACGGCAACAACCACTATTTGGGGCCAAACCAAGGGCAGACGAGTAACCCACCACAATACTCGCAACAACCTCAACAGGCAAGAGGACCCTCCCTATCAGAGCTCGTGCATCAAATGGCTCAGCAACAAGTGAAGTTCCAGAGTGAGACCGAAAAGTTCATAATGGAGACAAGAGGAGGAATGCAGAATGTGAACTCCCAACTATCACATCTTGCCCAAGCAGTCGCCAGACTTGAAAGCAAATAAGGGACACTCCCGTCCCAAGTGGAGGTGAAGAAGGTGAATGTCATGACGCTCAGAGGGGGAAAGGAGTTGCCCGAAGTTGTGAAAGAGAAAAAATAAGAAAAGCTGGAGATCAACGAGCAAGTCGGAATGAGATCAGCAGATGAGGAAGAATTTGCCCGAGAGAAAGAGGCAAAGCGGAAAGTGACAAAGAAGGGAAAAGAGAAATCAAGCCAGACCGAGCCCATCCTTCCTTTTCCAGGCAGAGCAGCCAAGGAACAAGAAAAGGAAGAGCTAACCGAACTAGTCAAAATCTTCAAAAAGGTGGAGGTCAATATGCCCCTTTTGGTCGCATTACGCTCTATGCCCAGATGTGCGAAATTTCTCAAGGAACTCTGCACTAGGAAAGTCAAATACACTGATGATGCGAAATTTCAAGTGGGAGAGTCTGTATCCGCGGTTTTACAACGAGATATGCCCATAAAGTGTGGAGATCCTGGCATGTTCTACATTCCTTGTGTAATAGGGACAATGAAAGTGGAGAAGGCGATGCTCGATTTAGGGGCATCCATCAACGTCATGCCCTTATCCATGTACCAGGACCTGGAGATAGGACCGCTGAAGCCCACCCGAGTGGTGATCCAACTGGCAGATCGATCAAGTGTCTACCCAGAGGGGATATTGGAAGACGTGCTGGTCAAAGTGGAGGAACTCATCTTTCCAGCGGATTTTTACATTCTCGACATGGGGAAGTCAAAAGCGCGAGATCCGGTCATGCTTTTGGGCAGACCATTTCTAAAGACTGCCAGGACTCGCATTGATTGTGATACGGGCAAGCTAACATGTCAGTTTGAAGGGGAGACAATAACCTTTGACATATACAATGCCATGAAACATCCTGCCGATACAGAGATGGTGAGAAGTGTAGACATGATCGAGAAGGTTGTTGAGGAGGTTTTGCCTAGAGCAGCATTCAAGGAGCCATATGACATAATAATCCAGAATGGCATAACCGAGGAGGACTTGCAAGAAGAGCAATTGCAAGAGGCGGTGAAGGTACTCAATGCATGGAGCGAAGAGGTCAACTACACGGAGGCTCTGAAAATCCCTACCTTGAAGGAGGAAGATCGACTGGTGCCCTCGATCCAAAGGGCACCTAAGCTCGAGCTGAAGTCTTTGCCCAAACACCTCAAGTATATCTTCCTGGGCGAGGATGACACTTTGCCCGTAATCATCAACTCAGAATTGACACTCGAAGACGAGAACAAAGTCAAGATGACTTTGGGGAAATACAAGGAAGCAATTGGATGGACCCTAGCCGACATTAAGGGCATAAGCCTTACTGTATGCATGCACCGCATATTACTAGAGGAAGATGCTGTTCCAGTCAGAGACACCCAGAGGAAACTGAATCCAGCCATGAAAGAAGTGGTGATGAAAGAAACACTCAAACTGTTGGATTTGGGCATAATATACCCAGTATCCGATAGCAGGTGGGTAAGCCCAGTACACGTTGTGCCCAAGAAGTCGGGCATACAAGTGGTGGAGAATGAATTCCAGGAATTGATTGCTACGAGGTTGCAAACCGGCTGGAGGGTGTGTATTGATTACCGCAAGCTCAACCAGAAGACGAGGAAGGATCACTTCCCTTTGCCCTTCATCGATGAGATGCTGGAAAGACTTGCGGGGAATCAATATTTTTGCTTTCTAGATGGATATTCGGGCTATATGCAGATTTGGGTCGCAGAGGAGGACCAGGGCAAAACAACATTCACTTGCCCTTTTGGGACGTTTGCCTATCGGAGGATGCCATTTGGGCTATGCAACGCCCCGGGCACATTCCAAAGGTGCATGATGAGCATATTCTCGGATCTCCTAGAGAATTGCATCGAAGTCTTCATGGATGATTTTACGGTGTATGGGCAAACCTTCGACTCATGCTTAGCTAATCTGGAGAAGGTGCTGCAAAGGTGCGTGGACAAGAGTTTGGTGTTGAACTACGAGAAATGCCACTTTATGGTCAAAGAAGGTATTGTGCTCGGACATGTGATATCAGGCAGAGGAATAGAGGTGGACAAAGCAAAAATTGAAATCATCGCCAAACTACCATACCCAACGAACATCAAGCAGTTACGAGGATTCCTTGGGCATGCTGGATTCTACAGGAGGTTCGTGAAGGACTTTGCAAAGATTGCCCAACCTATGACAAGGCTGCTACAAAACGAAGTGGAGTGGAATTTTGATGAGGATTGCAAGGAGGCGTTCCAGATTTTGAAGAACAATCCAATCTCCGCACCCATAATACAACCCCCTGATTGGGGAATGCCTTTTGAGGTGATGTGCGACGCTAGTGGATATGCCATAGGGGCAGTTCTTGGGCAGAAGCGGGGAAAGGAGAGTCACGTCATCTATTATGCCTCGAAGACACTGAATGGAGCTCAAGTCAACTACTCCACGACTGAGAAGGAGATGTTGGCAGTAGTATTCGCCTTTGAAAAATTCAGATCTTACCTGCTTGGAGGAAAGACCACAGTCTACACTGATCATGCGGCCCTGAAGTACCTTCTGGCCAAGAAGGAATCTAAACCCAGGCTGATTCGATGGGTTCTGCTGCTACAAGAGTTCGACGTGGAAATAAAGGATAAGGCTGGAGCACAGAACCAAGTGGCCGATCATCTAAGCAGGATCATAAGGAAGGAAGAAGGGGAACCAATCAAGGAGATGTTCCCGGATGAACAACTGCTCCATGCCCAAGGAAGAAGAGAAGATCCATGGTACGCAGATTTGTGCAATTACCTCTGCTCTGGGTATGTACCCCCTGGGTACACTTATGCCCAGAAGAAGAAATTGGCCAAAGACAGCAGAGAATACATTTGGGACGAACCGTACATGTGGAAGCAATGCGGGGACCAAGTGCTTCGGAGATGTATCCCACAAGAGGAGCAAGGAAGCGTCCTAGAATTTTGTCATTCGAAGGAGTGTGGGGGACACTTTGGGCATAAGAGGACTGCCGCCAAGGTTTTGGAGTGTGGTTTTTATTGGCCAACAATCTTTAAGGACAACTACACCATCTGCAAGAATTGCCCACAATGCCAGCGAGAAGGGAATATCACTAGGAGGAATGAAATGCCCATGATTCCCATTATGCCCGTGGAGATCTTTGACATTTGGGGAATGGATTTCATGGGACCCCTTCCCAGCTCGAGAGGAAACTTGTACATCCTGCTTTTGGTGGATTATGTCTCCAAGTGGGTGGAGGCAAAAGCATCCCCAACGAATGACTCAAAGGTAGTGGTGAATTTCTTGAAGACTAACATCTTTTGCAGGTTTGGTGTGCCCAGAGCAATCATCAGCGACCAAGGATCCCACTTCTGCAATTTCTCGGTCGAAAACTTGTGCAAAAAGTATGGAGTCCAACATCGAGTCTCGACAGCCTACCACCCACAAGCTAATGGGCAGGCCGAACTCTCGAATCGCATTATCAAAATGATTTTGCGAAAGACCGTTGGCCCAACAGGGAAGGACTGGAGTCTAAAGCTGGAAGATGCCTTATGGGCATATCGGACTGCATACAAAACTCCATTCGGGATGTCACCATATCGAATGGTGTATGGCAAGAGGTGTCATTTACCGGTGGAATTGGAGCACAAGGCTTTCTGGGCAGTGAACAAAGTGAACTATGATTGGGACAAGGCAGGGCAAGCAAGGAAGCTAGAGATCCAAGAGCTCGAGGAAATCAGGAGGGAGGCATATGAAAATTCTATTCTCTACAAGGAAAGAATGAAAAAGAGTCATGATTCCTTGATCACAAGCAAGCAATTCAGCTATGGGCAAGAGGTCCTCCTGTACCAGACACGGTTCAAATTTGCACAAGGCAAGCTGAGTACAAAGTGGACCGGCCCATTCGTGGTGAAGACCCAATTCCCAAATGGAGCCGTGGAAATTGGGAACCCAAAATCAGGGAAAGTGTTCAAGGTTAATGGACAAAGGCTGAAGGCCTATTATGGGCATAAGCCCGACGCTGGGGAAGAACTGGATCTCGACCCAGCGACAAGCACCTCGGTTTAATTGGAAGGTATCACGTCATGCCCAGGACGATAAATAGGGCACTGGCTAGGAGGTAACCTGGTATTTCCGTTTAGTTTTCTTTTCTTTTATTTTGTTTCGTTTTTTTTTTTTCGTTTTTGTTTGCCAGGAACCCTGTTATGCCCACAGCTGTGGGCGAATTTTAGTTTCCCGCCTTCGCAGAAGTGTGAATGTGTTTTGCAGAGACAGGGGAGGAGTTATGGGCAAAGGACAGTCGATTAGAGAAGCAATGATTCCAGGGCAAAAGGGGGCTCTCGGGCAGAACGCGGCCGAAACCGCCAGACGCACGTCACATCAAGTGACAGTTGTCAGCCCTTATACCTCCCAAAAACCCTACCGAAGAAGAGCATGAAGAACATGAAGAAACTCCGGCGAAGAGGAGGAAAAAGGTGTTAGACCCGACCCCAATCCGAATGATAAAGGGAGAACCGGCATCTGTACCGAAGAGCAAGAAGAAGGCGGAGAAAGGGATCGCTGTACCCAAAATCCCTGATATGGACGCACTGAAACCTCTGGGTATAGTGGAAAAGGTGAAGGAGTATTTCAACAACATCGGATGGAAGGAATTCTTGGATTGGCCAGGGCACGCATACGAGGAGGTGGTGAGGGAAGTGTTTGATTGGGTACAAGTGGACATCAACCAAGCATGCGGGCCGTTGGGCATGAGTTTCTCCATGAAGGGAGAAGTCAGGGATGTGTCTGTGAATGAACTCAACCAAAATCTGGGAATGGTTAAGCTTAAGGATCTGCAGAAGAAGGACTACAAAGAGGCGAAGAGATGAATCCACACATTCACTGCACAAGAGTGGGATGAAATGTGGCCAGAGATAGGAGATGGAGGCCAGTTCAGAACTCAGAAGGTAAAAGGGCATAGGATTCGCGACTCAGCCCTGAGGGTCTGCCATCGCATTCTCTCGTACTCCCTATTTGGCAAGCTCGACAGCGGAAATGCAATGTCCAAGAAGGATCTCTACATCCTGTGGGCAATGCACAGTGGGGTGAGGCTCAACTTTGGGGCCTTTCTGATTGAGCACATCGATTCCATAATCAGCAAGCCAAATCAGAGGCTTTCCTGCATTCAATTCACCACCGCTTTTGCCAAGGTGAATGAAATTGAGATCGAAGAAGGGAACACCAAAATTGAACCAGAAAAGCTGAACATCGAAGCCCTGATCCGCATGAAGGATGTTAGAATGGATCGGGGTGTGCCCAAATTCATCAATCCTGATGAAAGGGAATTTTCTGCGGCCGAAGGCCAAAGCCCCGCTGTTGGAAAAGGGAAAGAAAAGGTAGAGGAGCCAGAGTCGGAAGAGGAAGAGAGTCAGCTGGATAGAATTGAGAACAGGACAATCGAGACCCAGAAAGCACTGGCGGCAACCCAGAAGGCCCTCCTGGCCTTTTTCAAGCATCAGGGGTTCAGGTACCCACCTGCACCTTCTCCTTGAATTCTACCCTCCCTAGGATGTTAGTTTTTAGTTTGTTTTGTTTTGTTGCGTCTTTGTGTTTTTGTTTCTTTTGTTCGTTTGAGTCTGTGTTTTCTGTTGTTTGCCTGTTTAGTTTGTTTTAGTTTGTGTTTTCCTTGACCCCCTCTACACATCCACTTTGCCCAAAGCAAAGTGTGTGTGTGGGGGGGGCCAAGACGTCTGTTGTTGCTTTACCGGGTAATCCTTGTTCTCGCACCCTTTGCCTTAAGGCAAAGTGTGTGAGTGGGAGGGAAGACCCGGTATCTTTTTATGTTTTAAAGTTTGTGTCAAGCATGTTGTACAATCGAAGTTACTCAGTTGTGATGATTTGAAAGTACAATTTTGTGAGTGAGATTATGCAAACTTTGTGCCGTATGTAGTTGAGGACGATGGATAGGGAATTGGGCATACCTTGTGAGGATTTGAGCTTTTAAATTGTTACTTAATGCCAAAACAATTCTTTCTTTCATTGTGTGAATTTTGACATCTTGGTTAAGGGTGATGCTAGAACTTGCCTTGATTCTTGGTCGAACCCTGTGTACATAGTCTAGGTGTGTTAAATGATTTAGGCAAATTCTTTCTTTAGCCCACTGAGCCAAACTGACAAACCCTGAATCTATCACTTGCAACCCCTTTTGAGCTTAATAATTCTTTTGAATTCACTTATAAATTTGCCTAGAATTGAGTCGTCCCGGTCAAAACTGAATTTAAGGGCAAAAGGAAGGGATAATAGTGTAATGGATCCTATGGGCAGGACTAGTGCAAAGAAAATGCAAAATGGGAAATCTAAATCCCAAAACAGAGAAAAGTCCAGAAAAAGAGAAGAAAAAAAAAAGAGGAAGAATAAAGGGAAGAATGTGCTTAGGCCCGTAAGAATAGGCAAGGATCGAAAAAAATTCTGAGAAGTCTATGCCAGAATGAAGTTCAGTATGACCTTAGCCTCGTACCAAAAATTCTCACCTCATGCCTCAAGCCACATTACAACCCATGAAAGACCTAATGAGATGCGCCTAGAACTTTGACTAAAGGGGAAGACATTAGAAGATAGGCAAGCTTATGGTCAGAACCCAATCAAGATGTCCGGAGTGTAAACACGAGCCTAAACACTTGAGAGAACGAGTGAAAGGGGAGGAACATCCTTCTGCCTAAAACCCGATCTTGACTCAACTGATGGCATTTTTTGATTGTTTGATCAAGCTACTTGTTGTTTCTTTTGATCTTCATTTTACTGTTGGACTTAGAGAGTATAGTATGCTGTGTGTTTTCATTTTTTCTTTTATGTTTTGTGTGTCTTTTTCGTTCGTGTCTGTACCTTGGGCAAAAATCATGCATGCACGCTTGAGGACAATCGTGTTTAAAGTGTGTGCGTGTGATGAGCCCAGGTTTGTGCTCTGTTTTTGTGTTTGTTTTAAGTCTAGATCGAGTCTTTTTCCTTGTGTTTGTGTCGTTTGGTCGCCTGGGAGGGCGTAGTTCAATGGCAGGACCAACTTGTGGGAAAGAGGAGCCAAAATGCCGGAGAAGAGAAATGTCAGAGGATTCAAGGGGACTAGAGAAGGGAAGAGCCAGAGCGGAGGTCATTCCTTTGGAAGCCAGAGCGGAGGTCATTCCTCTGGAAGCCCGCGGGGAAGCGATTCCTCTGACCGCCAGCGGGGAAGCGATTTCTCTGACCGCTAGCGCAGAGAAGTCGGCATCGCCAGCGAGATCATCCGAGCAGCGGAATCATCCGACCAGAGGGATCATCCGAGCAGCGGAATCCTCCGAGCAGCGAGATCATCCGAGCAGAAGAATTTTCCGAAGCACTCCAGGGGTCGAAAGCGCTGTCACCTCTCGTGAAAGAGGTATGTGCCAGAAGCAAGGGATTTTGGAGGCAAGATTTTTCCTTATGCCCATAAGTACCGCACGAGAGCTGGCAGGCAAGAGAAGGAAGAAAGGCAAGAGAAGATGGGGGCACAACAGACGGGCGAAGAAGGATTGCAAGTGGGAGTCCGAGAAAGGCGGAAGGCGGCAGCTATCCAAAAGAGACCGATAAGGCCAAACCACAGCCTTATCCAAAAGGAAACATATCTTCAAGAAGATTAGGTCTGAAAAAGGATACGCATCTCCATGCTTGCATGGATCCGGCCGCAAGTCATGGGCTGGGCCTTCGAACCCTAATGACTCCTATAAATACCCGAAGAGCTTCACAAGCCAAGGGTGCTGAAATTCCGTCCTGTTGTGCATTGTTTGAAGATTGAAGCTAGCCCAGGTTGTGGGCATTTTCTCATACTTTACTGTTTATGTTTTCCACGGCACTTTCGGCCGTAGGTACTTTCATTTTCATTTAAGTAATTTCAATTCCAGTAATGTTTTCCTTTATATCTTTTGCTTGTATTATTTACGTTATGGTTGGCTAAGTTTTATATTCTGATTTGGGGAAGATGATCTAAGCATGAATGAATAAACTCGAGAGGTCTAATTTGGGCATAACAACTATATGAGCATATTCCCGATACACTAGGTTTGATTCCCATAAGGCTATAATAACTTGGTTAATTAATTGATCACTAGTTAACTAGGGAGTTTTGGTCACAAGTAATAATTTGGGTATAAGGCGAGTTGCCATCGACCTCCAAAATAGTACAACTGGTGTTGGAGCCGTGACTGCTGTGAAATATCGGTGTAAGAGTCAAGTGGGTCTATCTAATTCTTAAAGCATTCTGGGCAAAGCACAACTAGCGATAGGCCATCGCAGAGAGCGTGGATGTTGCCCGAGGTAGTTGATTTCCATTAGCTGACCCTTCTAAGGGATCATAAACTGAAAGGATAGATTGGGCAAGGGTTTGTTGTGTGCGTGACGAGTGACAATAGGGGCACGACAATCCTTATGCCTATAACCACTGGTATGTGAATATAGTGATTAATCTTTGCACCAATGATCGAGTGTTAATTCATGTTTAGTGATTCGAATCCAAGTCAGAATTATTTTGTTATTTGATTTATCTCCCTTGTTATTTCAGTTTAGATTGGATGCCCGTTCTGCCCATAACCACGTTTTGGTCAGAACACTGCAGAAAATAAAACCCTTTTAGTGACACCCTTGCAGGAGAAGTTACTGCTCAGTTCCCTGTGGATTCGACTCTGGACTTACCGCTAGCTAGTCTAGTTGTTGGCACAGTCAATCCTCATAAATACTTAGCTATAATAACTTAGGCATTGTCAGCTGATGGGATCAAACCACACAAAAATTAAGATGTAATAACTTATCAATGTAGTGTTTATTATTTAAATGATATATTATATTATATTATATTATATTATATTATATTATATTATATTATATTATATTATATTATATTATATTGAAATACTTTACATAGGATGAGTATATTGAGAAGAAAATAGAAGGGAACTTGAAATCACATGGACCGAAAGGCACTACATTACTTGAAAGTGCACTTGAAAAAGAAGAGCACAGAGGGCGTTTGAGGGGGATTGGAGGACAGGTTAGTAAAACGATGTACTTCAAGATTCCTAGAGGAAAGAGATGCAACATCAATGTTTGTAGTCAACAAGAGTTGAACGAAGAAAAAAAGAAAAATGCTGAACGAGACGCTCGCATAGCAAAATTAGAAGCATATGTTTACAAGACAGGCGTGGATGATATTGATATCGACGAAAAGGGCAGTTGCTCGGTACAGAATGAAAATCAAACACTAAAGCCTGTGTTTAATGACATAGTCGAGGACAATGACATTGATGTGAAATTGCTCGACGATGATGACATATACTTGGTAATATTTATTATTTTTATGTATTATATGTAATTTGTAAATACTTAGCTATAAATGTGATATTTTTTTGTTTTTTAGGGTAAATTTGTAGAACTAAGTGTCGAATCGGGCAAAAATGTTGGCACCGGCACAGTTGTGAAAGTCTACGGACCTAATGATAAATTATATAAACGATGCATGCGTGTAGTCATTGATGAAGCAATCCATGAAGATGCTCGTTTGCCTTATCCAACAGAAGACTACGAAAGCATAGGTGATGCAGTGGGATCACATGTTGAATGGCCTATACGTCTTTTCAAGTTGAGATATGAGGTAAGAGTATGTCATTACTTAATTTTTTGATGAAATTTTTAAATATTATTTTATATAATATAAGTTTGCTTTTATTGTGATAGAAACCGAAAAAAGAAAAAGCACAAGAAAACAACCAGGAAACGATAGATATTACACCTCTTCCAAAGTCTTTGCGCATGTTGTATATTTACGGCAAGCGTTCGGGCAACAACCATATAACTATTGAACTTGATGATAATGTCTTCGGAGTTAAGCACAACTTATATGTAGACATGGAAGACATCGTGCCTTTCTGCGAGTTGAAGCCAATATCTTATATGTGTATTGCTACCTATGTATGGTAATTACAAATTTTAACTTTACTTATCAAATATAGGCTAGGGTATGAATTAGCTTATGAGCTTATTTCTCCATTTGCAGCTTCCTACAAAGCAAGTTGAATATGCTGCCTTGGGCCGATATGGTTAGATTTGTTGACCCATTGAATATAGGCTATATTCCAACGACGAAAAAGGATGCAGAAACTGCGAATGAGCATATGGAATTTAGAGCACGAGAATTGTCAAAAAGGTTGATTGATACAAAAAGCAATCAAATTTTCTTAGCTCCGTGTAATGTGAAGTAAGAATTCTCACGCTATTTAAATTTTGTTAATAAGCTATTTAAATTATATTATTAATTACATTTCTCTAATCTTTTGTGGCTTAAATGTAGATATCATTGGATTCTCACGGTGATTGACCCTAATAAGGGAGAGATTGCTATCTTGGATTCCCTCTACAAAGGAATTCATGATAAAATTTGGAAAGAAGTCGTGGAATTGTAAGTTTTGTTTTGTAAAAATCTATTTAATTCTTATTTCTAGCATATTTTGCATATGGTGCATTACGTTATTTTTATATATGAAGGGCCTTAAGGTTGTTCAATATGGAGAAGAGAAAGAAAGGAAAAAATAAGCCTGATTGGACAATACAGAAGGTATTTAATCAAACATAACTTGTGGAATTATAGCTATTCATTATTAACGAAAAATTAATGTAGGTTCCGAAACAACCGGACTTGACTCAATGTGGTTTCTATGTGATGAGGTACATGAGAGAGATAGTGATAAATAGTCATCCTTGGACGATTGGTTCTCTACAATCTTTGGTAATAATTGTGTATGTTAAATTCTACAATATTAATAATTATTTGCCTTCGTTTCATTTTCTAAATTATATTATGTACTTAACAGTTCAATGCTCATGAAAAGTATTCAAATGAAGAGATAGATGTAGTGCGAGCAGAGTGGGCAGATTGTGTCCAAGAATATATAAAGGAGTAAAAGGTAATGTATATATTTTCTATATTTAATTGTCAGTGATAGTTGGGAAGAGTGAGGTTATATTTTGTATGGATCTTTCTGAATATTCTTTGGAAAATGAGTTTACGTACTATACATATAATTGTTAATTGTTGTTGATGAGTATGGAACACATGTATTATTTTAATGTAATTATTGTGTATTGACGGAATGACAATATGTGGCTAATTTGTTTATGACCATTTTGATTGTGATTGTGTGAAGGATATATAGTGGTGATGGCAAAGAAGAAAATCTTGGACGTATTGGTTGATGCATCACATTTTGAAGGAACGAAGGAGCACCAAGTGTTAACTCATTTAAATGCTAAGATTCAATTTATTTGGTAGTGGATCCACAAATCATGTTTACTCATTTTAGTTATCGTTTTTGTTAGAATTTAGCTTAAATATTATTTTGTAATGGAATATGGTAGAATTGATTTGGTCGAATCTTTATTGTAATGAATATTGAAATTTTATAATAATTATATTATAAATGAAAATGATTTTCTTATGCTTTTAAATAATATTGAATTTCCAGGAAAAAATGCTTATAAATATATGATTTAATCGATTTTAACATTATAAAAGAGCACGGTTTTTTTGGGACCTACGACACTGCTCAAAAACTGAGGTGGTATATAAGAAATAAAATGGGTGACTTTCTACTGCGACAACAGACAAAAGCTAGTGTGATATACAAAAAACACCATAGAACTCGGCACCTACGACACTACTCGAAAACTATAGTAATATTAATGATACAACAACGGACCCTATGCTATCAAAGACCACAGCCAATGTCTGTTGTCACAAATATCTATGACAACAGGCAATGCCTGTGGTCTTTGAACACCTTTTTTCAAGCACCAACGACACTACCACTTACAACAACAGACATTTTCGCTAATAGACATTAGGCAATGCCAAATGTCTATTAGCTTTTCTGTAGTAGTGCTGGTTTTGATGATAACATCTCAACTGAAGATTACAGGAGAAAAAAGCAACTAAAGTTTAACTGAAGCTCAACTGAAGAAAGACTGAAACTCAACTGAAGACTGAACAACTGAAGAAAGAGACTGAGATCACAACTAGTCGTCTGATTCAAGTCAACGACTGGTCAAGAAAAGGACGGAAGCATACTCGTCTACATTAAATGCTTCTGCAACAGCATTTAATGTACCAACTTAGAAGATATCCTTGTACCTGAGCCAGAAAAGAGACGTTATCTTCCAACGATAGGATTTGAAGAAGAAGATCTTCACCAACGGATCTATTCTTCATAGACGCCTATAAATAGCTCAGAATAACTCTCAAGAAAGTGAGAGGAGAGAAAAGAGAATATTCCGATTCAATCCTTAATGCCGAAGCTACATCAGAATATCAAATAGAGCTTAAAATTCCTTAAGCATTGAATCGATGAATAGAGGATCTAAATGTTGTGAAATCAGTTTTACTGATTACCTAAATTCTCTTGTTATAACTCGAATTTTCACTTAGATAAATCATTAGCTTAGTTACTGATTACTTGAGATTCTGTACTCAGTAATCCTAGGTGGTATATTACAATACCCCTTTTCAAATGAGCAAGAAGAGTGTTTGTAATCGAGCTTGAGACTTAGACCAAGCTCAGTGGTTGTTTAGTACCAATAAACTAAACAGTTAGGTTCCTTAGCACCCGCAAGCTAAGTGTGTAAATCCAACTCTATGAGTTGGTTGCTGTAAGGAGTTTTCTTTCAGTATAGGTTGCTTTGCACCCGTAAGCTTTGCAGATAGGTTTGCGTTGTACCCGTAAGCATCATGGTTAGGTTTGTTGTGCACTCGTAAGCACTAGTGAGTGATTGTCAAACTAATCATCTGGCCATGGATGTAGGAACGTTTGTTTTTCGAACCATGTAAAAATCCCTTGTGTTCTTACTTGCTTTATATTCAATACTTGCGCATAACTCTGTTTCTCTAATACTAATTAACTAAAAAGAGTAACTAATGGATTCATTATGAAGAAAATCTTTCAAGGCTATTTCACTAGGTTTAATATTCCGCTGCTAGAGTTATAGGTTTAATTGATCAATCTTTTGATAGTCAGTTAAACAAGTAATTCTACTTTGTTTTACTTACGACTTAAGCATTTCTTGGACTGAAGTTAATTGACTAGATCAATTAACTAAAGTCACCCACTGACCCCTTCGTTTCAGTATCAGTCGCCACCCCTTGTCATCTGAAGCGTGCATTTTCAAATCAGTCAAACTGTCTTTCAAAACAAAGGTGTTGGTTTTAAGTAACCTTGTTTTCGAAAATAGCCTACAGGTGTATTTCTCCCCCCCTCCTACCTGTCCTTTCAACCCTCAAGGGACCCAACAATTTATCATTATATATTGTTAAAATGTTATATATTAATTTAACCATTTCTTAAACAGAAAGAGTTTGTTTGGGAGCCTGAGGATGAGGCTGATGTGAAAAAGATGTGGTTGCGAAATGCCCGCAAAAGGCTACAGTGACAACATAAGCGAATATAAGAGAAAGCTCAAGGAGAAGACCGAGGTAGGGGAGATGATGGAGATACCCATTTTCAGACGAGCACGTGAGAACCGGTACTCTGAGCCCGATGGAGTCGGTACAGGGATCAGCAGGCACGTTGGAGGGTCTCAATCGACTCGTATTCTGCAGCAGAGTCTGGTTAGTAATTATCAATTAAGTAATTATCTTAATATATATATATATATATATAATATTACCTTATTTATCTTATATATATGCATGAAAAGATCTCGGATGGTGGAGTCCCCCCGACTGCACAGAACTATAGCACCTTCATCCGCATCCACATGCACGAAGATAGAAGTTATGTGTCAGACAAGGATGCTAGACTTGATGTAAGTGTTTAAGTTTAATCAAATATTAGTAATGCATAGTTAAATGTATTTGTTTTCTAATAATTGTGCATTGTTATGTATGAATTAGGCGGAGATTCATCGCGTTGTTGCTTAGACAGGAAGAGAGGACCGACCCGATGAGGTCTACTTGGAGCTCGTACATCCCGGCAGGTCACGGCTCTACGGGACTAGAAGTGCTGGTGTGAGCCAGTTTAGTAGGGGGTCTACTAGCATTACAGGCGCTTCCGGGAGGTCTCAGCAGATGTATGAGACACAGATCTCCACGCTGGAGGAGCGCCTGCAGAAGGTTGACGAGGATAGGGCTGCAGGAATTGAGGCCGAACAAGCAGCACGTGAGGCCCTTGAGCAGCGGATGGCTATGTTCGAGAAGGTATTGAGGCAGTCGGGTCAGCTACCTTGAGCAGCACTTCTACATATTTATATCATGTTGAACTATTTATTTAATGTTTTGGAACAAACAAAATTACACTTGCACTTTATTTTTACATTTGTGTTTTCTTGAACTATTCATTTCATGTTTTCAAACAACATTGCACTTACCTCGTTCTCCATCCCTTATTTATTGTGATTGAATTCAACGTATGCAAATGAATTCAAAATACATTATAATTACAAGATTAAAATACTTATGCTGTATAAAGTAGATTGATAAAAAAAATAATAACATGTTAATAAATAAATATATTTTTGCGACATAAAAATAAGGACGTATACAAATGAATTCAAAATACATTACAATTATCAAATTAAAATACTTATGATCAATAAATTAGATTGATAAAAAAAATTACAATAATTAATAATAACTTAATAAATAAATATTTTTTCAACATAAAAATAATGACGTATATGCAAATGAATTTAAAAATACATTAAAATTATCGAATTAAAATACTTATGGTATATAAACTAGATTGACAATAATAATAATAATAATAATAATAATAAATTAAAAAATAAATATTTTTTCGACATAAAAATAAGGGCGGAAACGAGACCGATCCATAATTAACATCACTTGGATATCATCTCGTCATATTCTAATGTTATGAATATATGATATATATTGTATATTGAAATAGATTTTAAATAAATTAATAGGTAATAGATATATCAATAATACGAGGGTTCTCTACTGGTGACCACTCGAAATGAACTTCAAGGTTAAGCGTGCTTGACTTAAAGCACAACTAAGATGGGTGACTAACTGAGAAGTTCGTTTAAGGTTCGAAATACTGTATAAATACGAAAATACTTGTGGGTATAAATAAATAAAATAAATAAATAAATAAAATAATTAAAAATAAAATTATATAATTACAGACGGGAATACGTCGCCGGTAATGACCAGCGGCAGTAGCCGCCGGTATCCCTCCGCCGGCCGGTCATGTTACCGGCAGCATCATTGCCGGCGGCACCTCCGCCGCCGCTAATTGCCAATGGCTGAGGCCGGCGATGATTCCGACAATGGTAAAAGTCCGGCTAACCACCCGGTGTCGCCGACAACGGTTATTGGCGCCGGTATATACCGGCAGCCTCGTTTTGCCGTTGGTAATCCGATCACCGGCGGCCGCCTTATTTTTACCGCCGGAAATTACCAACCCTACGTCTATCCCTTTGTAAGCCCCTTTGAGCTGAATGTTTTCATTTATCTCACTTAAATTTTTGCCATGAATCATAAGTCTTCCTGGTCATATGAACTTAGGGCGGAATGAGAAAAATAGGGAATGATGGAGTAGTAGATTCATTGGGGGCATGACGTGTGTATTAAATGAAAAATGAGAAACTACGCACCCATTCTTAAGGAGTTTATTAACAGAAGAGACGGCGTACGCGTGTATTGGCTAAGCTATAGTGGAGGAGATTGATTCTAACGAGAGTAGTCTGTTATAATGAAGAACAAAGTCTTAAGATCAGACTACTCGATACCTAGGTTTACGATATGCTATGCAAACTGCTTGTGAGATTAAATAGATATAACTTGTATCAAAGCTTGAAAGCTTTAAGCGTTAGATTTTTCTTCTGGTTAAACGTGTTGCCCAGAGTGACTTAGCATTGAGAGCTTTGGAGATTTGAGAAATAAGAATGGTTGCGTTTTGGCTTGCTTTCGTACCATTTTGACTTGGTTGACTTGCGTTGGAAAAATGTCTTGAAAAATCTAGGCTTTAGGGTAACTTGAAATTTTCATATTTGAGTTCTGGAACATCGTGCACTATCTTATGGAAATATTGTACTTGTTCTGTTGTGTCAGGGAAAAAATAAAAAGGGATACGCCTTAATCGCCCCCGCATAAAGACTTCGACTAATCTTGATTTTATTCCTTCTTCAAGCAGTAGATGTCGCATTGTCTTAAACTTATCAAGGAGTGGACCAACGGTTGCAAAGGTGATTGCTTCAACTGATTGTAGTTTAGGCAAACTCTTCTACTTTGCGTCCTTTACAGTTCTTTTAAGCTTTAGATAATCTTAATAGATATATACTTTGTATTTGTACGTTAGATCAATGGACTTCTTCTTTTCATGCACATTCACTAAATACATATACTTATCCTTTAGTTGAAACCTGTAAACAAATGATGCAAACTCTCTAACATGTGAGGTTCTTTCTACAAGGTTACATAAAAAGTCGCCATCATCAGAGGTTTTGATATCTAATCAAAATATGAAAATTTCCCAACAATTCTTGTGCATGTACATGTGTTGGTTTAGTGATAGAGTGGTTAAAGCTTGAGGACGACGCCATAGGTCTCACGTTCAAGTGCATTGTCTTGCGATCTTTTAAAATATTTATTTCTTTTATTAAAAGTAATTATTTTTGTAAAATTATTAATGTTTAAAGCCAAAAGTTTCACGTTCGAATCGACCGACACATAGTCTTTATAATTATTTGTTCAATACTAAAAATATATCTTATAAATAAAATAAACGGATTGGATCTAAATCGGACCTGAGTCAAAAAATTAAAGATCCACGTCCATTGTTCACACGAACGAAGAGAGGGAGGCCAACTTTAAATATACTTTTCACAAATCAATGTGGTGGTCTCCTGTGCATCCGGGTGCACCGTGCACCCAGGTGCAAAATGACACTAACACTTACACTGAATGACACTAACACTATTTTGTTTTACAAATGACACTATCATTTTATATAAATAACATTGTCGCGAAATGACACTAACATTAAATGACAATATCATGTTATCGAAATGACACTGTACACCCGGGTGCACATGAGAATTTGTGCAAATCAATTCTATTAACCATATATATATATATATGGTTAATAGATGCAATTATTAAAACAAAGTGATTTCAATTATCCATTTGCATTAATAGATGCAAACAAAGTTAATTAAAATTTTAATACATTCTCGTATGTCCCAAATACAACGGTAAAATAATCACTTGAACACATGTTTTATTAATCGAAGGCAAATCTTCCATCTTTTGCCGGTGAACACCAAAATAAACATAAAAAAAGAAAAAAATTAAAATAACACCAACTGCAAATCAGGCATAACAACATCGCTTATCAAGCCATGATCATCAAGAAGGCAGCCGCCATAGAAGCGACCACCCACACTACAGACCGGATAGCCGGCGCCTGACTCGATGGGGCGGGGGCTGGGGCTGGTCCCGGTACAGTTACAGCGACGACGAGCTTCATTCCACCCTCGCAGTGACCTTCCGTGTCGCAAATGTACCACCTTCTCCCAGGCGTGTCAAGGGCAATTGTGTCATTTCCACTTTTGTAAGGGCCTCCTAGCGCACCCGAGTTAGTGCAATTTTTGAAATCAGGTCCACTTACTTGAATAACATTATGTTGTGCTGTATTATACATGAACACTGCAGCAAATACAATTGTTAGAAGAACACCCACAAATATACATATTTTCATCTTTTATTTTTTACACAATTATTTAGGAGAATAGTATTGTAATTTAAAGGTGTGACACTCACATGTTTAATATAATATAAAGTGATTATCCAAAACAAAAATATGCCAAGTATAATGGGACAATCTGAAAAGAAATTACAAGCTAAGTCTAATAAGATGCGGGGTTATCAATCTTATTATTATAAAGATAAATAAATAATCATTAAGACGATAAATATAATAATATCCCTTCTTACAGTTTTTCTCTTACTATTATAATTATATTTATTCACAATCACGAGTGGTGAATAGGCTTTACTTTGCCTATAATTGATAATATTGTGAATCTTCTTGAACGTGAATTTACTTTATTTTACCTATCATTCCCAACTACAAAACTTTCTAGTCATGAATTCATTCTATTTTGCCCATAATTTATAAAAATGAATTAAGGCTAGTTTAATGACAAAATAATAATTTAAGCCAAAATGAATACATTTGTTACCTCTTTACGGCTACTTTTTATATTTATAATAGCAAAATAGATATTCTGATATACTAGCTCCGTCCCATTTAAGTGACTTGAATTTCATTTTGAGTTGTTTCATTATAAGTGGTTTATTTCAAAAATGACAAAACTCAACATTTGATAAAGTGCACGCCCTACCACCACATTTAGTCAATTTATACTTTCTTCTTAATTCGCGTGCCCAAAAATTTTACGTGCCACTTATAATGGGACGAAGGGGGGCCGGGTATTAAATTTGCATGGTTATTCAATTAATATTCTCTTAACAACAACAAAAATAAAAAGTAAAAAAGAGTGAAAAAGTACACGTACTCAGAGAATCTCCAACATGAAAGCTTTTCCCCGCCGCCCATTGAGTGTAGTTAACATTTAACTTCCAACCATCAGCATCTCCAACCATATAATCCGTGGCGATAGCTGGAGCTACGGCTGCTGCAACCATGATCGTCATCAAGAAAGCTTTCGACGCCATATCTTTGAAAGCCTCCTTAATGAGAGCTATTAATTTCTTTGTAGTTTGCTTGTTGGAGATAATGAAGAGAGTCTGAATGGTATATATACACCATATATAGGAGAATAGAATTGCAGAATATATAAAATAGAACATGTGCATGCCGGCTAACACCTGCAGAATATATGCTCTTTGTACTCTTTGGTAACTCCCCCAACAATGCACTAGGTATAAGATAGGTATGTCCAAATTATAAATTGTCTGCTTTCGGCTTTAACGAAGTAGATCTTTAGGATTGGTCAAGATAATCGGTTAGATCGAGGTTGTTCTGATTAACAATACTCACTAATTGTCTAGCTTTATTTATTATGTGCTCTAATATTAATATTTCTCTACTCGAATATTATTGTAATTTCTCAAGCCCAAAGTTTAATTTGAGTGACGCACGGGCATATTTTTTGTTTCCATTTGAATTTCATGATTTTTGATTCTTGACAAATATATTTAGAGGGTGTTTGGCTAAGCTTATTTTAAAGAGTTTATAAGCTTTTGAAGCTTATAAGATGTTTCAAGAGTTTATAAGATGTATAAGTTGTCAAAGTGTTTAGGTAATTTAGCTTAGAAGCTAAAGAGAGAATTTTAAGTTAGTGAGAGAAAATTTTGTTAGAGAGAGAAAATCGAAGAAAAATGAAATTAGAATGATATATAATGAAAATTAAAAATTATGGTTGAATTATTTTTATAAAATGAGTGTCGCTTATAAGATAATGAAAAAATAAGTTGGGATAGAGGAACTTATTTTTTGGAGAGCTTATAAGCTCTTAGAGCTTATTTTTGGAGGTTATAAACTTTTTAAGAGCTTATTTTGTCAAACACTTTGAAAAAATTTATAACCTCCTAAACAGCTTATAGTAATAAATTATTTTAAAGAGCTTATAAGCTCAGCCAAACACCCTCTTGCTTGATCATCAAATTAATGAGTAGCATTTTGCATTATGACTGTTATTTAATGCGCAGGAAACCTTAGGAATTGAATATCGATGAAATGTTATTGTTAGGTCCCGGGGGTCTTGAATAGGTGTATAGGGGGGGGAGAATACACCGATGGGCTATTTTTATAAATTCCTCAATCAGAGGGATCTCAGTTAGAGATCAAAACGAAACTTTACACGCAAACAAAGACACCTGTTGACTGAAAACAGTTTTGACCAAACAGGGTTGACGACTGATACTGAAAGCTCTTCAGAAAAGAGTTATCAGTTAAGTTACTGGAACTTAACTGATGCACTTATGGGCTTCAGTCGAGTTTGCTAAAAATAGAGATGATAACACTCTTCCTGACTAACGAAAGATAGATCAGTCAGACTGATATCATACGCAGCGGAAATTAAACTTAGTTTCGCAATAGCCTCGGTTGAGCACGTTGTTGGTCTTAGGTTTCTCTTTGCCGTTAATCAGTATTCAGTTTATCAATTGAAACAACACAAGTAGGAATGTAAAACTGAAAGCTGTAAACAACACATAGACTTGTACGTGGTTCGGAAAAACCCTTTCCTACATCCACGGTCGGTTGATCAGACCAACAATCCACTCCGCAAGTGCTTAACAGGTGCACTGCAAACCAAACCGTGTGCTTGCCGGGTGCACACAACCGTACCACTGAAGAAAACCTTTCTTTAGTACCCAGACTTCACTCGCGTCGGATTTCTCTTGCTTAGCACAACCCGCGCTAAGACTCTCAGAGTCAGAAAACCCTTCTGAACTCCGAATCACTAAAAACACTCAAATCTTTCTTTGAGAAATGAGGTTTGAACGAGTGCCAACTATACTGCAAAGAACAAGTTCTTTGTAGCAAGTTTGACCTTGACTTATGGGTAAACAGAGGTTTGCCTAAGGTCTAAGAGAATGTATGTAATCAGCAGTGACTGATTTTGGCTTTGGAATTCTCTTCTTCGATTCAAACTTTGGAGAGGTTAAGCTTTAGGCTGAGTAGCAATTTCGGCAGAGCTTCAGCTTATGTCGTTGAATCGGTGAAGATTGAAGTTGATCCTCGAGCGCTATTTTTAGGAGAACTCTTGAATAGATCCGTTGGCTTAGAACGTCCTCAAGATTTCTTCCGTTGGAGAGCAATTCGAATTTGGGCTGAGGCTTCAATCTTCAAGGTTCCTTGTCTGGTGGAAACGGCTCTCTTGAGGGACAGGAGATGTGACGTCTCTGATAAAGTAACCACCAAATAGGAATGACCTCTGCAGAGATAAGATCCTGAGATCTCTGCATTTAATGTGGCTGTACTCTTGTGAGTACGTGGCTTCCTTTGAACGTTGGAAGATCAGTCCGAGGAAGAATGATCAACTGATACTTGACTTTAGTATCAGTCTGTGGCACGCATTAAGTAATCAGTTCCAAACTGATTCTTCAACTGATACTTCAGTTGGTATCTTCGGTCTTCAGTCTTCAGTCCTTCGTCCTTCAGTCTTCAGTCTTCCGAACCGTATACTAAACTAGAAACGAACTCTAACACTTGAGTTCAAAACTGTTCTAGTCTATTACAATTAAGACCTATGAATTTTGGTATCATCAAAACAAGGATTATGATATTCCACAAGGTTCCCAACAATTTCCCCCTTTTTGATGATGCCAAAACCATACAGCAGTTCTAGACAACAAAAAAAATGAACTCATAGCACAAGTTCTAAAATTGGGGTGAAAACAGTTCCCCCTTAACAATAGAACCTAAAAACTTGTACTTAGAGTTAAGAACGAAACAGTTCTAAAACAGAACAGGAGAAGACAGAAAAACATAATCAGAGCCTGGTCAAAAAGTCATTGTCTTCAGGTTGAGATCAAAAAGAAGTTCTTTTACTTAATAACGGACTGATAAGCCATCAGTCGGGGTACAGAGCGAGACTTACATTGGAGTAAAAAGTAAAAACAAAAACAACATGGGAAACCCATGGACTCCAGCAGTATACTTGGCTGCGCCTTTGAACTTCTTGATCTTCATCTTCTGTCTTCGTGTCTTCATGTTCCTAAGCTTGTTCCACTCTCACTTGTTTTCCGTTGAGTTGAGGTCTTTATTGGAACGTCGTCCTTACAACTTCTGGTGATCCTTTGCAGTCTCATCTTCAGTCAAGAAAGAAGGGACTGGAGCTACCTTAGGGAAGGTTTCTCTCTGACTTCTGACTTTCCCCTTTTTGGGAACATAAAAAAGAGAGCTGATGATGGAAGCTATGATTGGATGGGACTTCAACTCTGATTCTCAAGCACTCGTGGGAGAACTTGAAAGGGAGAAGAGATCCCGAGATGCAGAAGGAAGAGGACACCAGTGGAGAGGTGGAGAGATGAGAAGGGAGACGGAGAAGTGATGGAGACGGAGAGATGGAGAAGAGCAGGGTGTAGGAAAGAAAAGTATGCATAGCATGTTAGAGATAAACATGAGATGCGGCTATGCATACAATCCGGAGGGCGAATAGACAGACGAGAAGAGAAAAATTAGAGGAGTGCGAGAAATGGAGAGGAGAAACGAAGGAAATGCATGGCGAGGCGTTGATGAAAGAATTGGATCAAAACGCGCCTCGTCATACATGGAGGAAAGAGAAGGTGAGGATGAAAAATCGAATCAGTGGTAGTCGTGAGGACTAGCACTGTCGATATTGTGCCAGTTGACAACGAGCTCCTGCTCATTGTTGTTGCACCACATGGAAGCTTCACAAAAAGGTGAGAAGCTCGCCTGAAGAACAGTTGAAGTCCGTCTGCTTGAGACAGGTACTTCAAGCCATATGGTCCGGGCATGAGGATGGAAGACACTCGCTTCGCTGGATACAAGTGAGGGTAGAGCAAACTTTGACGTCGGAGAGACGTTGAGATCTAGTGGAAGGGTCCGGTGAAGATCAAGTATGTGAGCGTCATTCTCCCACTCCATGACTTTGCAGTCATAGATTTCTCCTTTAGTCGGAACAAAATTTCTCTGCAACTTTGGAAGGTTTGAAAATTTTTCTCACAGTGAAGGCTGTGGAGAGTTGTTAGTTGATGCAGAAAAAGAGTGAAGACAACATGGTATAACTAGACAAAATTTGTACCAAGTAAGAAGATGAAAAGTTTTTCGAAGACTGTGCCTAAAAATGTTTTTGAAGAAAATTTCACGTTCGCCGTCACTGTAGGGGACTGAAGATTCAAAAAGGTGAGAGGTATCATTGTATTATGTCATGTCAATGAGGTTCTCAAGAAATTTTATATAGAGGCAACAAGTTGGAAAGATTTTTAGAGAAGATATTGACAAGTTCAATCAAAACAGATTTTCCCTTTTTAAAACACTTGTCCTTCTCGGATATTCCATTTTCCAACAATCAGTTAAAGTTTTTGAAAGAAACTGATCAGTTAAAGAAAGATTTTGAATTTCAACACAGGGCTCTTGACTGAAATAACTGATTTTAAATAGTAAGTTTTAAACAAATACTTACTGATCGACTGATCATTGTAGCCAGTCGATACCACTTGATCCTGGTTGAATCATCAGGATGACTTTTCTTCAGATGAGCGCTTGACTTTATTGCTTTCCACGTTAGTGGTTGTTGAACAACAAATGGAAGACCACCAGTCAGCATGACTGTTTGAGAAGATCTTCAAACACAGCATCACTCTTCAGGGTTGATGAGGCCGATCCTTCCACACAGATCGTTGAACCTTTCTTTTGTAAGCGCTTTGGTCAGCAAGTCCGCTCTCTGAACAGCAGTTGGAATCCATTCCACAGAGATATTCTTCTTTTCGACGTGATCACGGATGAAGTGATGTCGAATAGCAATATGCTTGACTCTGGTGTGATGAACTGGATTCTGGGAGATTGCAATAGCACTGGAGCTGTCGCAATAGATTTGGACTTCCTTTTCGTCTATCCCATAGTTCTTCAACTGTTGGACTAACCACAGGAGTTGTGAGCAGCAGCTTCCGGCAGCAACATATTCAGCTTCAGTTGTAGAGGTGGCGACTGAAGTTTGCTTCTTTGAAAACCATGAGATGAGCTTGTTGCCTAGGAATTTACAGGTTCCGGAGGTTGATTTGCGATCAATTTTGCATCCAGCAAAATCTGAGTCTGAATATCCGGTGAGCTTGAAGTCGTCGTCTGCTGGGTACCACAATCCTAAGTTGGGTGTGCCTTTAAGATATCGTAGAATTCGCTTTGCTGCATCCAAATGAGCTTCCTTTGGATCTTACTGATATCTTGCACATACTCCGACTGCAAATGCGATGTCTGGTTTGCTCGCAGTCAAATACAGCAATGATCCAATGATTTCTCTGTACTTCGTCGAAGAGACAGATTTTCGTTCTGAGCCTGGATCAACCTTCCAGTTTGTGTTCATTGGGATCTTGACTGATTTCATGTGCTGAATACTGAACTTGGCTATCAGTTCCTTGGCATACTTGGACTGACTGATCAGTATTCCTTCGCTGGTCTGCTTGACTTGTAATCCGAGAAAAAAATTCATTTCTCCCATCATGGACATTTGGAACTTTTTGGTCATGATGTCAGCAAACTTTTTGCACATGCGTTCGGATTTGGATCCGAAGATTATGTCATCAACATAAATCTGAACAAGTAAGAGATCTTCTCCTTCTTTGAGAGTGAACAAAGTTCTATCCACAGATCCTTTCTTGAAACCTTGTTCAACCAGATACTCCGAGAGAGTATCATACCACGCTCTTGGTGCTTGCTTCAAGTCATAGAGCGTTTTCTTCAGCTTGTACAACTTTTCTGGTCCAGCAACCTCAAAGCCTAGAGGTTGTTCCACATAGACTTCATCGGTGAGCACTCCATTGAGAAATGCACACTTGACATCCATTTGGTGTACCTTGAAACCTTTGTGAGTTGCGAAGGCTAAGAAGAGTCTGACTGCTTCCAATCTGGCAACTGGAGCGAACGTTTCATCGTAGTCGATTCCTTCTTCTTGACTGTATCCTTTTGCTACAAGCCTTGCTTTGTTTCTCACAACGTTTCCTTCTTCGTCTTTCTTGTTTTTGAAAATCCATTTCAAACCAATCACTTTTGCATCGTCTGGTCGATCCACAAGCTCCCAAACTGAATTTCGGTTGAATTCATTGAGTTCTTCTTGCATTGCGATGACCCATTAAGTGGACTTCAGAGCTTCTTCAACATCCTTGGGCTCTGTAGATGATAAGAAACAGCTGAACTTCTTATCTTCGTTGATGCAGTTCTGATTGATGTCAAAGACGAGGTTGCACATTGATCTTCGAGTCTTGACGCCATCTGATGGTTCTCCAATGATGTTCTCCTTTGAGTAGAGTTCAAACCATCTTCGATACTTCTTGATTTCTTCTGGAGATGGTGGGGCTTCTTCAGTCAGAATGGTTCTGAAGTGTTGAGCACCTTCTGGAGCAGGGGAGAGTTGAGCTGGAGCTGCTTCGGCATGTTCAACTCGTTCTTCAGTAACTGGAGTTCCGCCTTGACTGATGCCATCTGTATTGGCTCCAGTCTGAACTTTAGACCTTTGACTGATCTTTTGATACTGAAGCCTTTCAGTATCTTCATATTTTCCTGGTCCCCACACCAAGACAGTAGAGGGCTCGGTGTTATGGATTTCAGCTTTGGAACGTTCAGTGTTCTGGTCACGCATTTCAGTTTCCTATTCCTTGAAATCATCTATAGACTCATCAAAGACCACATGAGGTGTTTCTTCAACACAAAGAGTTTGAGAGTTAAACACTCGATAGGCTTTGCTCGAACGTTCTGTTCCAGAGTATCCAAGAAAAACTCCTGGATCAGCCTTGCTATCAAATGTGTTTAACCTCTTCTTTTCATTGTTGTGGATGAAACACTTAGAACCGAATGCATGAAAATAGGCAATTGAGGGCTTTCTGTTTTTCCATAACTCGTAAGGAGTTTTTCCATGTCTTTGAGTGAGGAATGAGTGATTTTGCGTGTAGCATGCGTTGTTGACTGCTTCGGCCCAAAACTTCAAGGGGAGTTTTGATTCAGCTAGCATCGTCCTTGCTGCTTCCTTTAAAGAGCTGTTTCTTCTTTCTGCAACTCCATTATGTTGAGGAGTTCTTGCTACAGAAGTTTGATGACTGATTCCTTGTTCATCGCAATACTCACGAATGACAGTATTGAGGAACTCAGTCCCACGATCTGATCTGATGCTGATGATGTTGACTTCCTTTTCCACGCTCAGTCTTTTCAGCAGCTTTGGCAGTTCCTCCAGTGTCTCTTTCTTCTTGAAGAGAAAGATGACCCAAGTATATCGTGAATAATCATCCACAACTACTAAGGTGTACTTCCTACCGTTGTAGCTTCTTGGAGAGATTGGGCCAAACAGATCCATGTGAAGTAGTTGAAGAATTTTTCCAGAGGAGTGTGCTGACTTTGACTTGAATGACATTCGCGTCTGCTTTCCTCTTTGACATGCTTCACATTCTTGCTTCTTCTGGAACACAATAGAAGACAGACCTTCTACCAGTTGATGTTTAGCAAGCTTGTTGATCGTCTTGAAGTTGAGATGGTTGAGTCTCCTGTGCCACAGCTAGTTGAGCTCCGAGCTGCTTTTGCTGATGAGGCATGTTTTCGGTGGGCTGTCTTCCCATGAAATGACGTAGAGACTTCCTTGTCTGAAATCTTTCAGAACCACCTTCTTTTGATTGTTTCTAACAGTGAATTCATCCTTTTTGATCTTCACTGTGAAACCGCTGTCACAAAATTGACTCACAGACCATAGATTATGTTTAAGACCAGAAACAAAGCTAACATTACTGATATTGGCGTTACCCATGTTGAGCACACCATAGCCTTTTGTTTCTCCGATTGAGTTGTCTCCGAATGCAACTTTGGATCCAACTTTCTCAACATACTGAGATAGATATTCTTTGTAGCCCGTCATGTGATTCGAGCAGCCGCTATCCAGATACCATGTTCTGATTGAAGCCTTAACTTCTTCCTTCTTTTTGTGTTTCCTGATTTTGACCTGCAAGGAAGAGTTACTTTAGGTACCCAATCAAGATTTGGGTCCTTCGATGTTAGCTCGAGTTCCCTTTGTGGTGAAACATGATCGTGTGGGTATGGATTTTATCGGTGAAATATTGTAAGACTATGAATTATACCTAGTGTTGCTGAAGATCGAGAGAGGAAAGTAAAATTGAGAGCTCGAGAGAAAAACTACTGTTGTATTAAGAGTGAAGATAACGTAAAATTACAAAGAGCACGTAGGTAGCTATTTATAGATTACACGTAAAGGGTAAAATGGTAAATTCATCACTGGAGCATGCGCCTTGCGTGGTCAGGGGAATAATAGTAAAATTGCCCTCACGTGGGAGATTTTCCCGCGTTTCTGGTGATCCCTCTGGCGAAGACCGTTCCTCTGGCGAGAGCGGCTTCTCTGGTGTAGGTCGTTCCTCTGATAAGGTCCATCCCTCTGACTTCTCTGCGAGAGCCCGTTTCTCTGGTGAAGTTCGTTTCTCTGGCGAAGGTGGTTCCTCTGACAAAGGTGGTTCCTCTGGCACAGTCCATTTCTCTGATGTATCCATTCCACTGGTGAAGCCCGTTTCTCTGATAAAGCCTGCTCCCCTGATTTATATCATTTCTCTGCTCTGCACATATTACTCCTCATCAACTACTCCCCCGTCTGATCTGACTAGTTCGCTCTGGAACAGAGTAACCTAGCCAGAGTGTTCGCCCGCGTGGCTGACGTCATCCGCATTAAATGCCCGCCCCTTTTACAGTGTCCTTTTTCATTTTTCGAGGTTACTTTTTAACCTTTGCGTCTTTTCGTCTCTCCGTAGGAATTCTCGGCCGTTGATTATTTCCCTGATGCCACGTGTCGTTCATCTCGCGTGTTAGTAGTTGCCCGCGTACGTTTTACTTAGTCGGTTCAAATTTTTACTTTCCACTATTCATCTTCTTCATTTTACTCCGCATAATTTCCTCTCAATTTCCGGGGATCCTCCTTCCCCTGTTCCGGCGAGTGCGTTGTAACCTTCCTTACTCAGACCCCTCCGTCGACTTTTTCGATCGTTTGACTTAGGTAAATCGCGTATTTCCTTCCTCTAGTGCTCTTTTTTAGCGTAGGTAGTATTTGTTGTGTTGGTGCTCTAATTGAGCGTGAAAACCCTAGGATTTTTTAGATTTTTCGATAATGGCTTCCTCCTCCTCCCCTGTTGCCCAGCCTGACTTTTCCCCCTCCCCTTCTTTCTCTCCCGTAGCTTCTCCGGTTGACTCTCCCCCTCCTTCGAACCCTAGTTCTCCTCAGGTTTCTCCGTCGACCTCTGGGTCTCCCCTCCCTACTTCCAAAACCCCTAAGACCTCTAAGGGGAAGGGGAAAACCCCTAGGACGCCCAAATCCATACCCGAATCCCGATTGAGTATGGCGAGCATGCACAAGATGTTTGACCTATGTAGGCGGCCTGAGGGTTTGAAATTTGAACCCCAATTCAAAGCTTTAATGCCTGCTTTTGATAAAATGAACATGAATATGGTGGTTATCTGGCGAGCCCAGATAGATGCCGGTCTGAGGCTTCCCCCTCCTCCACTTCTAGTAAATGTAGCCAACCACTTCAAAATCCCCTTCTACCAAATAGCTCCCTCCGCCATTCGGAGGTTATACTGTTTTCATATTCTTTGCACCGCTCATGGTGTTGAGGATACTTTTAAATTTTTTGTCCAGACCCAATCCCTAAGATTGCAGAGGGGTCCCCTATATAGCTTTGCTGCGCGTAAGAAATACCTCGCCCTTTTCCTGAATTCCCTAAGTTCTTATGATAAGGACTTTCTCCATTCCTACTGCTACTTAAAGACTACCTCCGGTACTTGGCACCAGTATGGCGCCCAAGAGCTGCGATGGCACACTTCCCGCACCAAATACCAGCTGGCCTCCCAAGAAATCCCCTGTGATTATGACCTGGGAATGCTGAACTACCTTAATGCCCTCCACAACCGAGAGCCATTCCCCTGCAAAGAATTCACTGAAAATAACTCGGCTTTGGCAGCCAATGGCCTGTTTCCCCTGTACCCTCGTAATGCTATAGGTAAAGCCGAGTGTTAGTAAGCAAAAATATGTATAGATCCTTGTTACCTTGATTGTGTTGATGATATCACATTTGCTTGCAGGGATGTCGTAGAGGAACAAGTGCAGGTCTGAACTCTCCGTTGACCGTCCCTCTGGTGAAGAGGGACAGGGCTCTGGGCAGCCCGTGGACCCTGGGGTAGACGTCTCTGGATTGATACCCACTGCCCCCGAGGGGACCACTCCCGCACAACACTTCCCTCCGGGCAAAGGGAAGGACATGGACACTACGCCAAAAACGTACATACATAACACTGCATAGATAACGATTTTTTCAAAAACCGTTATATATGCGCGCCTTTTTTACAATAGATAACAGTTTTTGAAAAAATCGTTATCTATGTACTGTTATGTATGTGCATAGATAACGGTTTTAAATAATGCGTTATGTATTAGCGTTATTTATTAGTCACAAAGATAACAGTACTCCGGAACCGTTATGAAAAGCGTTATATATGTGCGTCTATTATAACGGTTATTTCTACCGTTACGGAAAGTGTTATGTAAGAACATGGATACATAACGCTAAGCCTGAACCGTTATTTTATCCGTTATCTATGAGTTAGTCTTTTTATAACGACAATGTAAGCGTTAGGAAAACCGTTATATATGGATGTTTTTAACAACGGTTATTCCATCCGTTACGAGGACTGTTATGTATGTGCATCATTTTTTTTTTTCATTTTTTTTATCAATTCATTTTTTGAAAAGCATAATATATATATTTTCTTAATCAAAAACTTGTTTATCTAAACATTAAAAATAAGAAAAAATTATTTTAAATTATCATTTTAATGTATTAAAAGTAAAAATTATTATTAATTTTCATATTAGAAATTTAATTAACGGTTATGAGAATTAATTTTTTTTTTTTCATTTTTTTTCCAATTTTGTATAATTTTTTTAAAACCATAATATCTATTTTTATAACGGTTATTCATACGTTACAAAAAACGTTATATATGTGCATCATTTACAACGGTTTTACTAAACCATTATGTATAAGCGCTTTGAAAATTGTTATGTATAAACATATTTTTTATTTTATTTTTTCAAAACTATATTATTATAATAATAAATAATAAATAAATTATTGATTTCTAAAATCACAAGCTATTTCTAAGAAAATAAAAATTAAAGAATATTATAATTACAAATATTTAAAAAAGAATAAAACTATTCCTACTATTATAAATTTAAATAAATATTTTTTTAAATTAAATTTAAAATTAGAATATTTTAATTTTGAATATTCTAAAACTTGTACCTAATATTTTTTTAAAATTAAAATTTAAATAATGTGATTAATATTAGTATTATTTTAAATATTTCTTTTGATAATAGTAGAAATTTTATAAGTGAATAGGGCACCGCGACTGGCGTCTTTATCTCTCTCTCCCTCCCTCCCACTTTCTTCTCCGGCGGTTTCACCGATTCTCGGCGATTCTCGCCGAGGCACCGCGACTGGCGTGATGTTCTTTTCCTTTATCCCTTTCTATTTCTTCCCCTAAACCTGAAGACTCTAAAATCTAGGGTTTTAATTTTTTTCCTCTATCGATTATGTTCCGTTCGGCGAGAATCACCGCCGCGCCTTCGTCACTGGCTGAGTCGCCGCGCCTCCATCACCGCCTCTACGGTAAATCCGTTCTCTCTCTCCCTCTGTTCTCTCTCTTGTTCTGTCTCTCTCTCGCACTATCTATCCCTATCTTTGCCTCGTTTACGACTGCCACCGCGGCTTAAGCACCGCCGACGGTCATCTTAGCGAGCCCGCGCCTCTGCCGGTGGTCATCGCCGTCGTCGCAGCTAATTTTGTCAACTGGAATTTGCAGTTTCTAGTGATTTCTTTTGGATCTCATGGTGCTTGTAGGTTGAGACTGTATTCCATGAATTTGGCCATGCTCTTCAGCATATGCTGAAGAGGCAGAATGAGGGTTTTGCTGGTATAAGGAATGTAGAGTGGGATGCCATGGAAACAAGGCAGGATGAGGTTCTTGTATATTGGAATGCATATAGACTGCTGGAATTTGGAATAATCTTTCTATAATTGCTTCGATTTGCAGTTTTGGGAGGATGGCAAGATCTTTAGTTAATTTCCTTTACAAAGGCATTGCTGCATTTTCAGCTGCTAGTTCAACTGTAAGTTTATTTAGTTTTATGTTTGCTTGAATATCTCTAAACTACGCATTTTTTCATAGCTTGTGAGCAGCTTAATTGCATCCCCTTTCTCATTTCCTAACAGATTAGTTTAATAAGAAGCATGAGCTTCAGTATTCCTATTGCATGAGCGAAAATTGTTAGTTTATTCACTCAACTTATTTTCCCATTATCATATAAATTAGAGGAATAGTTAATTATGCCAACACTGTTTATCAATTTGAGTCACCCTAAGCCTTCTCATGTCCTGTAATGCGAGAAGAGGATGACACCTAGAAAAAGGTTACAGTGGGCCATGTGAAGGAATATTAAACTGAATTAATGCTCCGCTTTGCCCGATGATCGTTTCTTGGATTATCATTAATTTATCATACAACGATTAATCCTAACATGCTCCTATGAATTTAACAGCTGCACGTTGGAGTTCAGAAATACCTGAAGAATTCGCAGATTCGTATCTGAACAGACCAGTCAGATTCAAGCCTTCGTTTGAAGCCTCAAACGTCCTCAAATCGTATTTCGCCCAGAAATACGACTTCTTCGTCTTCGAGATAGCTTTCCGTGGCCGCCTGATTCGTCTGAATCGGAGTTCTGTGGAGGAAGTTATGGCCGTTTTACGGAGACTGCCAGAATTTGGTTTCCTGCGAAAATCTGACTCCAGCTCAGATCTTCTGAACTGTATCCCGCTCAGCTTTCACCGTTGGATGGACAACGATCTATGAAAGTCCCAAGAGAGAATGCTCCACACGCTTTCCTGCGCCTCCCACAACTCTCAAAACCCTAATTTTATCAGTCTATTTTCCTGAGAGCTGACAGCTGTATTTAATAGAATTAAAATACGTGTAGGCACAGATTAGGTGTAGGAGGCGTGAGTTCTCTCTTCTTGGGCTAGGAGACATTGGGCCAGTCCAGGGACCAGATACAAGGAATAAAGATGGGTCTCAAATAAATTAATTTATCTATGGTCAGCCCAGACCATAATTAATTTATAAATATCAGTTCATTCCACTAGAGAACCGATACTGACTTACCCCTTTATTGCCGGTGATGAGTCGGGGGCTTGTATTTAGACTTATTAAATCTCCGTATTTAAAATATCCGACATCGATTAATTAATTAGAACTCTGACAGCTTAAATTAATTAATCTCTTTATAAATCCTTAAGCAGTACCACTCAAACTTTATTATTGCGCCTGAACTTAATCAACCGGCAGGGTTTAGCGCAATAAACCTTATTGAGCTCCTTAAGGGGATGTCATTATCCTATACCGGATACGGGTACTAATACAGATAATCAAATATCATATATTAACCGCTATCACCCAAGATACAGAGTACTCGAGTTAGTATATAACTTTCACCCATAGTAAGTCAAAGTGATATACGAATTAACATATATATCTGAATACTTATTAGTATTAAGATCTTATAAGTCACCGAGATCTTGATTCTTCACTTAAGTCAGATAGAAGAATACATCTCAACTGTGGTCCTATCAATACGTAATGACGTACCAGTATAGACAAGTAGCCAAGACAAACTACTTCCATCTATACTGCAGCCTAAACCAATAACTTGTCCTAGAGTTATTTCGGCTGTGATCATATTATATCTCTTAAGGTTATTCCAATTATATGGTCTTCTGTGATCTACAACACACCATATAATCTACTTATATAGAGATAAAGAACATACATATGCAATCATGAACACAATCAGATAGGAGATTAGATAGTGAACTTAGGAAACATTGTATACAAGCATAAAACGTTCTTGCTTTCAGTATACAAATCCAACAATGTCCCACTTATACTAAAGCAAACTTTTAGTATACAATGCGTCTATTTACCAATCACCTAACACTTCTCCCACTTATACTTAAAGTTTCCTAAGTGGGTGGCATCAATCTGGCATCAATCGCATTCCCATCTTTCAATGACCATTTGCGATAAGCCTATTGTGAAAGATCAGTAGGTTTCTCCAATATGTGAGAATTTATTCTTTGAGCACAAAAACCTCGATTTACGAATAATCGTATAACTTGGTACTTACTCTCCATGTGTTTAACCCCTTGTGAATCTTGGATTCCTTAGAGTTCGCAACTGCACTTGAGGTATCACGAAGGTGATGCTCCCACGCAAACTAGGAATTACCCTTAGATCCTGGAGGTAGTGGTCAAACCAAAAGGTTTTACCTCCCAAGAAAAAACACATAGCTCGAGGTAATTATTCTTTGTTCCGGTCAGCCTGGAAATCCGAAACCGTATAATCCAAAAAGGGAACTAAACTGTCTAACTGGTAAACTATCCTTATTCTCTAGTCATGGACTTGAGAATATAATTTACCACAGTTCAGTGTCTTAACTAGGACTATACTGATATCTTACAACCATGCTAACTGCATAGCAAATATAAGATCTCGTACATAGTAATCCATACATGAAGCTATCTACTGCGGAAACGTAGAATACTGTCTTCATTTCCTCAACCTCAACAGGCATCTTAAGACATAGTCTTTAGATAAAGGAACGCCATATCTAAAAGGTAGCAATCCTTTCTTGGCGGTATTCATACTACAACGAGTATTCTCAGTTTCAATGTAAGACACTTGAGATAAGCCCAACATCCTTTTCTAGTGATCCCTTATTACTTTGATCACAAAGATGTATACTGTACCTCCTTAGTCTTTCATATGAGACTGTTCGGATAACCATTACTTTATGTCTTAACAATAGCTCCATATTGTCGCCAATTAGGAGGATATTGTTTACATAAAATGCAAGATTAACCACATCACCGATGACACGAGAGCGATTGACACGAGATGTTTCTCTCCCTCCCTCACGTAACCTCGATGGTTTAAGTGAGCTGCTATGGGTAAAATGATCCGAATGTTCTGAGCATGGCACTGGCGAAAATATCATCATAACCTATACCTTCACACTGGGCATAACCTTTCGCCACCAGTCTAGCTTTAAAAGCTACGACCTTGCTCATTCGGACTTATCATTCTCTTGTATACTCACTTGCAACCTATGGCTTTACGGCATTCTGGTAGCAAGATTTTCTTAGTATACAACCATATTCTTAATGGATTGCTCCATTGAGGCGTGCCAGAAATCTACATTCTCGTCTTCCACTAATTCCAAGTAGATATCTGGGTCGATTCTCTCATATTCACTACCAGGGACTGAATCCAAAGATTCTCCCAAGAACATAAATCGATCGGGTTGTCCCACAACCCTCCCACTACAATGGATCTGTGGTGGCACATGTGTATCAACAGTGCGTGCAGTGTCTTGTGGTACAAAACTCTTGCACACTTGGCTTGGGTGATGGAATCGCCTGTCTAATGTCTTCAATTTCTTGAAGTACACTATCTGACTTGGATTAGTGATTACTCCCATAGTCCACTTCTAAGAATCGTGTGTCATTGCTAATAACCACCTTCTGATTCTTTAGGACTAATTGCAAAGATACATAACTCATCATCGAACATATTTTTTCAAGAGTGACCTATTTCTTCTCTCCACCACACCATTTTATATAGGGATTACATGGTGTGGTAAACTGGGTTGGAATCCCAAACACTGACAATGAATCAGAAAAGATCATTCCTAACACATTATTGGCCATTTATCCCCTTGTCATGAATGACCTGGTCTCCATCTTTTCCTCTAGATAGGATTCGCAGGTTCCAAATAGTACAACCTGGATTGAATCCAATGTACTTATTTGAACACGAGCCTTTGGATCCTGTTAAGATAGATGTGACCTATTTCTAGGGTATCAATATATGTGTAAGATCCTTATGAGAGATTAGCCTTAACTTTTCTCTTTCTTTTGTTCGATGATGTAAATGCAATATAAAGGTATTTTGTAGACAAGTTATGATATGAAGAGAGATGTTCAAAATACCAGAATAGACAACTTTGTCATTTCTTATGATAGAAACACCACTATCAAAAATGACATAAGATCCATCTATTCAAAATTTTGGAACATGATAAGGAACTCTCAAAAAACTAAACTATGTTTTTAGAACTTAAAGACAAGGCTTCAATTGCAACAACTGCGACTCTAGTCACGTTGCCTATGAAGACAATCATCTCATCACTTCTCAGCTTCCTTGTCAGCTTAAAAAGCCATGCAAGGTGTAACAATCATTATCAGTTTCTCTCGTTATCCACTACTCACAACTGAGTAGAAAATGAGCTGATATGTCTCAGTTACTATAGCAAGTGAAGTACCTTAACCCTTTGCCTTGAGTATTGAATGAAAAAATCTTCAATACTCAATCTTATCACACCACTACTCCCACTATTTCCCTTGTCTTTCTTGCCCCTTGGACCCTTCTTCTTCCCGTCATTCGACGAAGAAGATGGCTCTCCTTTGGCAATAACAAGTGCTTGCACATCTCTTTCCCACAACTTCCTTAGCCATAACTAGAGCATTCAACAACTCAAAAAGAGTATTATCTTTCTTGCTCATAACAGCGTTGAGGCGGAAGTTCTTAATTAAAAGACTTGGGAAGAGAGTTCAGGATAATATCGACTTTTGCCTCACCGTCGATACTTCCACAGAGCAAGTCAAATCCGTCAAAATTTGCATGACATGCTCGTGCACTGAGCTGTGCTCACTCATAAAAATAACAAGATTACTCTCATCAAATTTAAATGAACAGCTCAGTCCAACTCTTCGAACACTTTCTTGAGATTCAGCATGATGCTAATAGCATCGTCCATGCCCTGATGTTGGAGCTACAAGATTTGTGACATTATACTCATAATAAAGCATATAGCCACATTATTCGTCACATGCCACCTTTTATGCAGTTCCTTTTTCCCATCAGTTGTCTCATTGTTCGAACAAATAGAACGTCGAGTAGTAAGCAACACAAAAAATGTGTTTAGTTTGTGATAAAGATAGGAATCCAAAACTGCGTTTCCATTTTATATATGTGGACCAGTTAAAAGACTTTGTGCAAGAATAAATAAACAATAAGAGACATAGACATATCTGAAAGTAACGAACATAAAGCACATAATTCGTAACAATAATATTGTAACCTTTTGATAAAACAATATTAATGAAACCTCCAACGGCTCAAAGAATTCCATATGTAAGCCACGTGGGGTGGACAGTTACACACGAACTCCTCAACCAGACTATTCACCTAGTCATTTAATTTCCATGTCAACTTAACCTTTTGACAAAAGAAATTAATAGTTGGCACCTTAACTAGACCATATCATCATCAAGAAGGGACTCCGTGGGGGAGTTGTACATTGTACTTGATATGATATCTAAGCAATGACCACATTTTAACCTTGAAAATTAAATTCTCGAAATTAACATACTCACTCGGACCATGTCGCTTTCAATTTAATTTTCTTGGCTATCTTATTTAATACCATTCTCCAAAGTACTTGTGAAAATTACACAAGTAAGCCACGTGGGGTGGACCGTTACTGCATAACTCCCACTACTTTAATGGTTTAAATATTTTTTATAGAAACCTCTTCTGACAAACTTATGAGAAACAAATACGAAGTAAGCCACGTGGGGTGGACCGTTACTCATATTGCTAAACACTTTGTCTAGAGACCGCATGTGGAGGTCTATATAATTTTAAGATTAAAAATTATTAAGTAATAACCACAATTTAACCTTGAGAATTAAATTCTCGAAATTGACATACTCACTCGGACCATGCCGCTTTCAATTTAATTTTCTTGGTTATCTTATTTAATTCCATTCTCCAAAGTACTTGTGAAAATTACACAAGTAAGCCACGTGGGGTGGACCGTTACTGCATAACTCCCACTACTTTAATGGATTTAAATATTTTTATAGAAACCTCATCTGACAAACTTATGAAAGAACAAACATGAAGTAAGCCACGTGGGGTGGACCGTTACTCACATCGCCAATCACTTTGTCTAGAGACCGCTTGTGGAAATCTAAATAATTTTTAATCATCCATAAAATTATTAAGCTTAGTCTTTTTTTCTTTCAAAAGGTTTGATCATGCTCAACACATAATCCTAAACATGCTCATCTAGAACGCAACATGTAAAACATGCTCACAGAATTCTAAAACATGCTTAAGAAAACGATAAACCTACTATCATGCTTGTCTAAGCGCAGTTAATAAAACATATTAACAAGCAAAGACGAGCAAAAGTAAGTAAAGAGCATAAGGGATTAACAACCACGACATGCAAAGAACATAATTAAAGAATTAAAATTCTTCGTGACCCATTCGTGGAAACCCAACATCTATTCTATTACAATTAAAACAGAAAAGAAAAGCCCAAAAACGAAACTTGGCCCGAACAGCTTCATCAGGCCCGTCTTTGAAATTAGGGTTTGGGCCCCCTAGGGTTTGACAAAACGCAGCTGCCACCTCCCACAGCAGCTGCCCCGGCGCTCGGCAGCAGCAGCCCGGCGCGCTGCCTGGCGCGCAGCAGCCTCCCGGCGCGCAGCCCCGGCGTGCAGCAGCAGCAGCCCGGCGCACTGCCCGGCGTGCAGCAGCAGCCTCCCGGCGTGCAGCAGCAGCAGCCCAGCGCACTGCCCGGCGTGCAGCAGCAGCCTCCCGGCGTACAGCAGCAGCAGCCCGGCGTGCAGCAGCAGCCTCCCGGCGCGCAGCCCCGGCGTGCAGCAGCAGCAGCCCGGTGCACTGCCCGGCGTGCAGCAGCAGCCCGGCGCACTGCCCGGCGTGCAGCAGCAGCCTCCCGGCGTGCACCAGCAGCAGCCCGGCGCACTGCCCGGCGTGCAGCAGCCTCCCAGCGACAGTCGCCCGGCGCGCACCGCAACCGCCCGGCGCGCACAGCAATCGCCCGGCGCGCAGCGGCAGCCCGCGTAAGGCCCGCCCTGCCTCCGGCTCTCCAACCTCCGTTCATTCGATGTTGATTCGTCGTCGTCTTCGTCTCGATTTTCAATTTTACAGATTACAACGGAAAAACAAAAACAACTTGAAATCCTAATCTAACCACGGATTTTCTCGCGGTGAAAAACGATTACAACGTCAAACGACGTATCCCACGAATCAACAAGCCACGAAGAACAACAGCAGTAAAAACAACGCACATTATTAATCGTACATAAATTAATAATAGAGCCAAGAAATTAATCCTGGGCTCTGATACCAACTGAAGGAATATTAAACTGAATTAATGCTCCGCTTTGCCCGATGATCGTTTCTTGGATTATCATTAATTTATCATACAACGATTAATCCTAACATGCTCCTATGAATTTAACAGCTGCACGTTGGAGTTCAGAAATACCTGAAGAATTCGCAGATTCGTATCTGAACAGACCAGTCAGATTCAAGCCTTCGTTTGAAGCCTCAAACGTCCTCAAATCGTATTTCGCCCAGAAATACGACTTCTTCGTCTTCGAGATAGCTTTCCGTGGCCGCCTGATTCGTCTGAATCGGAGTTCTGTGGAGGAAGTTATGGCCGTTTTACGGAGACTGCCAGAACTTGGTTTCCTGCGAAAATCTGACTCCAGCTCAGATCTTCTGAACTGTATCCCGCTCAGCTTTCACCGTTGGATGGACAACGATCTATGAAAGTCCCAAGAGAGAATGCTCCACACGCTTTCCTGCGCCTCCCACAACTCTCAAAACCCTAATTTTATCAGTCTATTTTCCTGAGAGCTGACAGCTGTATTTAATAAAATTAAAATACGTGTAGGCACAGATTAGGTGTAGGAGGCGTGAGTTCTCTCTTCTTGGGCTAGGAGACATTGGGCCAGTCCAGGGACCAGATACAAGGAATAAAGATGGGTCTCAAATAAATTAATTTATCTATGGTCAGCCCAGACCATAATTAATTTATAAATATCAGTTCATTCCACTAGAGAACCGATACTGACTTACCCCTTTATTGCCGGTGATGAGTCGGGGGCTTGTATTTAGACTTATTAAATCTCCGTATTTAAAATATCCGACATCCATTAATTAATTAGAACTCTGACAGCTTAAATTAATTAATCTCTTTATAAATCCTTAAGCAGTACCACTCAAACTTTATTATTGCGCCTGAACTTAATCAACCTGCATGGTTTAGCGCAATAAACCTTATTGAGCTCCTTAAGGGGATGTCATTATCCTATACCGGATACGGGTACTAATACAGATAATCAAATATCATATATTAACCGCTATCACCCAAGATACAGAGTACTCGAGTTAGTATATAACTTTCACCCATAGTAAGTCAAAGTGATATACGAATTAACATATATATCTGAATACTTATTAGTATTAAGATCTTATAAGTCACCGAGATCTTGATTCTTCACTTAAGTCAGATAGAAGAATACATCTCAACTGTGGTCCTATCAATACGTAATGACGTACCAGTATAGACAAGTAGCCAAGACAAACTACTTCCATCTATACTGCAGCCTAAACCAATAACTTGTCCTAGAGTTATTTCGGCTGTGATCATATTATATCTCTTAAGGTTATTCCAATTATATGGTCTTCTGTGATCTACAACACACCATATAATCTACTTATATAGAGATAAAGAACATACATATGCAATCATGAACACAATCAGATAGGAGATTAGATAGTGAACTTAGGAAACATTGTATACAAGCATAAAACGTTCTTGCTTTCAGTATACAAATCCAACACCATGGTCATAGCATAAACTATAAAGACATATCATACTTCTTTTTTGAAATTTCCACAACTTCCAGACAGGCCTGATTGAGAACAAGAGTGGGTTTTACATGTGCTACAGGAGAGGTAGGAATATATGTGTAGCTGCTGTAGTTCTTTGAAACTTGTTGTTAGCATGTTCATGATGATAAAATTTTAACTTGTAATTAGTTTTATTTTTCTGTTTTATTATCTGATCATCAACTATGACATTAAATGGCGATCTACTTGTGAATATGTGTTGAACCAGGAATTAGTTTATCAGTATATAGTCTTTCAACCTGTACTAAATGCATGCTTACCACCTACCAGTGAATTGGGAGTTCTGACATCTCCTTGAAGGACATTGTTGAGCAGGTAAGACTCTGAGTTATGCCAAACTTCTGCAGCATGGTTGTGAATCGCCGAGCAGTGAGCACCTGAAGAATTGGTGTTATCAAATTTCAGAATGCTCTGAAATTTTGTTTTTCCTATTAGCCATTTGGCTTTCTTTTATTACCTTGTTTTTTCAAGTCTTCGTTTCTTTCTAATAAAGATATTAGCCCGAAATTTCTGAGTGTTTTATATACAAAAATCCTCAAAGCCATGGAATAAAATATGAGTGCTTTACAACCATTGCTTACCTCCAGCACTTCCATTTTGTGATTTTTAAACATCTAGTGTTCTTCCAATTGATATAATGGACATTATTGGATAGAACCTTCATGAAGACTTAATCGATTTTCTAACTTAACTACTTCTCAAGTTGAGCATATATTAGTGTGGCTTTTATGTCTAGATTTATGTTGCTCTGGAAATGACATCAGAAACTAACATTGGAAAGAGAGGCAAACATGAATTTTATTTGCACGCAATGTCCCTAGAATTTATACTCTATTAATACTATTACAGGCTAGTTTATCAAAGAGACGCCAGCGGACTTCGGATTACCTGGAAGGCTTCAGGTCCATCTTCGCCTACGTGATAAAACAGACCGCCACAAAGGCGTTGGAGATGGCGGGGGTGGCCTCGGAGCAGATTGCTGCCTTGGATATGCCGGCCTTAATGGAGAACATCAAGGACGAAGACTTGAACGAGTTGCTGGGGATCACTGCTGATTCTCCAAAGAAGCCGGAGTGGTGGTATCCGGTTTTGGAGAAGGCCATTCCCTATTTTGCCTTTGGGGTCGGCTCTGACTCGGTGCCTGCTGCTCCGGTGTACAAGCCTACCTTCTGCGCTTCCCTGGTGAGCTTCGTGAACCGGCTGCGAGGTCCAGCTGCTGGCAGCACCCTGGGGTTTTCGCAGTATAGCATGGAGCCTCCCCTGCCCTCCGGTTTCAAGGCCTCCGCCTTTGAGGATCCTGCTTCTTCTTCCTCCACGGTGGATCAGCTTTTTGCCCTGTACAGAGATGAAACAGCATATGTGCAAGAAGCTTTGAATCTGCTGGATGTGGAAGCTCGCCTCCCCAAGGTGAAGGATACTGGCACGTTGCCGGTGCTTGCAGAGGGAGCCTCCTCTAGCCAGGTCTCTGCAGCTGTCGTCCCTGCTCCAGTTTCTTCTGTCCCTGCTCCAGACTCTTCTACTCCGGTCTCCTCTGTCCCTGCCCCGGACTCTGCCGTCCCTGCTCCTCCCTCCTGATCTCCCTATTGTCCCTTCTGGTTTAATCCAGATTTTTTGTAATTTTTTAGCTTGTAAAAACATAGTACTTGTTTTGGCTCTTGATGTATAATCTGCCATTTTGGCATTGTAAATGAAATTTCTTCAACACTTGTCTCGCCTTTAAATTTCTATGCTGGTTCTGCTTTCCTTCGGGCTTTATGTTGTTCTGTTATTTATTGGTGTTGAGCTTGCATTCCCGGACCTCGAGCTGTGCTGTATGTTTTTGTGAAGTAGGGTAGGATTTTTATTTTTTGTTGAAGTGTTTGTGATTCCTCTGGTCGAGTTTTCCTTTGAGTAGCTTCCCTAACTGTGTTTTCTATTTGATGCTTCTGAATGATTCTTCTGAATGATTCTTCTGATTTCCTCTGCCGGGAACGTCCTTGGTTCGGCCCCCTGTGATTACTCTGAGCGTTTCCCTGATCTTTCCTTCTGGGATTTCTCTGACTCCTTCCTCAGGGATTTCTCTGACTCCTGCCTTGAGGATTTCTCTGACTCCCTACCTTGAGGATTTCTCTGACTCCTTCTTTGAGGATTTCTCTGACTCTTTCTTTGAGGATTTCTCTTATTCCTTCTGGGCCACCCTTTCGCTGCTTCCTTTGCTGCTTTCCCTCGCTGCTTCCCTTTATTGTTTCTGTTTAGCCCTATTTTGTGATGATTTTACGGGTCTTTTTTTCTGTGCATTCGAGCATGCTTCGTGTCTTTTTGATCTATCCTTCACTTGCTCGATGTTATTTGGGTGTATTACTGTTGTGTGCAGGAATCGGGAGCAGCCGCGCGTTTTGGCATCGTTTGGAGCAGTTTCGGAGGCAGAGCTCACGGCCGCCGCCGTTCCACGGCGGCGGCCGTCCACGGCGCCGCCGTCTCACGGCGGCCGCCGTCATAAAGCCGGCCGCTGCCCCACGGCGCGGGCCGTGCAATATTTGGAGGAAATTTGCGAAAGGCCCTCACGGCGGCGCCGTCCCACGGCGGTCGCCGTCCCTGGGCAGATCCGACAGTTACGAAAATTGCTATAAAATCCGATTTTGAGGGTTTCATTGATATTCGATCTTCTCCCAGCCTCCACCTGCGATTTTATGCCTTTTCCCTTAGTTTAGGTAGATAGAAACATTTTAGATACTTGTGGATTCCGCTAGATCGTTGTTTTCATTGAATCGATTGTAAGATCTCCATTTTGATTAGTTAATCTTTACAAGCTTTCTTGTTATTGCATTGCCTAGATAATTGAGCACTTAGATAGTGATATTTGATTTATGCTTTTGGTGTTTTCATCGCCTAGATAATTGTTTCTTTATGCGCCTAGATAAATATTGCTTTACGTTTTTAGGTTATTTATCGCTTCTAGATTAATTAGCTTAGAACCCTAGTTATTATGCTTCATCTATTGCTTCATATTTATTTCTCGCGTAGATAATTTTACTGCTTTCTTTCTATTACGCGCTAGTTAATCGGAGAGAGTGTTAGACCCAGCTTCTGATTAGAGTGTTTAGGTTTTATTTTTGTACCTGTGAGTAGCACAATTGAAGCCCTGCTAAGTCTTCCTTGAGAGACGACTTGAGTCACCTTACCACCCTAGGACGACCTCGTATAAATTCGAGTCCGCTAGGTGTTTTTGGATGAGTCAAATTTTGGCGCCGTTGCCGGGGAAGGCTTTAGGCATTTGATTGTGTTGCATTTGTTTTCCGTGTTTATTTTTGTTTTTTCTTTTGACTTGGTTATTTTCTCCCTCCGGTGCGTTTGATTTGGTTTGCTAGTGTTGTGTATGCAAGGTCGCCGCAGCTTGAAGAGAAAGCTAGTACCTTACTTTGACAACATTCACCGACCTCGTGAGGTCCTTTCTAGCCTGGAGGAGGAGTCCGAGTCCAGTTCAAGAAACTTTGTAGAATCGCAGTATCCAGAGGAAGATTGTGAAGAGGATTATCCCAGTCTCGACCAAGAAGTCATGGCGGAGCAGAATGTACAGTATATGGGGGATTTTTCCAGGCCTGTTATCGGGAACACTAGCACATCGGCGATAGTGCTTCCCACGGCAGTCCGGAATTATAATCTGAAGCCGAATGACTCAAGCCTGCTGCCGCTCTTTTATGGGATGCCGAGTGAGGATGCTCTACAATTCATCCGGGATTTCTGCACGCAAGTACAGACCTTTCCACTGTTGCAGCTCACCGAGGATCAGTTGAGACTCAAGTGCTTACCCTATGCACTCAAAGACCGGCGAGGACGTGGTTGCTGTCCCTGCCGCCAAACTCCATAACCACGTGGAGCGAGGCATGTGAGAAGTTCATGCTCAAATTTTACCCTAATCACAAGACACAGGAGATTAGGACTCAAATAATGAACTTCATGCAAGGAGCCGACGAGCCTCTCCACGAAGCTTGGGAGAGATTCCAAGAGCTCCTCCGCCAGTGCCCGCAGCACCAGTTAGCACCCGTCATGTTGATGCAGTTCTTCTATGACGGATTGATTCAGACGGCACAATTTATGGTGGATAGTACAGCAGGGGGCAACATTGCCCGGAAGACAGCTGATGAGCTCAAGGAGATCTTCGAAACACTTGCCGCGAGTTCTCAACAGAAATCAGTTAGAGGAAGGAGGGTTGAAGCCAATGCAGTAGCTCCAAACAATGAGCTTCAGAAGCAGGTAGCGGACCTGATGAAGCAAGTACAACACCTCACGATGAACCAGGTTGAGGCTCCACCCGTTCGCGCACCATCAGCAGAAGGTTGTGGCATATGTGGCGAATTTGGCCATGGAATTAACGCGTGCCATCGAATGGGCGAATTCCCACCTGAAGGACAAGCAGAAGTCTATGCTGCTCAGGGCTATCCGGGGAGGCTTCAATTTGAACAGAGGCCCAGCTTTAATCAAGGGCAACAAGGCTCCAACTCGGGTTGGAGAAATGAGCAGAATTCAGGATGGAGGAACCAAGCTCCTGGCCAAGGGTCGGGATCAAACCAAGGCAATCAGTTCCCCCGACCTTCACAGCAAATGGGGTATCAGAACCAGCAGCAGTTCTACCCATCTCAACAACAGCCCTCATTCCCTCAGCAGCAGCATTACCCTCAACCATATCAGCAACAGCAACCACCGCAGCAACTCTACCCACCTCAGCAGCACCAACCTCCAGGCCCCTTATTTGAAGATCAGATGCAAGCTTTCATGCAAGCTAGCAAACAGGCGATGGAGGCTCAGAGTGCTACCATCAAGCGCCTCGAGACTACAGTTGGGCAACTAACAGGAGCCTTGAATCAGATGCAGCAAGAACAGCCAACTGGGAAGTTCCCAAACCAGGACCAACAGCCGCATCAAGCTCATGCTGTGGCGGTAATCAAGGAGAATGCCCCAATAACCACGGGGAAATGGAGAAGCAAAGCCGTGCAAGCAATCAAGGCTACCCAATGCCCCAGTGAGCCACTGCCACCTATCACTGTTGCACCAGAACAACCACCACCCAAGCAAGGAGATCCAGGTAGTTTTATTTTTGATATTAGCTTAGGTGGGGTTGAAAAGGCTTTAGGAATGCTTGATTTGGGGGCGGCAGTCAATTTGATGCCGCTTGATATTTTTGAGGAATTGGGAAATAAAGAGCTGAAATGCACGAACATTAAGATAGAGCTAGCTGACGGCTCCATTAGCAGCCCACGAGGCCTTGTTGAGGATGTTGAGGTGGTTGTGAGGGGGATTAGAGTCTTGGCTGATTTTGTTGTCCTGGATGTGGGAAAAGGGATTAGAGGCGAGAATGGGCATCTCGTGCTACTTGGCCGTCCCTTTATGGCTACCACCCGTACTCGCATCGATGTGGGTACGGGAACTGTAAGTATGGTAGGGGCGGGTAGAGCGGTAACTTTCTCTGTTTTTGATAAAAAACCTACTACCCCCACTTCCTTAATTCAAATCTGCTCTTATGTTGAAACATTTGATGCTTTGGATGAGGATTGTATTGTGCAGGAATTCCTTAATCAGTTACAGGAGGAGGACGAGATTGAGGAGGAATTCCTTGCCAACTTGCAGGATGAGGCTGACATTGAGCAGGAATCTCTGGATAAGCTGCACGAGGAAGATGACATAGAGCAAGGCTTCCTGTCTGCCTTGCTACTGGAAGAGAAGCGTGATGAGGTTGTGTCACTCGATCTCCTTGGATGGGTGGATAGAGGACCATCTCATGATATGAGCACGGAACGCTCATTTGGAGGACCCGCAGCTGCAATTCAAGAAGTTATGTTTACAAGGGCGTTAAAGCAACTAGAGCTTCAATCGGATTTTGGTTAAGCGGTTCTCCTAGTCGGGCTGGCGACTTTAAAACTAGCGCTGCATGGGAGGCAACCCATGTTTTCTTGCTTTTTCTTGTTTTCGTTTATCTTTCGTTTTGCTTGTGTTTGAGTTCTTTTGTTTCTGTGGTTTGGTGCAGGTTGTTGCGTTGGAGACTGCCTGTTCTAGAGATAAGAGTTGGGCAGACATCGTGGGACACTACAGACTCACCACTGGATCGGTATTTAGGGAAGTTTTCTTTTTCACTCCTCTTTTTGTTTGCACTGAGGACAGTGCCAATTTTTAAGTGTGGGGGGGAGGGCGTTTGTTGGTAGTTGTAAATCCTGTGGGTGTCTTCTTGTTGTGTTCTTGGGCTTTATTGTGTTGGGGCGAATGGTCCCCTTCTCTTGTTTTCTTGCCTGTTTTTAAGTACATCGCATGATTGACGGTAGTTCACTGGCGATTCTGGATTGTGTCTGTGTGGTTTGTTGTCCTTGTCTTCTTGATTGATTTGTTCCCAATAAAGTGTAATTAGTTTAAGGTTTTGGTGCAACACCCTGATGAGCAACTCTTGACGTGATTTGTCCGGTAGATGCTAAGGAGAGTGTTTTCAGTGCAATTTCCTAATATCTGTCTCTGTTTTGAATTGTTTGGTTGGTTGTTGAGTTTCTGATAGTCTGGGTCTCTGCTCCTCTAATGTTTTCATTATGAGCATGGGAAACCACACGAGAACATTTTGGATCACCTCCAAAAGTGCAATCTCGTGAATTATGGCCCATCTATTAAGAGCGAAAATAACTTGACCCCAAAAAAAATGAGAAGAGTATTGTGAAAAAGTGAAAGAATATGAAAAGGAATGAGATATGATTGTAAAGGAAATTGCATTAGGAAATTCACCCTTAGCGGAGAATTGGGTCTGATTGGATTGAGCTGTATCACCTTGTTGTTGCACTTTAAACGTTAGCTTTGAACACTTGATTGGGGGGCATTAATATCTTGAAGGACTTGGATTGGTTTGTGTTTGCTTGGTGAGAAGAATCGCTTGTGGATTTCCTTTCGATGTTGTGATTGTTGCTTGAGGACAAGCAAGGATTTAAGTGTGGGGGGGTTGTTTAGCCCTATTTTGTGATGATTTTACGGGTCTTTTTTTCTGTGCATTCGAGCATGCTTCGTGTCTTTTTGATCTATCCTTCACTTGCTCGATGTTATTTGGGTGTATTACTGTTGTGTGCAGGAATCGGGAGCAGCCGCGCGTTTTGGCATCGTTTGGAGCAGTTTCGGAGGCAGAGCTCACGGTCGCCGCCGTTCCACGGCGGCGGCCATCCACGGCGCCGCCGTCTCACGGCGGCCGCCGTCATGAAGCCGGCCGCTGCCCCACGGCGCGGGCCGTGCAATATTTGGAGGAAATCTGCGAAAGGCCCTCACGGCGGCGCCGTCCCACGGCGGCCGCCGTCCACGGCGCCGCCGTCTCACGGCGGCCGCCGTCCCTGGGCAGATCCGACAGTTACGAAAATTGCTATAAAATCCGATTTTGAGGGTTTCATTGATATTCGATCTTCTCCCAGCCTCCACCTGCGATTTTATGCCTTTTCCCTTAGTTTAGGTAGATAGAAACATTTTAGCTACTTGTGGATTCTGCTAGATCGTTGTTTTCATTGAATCGATTGTAAGATCTCCATTTTGATTAGTTAATCTTTACAAGCTTTCTTGTTATTGCATTGCCTAGATAATTGAGCACTTAGATAGTGATATTTGATTTATGCTTTTGGTGTTTTCATCGCCTAGATAATTGTTTCTTTATGCGCCTAGATAAATATTGCTTTACGTTTTTAGGTTATTTATCGCTTCTAGATTAATTAGCTTAGAACCCTAGTTATTATGCTTGATCTATTGCTTCATATTTATTTCTCGCCTAGATAATTTTACTGCTTTCTTTCTATTACGCGCTAGTTAATCGGAGAGAGTGTCAGACCCAGCTTCTGATTAGAGTGTTTAGGTTTTATTTCTGTACCTGTGAGTAGCACAATTGAAGCCCTGCTAAGTCTTCCTTGAGAGACGACTTGAGTCACCTTACCACCCTAGGACGACCTCGTATAAATTCGAGTCCATCCGCTAGGTGTTTTTGGATGAGTCAGTAACACCCTGCACGGAGCATGGAAGACCCTGAGGGTGCAACCAACTGTCGTGGCTTACGGTACAACAGTAACCCCCTGCACGGAGCATGGAAGACCCTGGGGGTGCAACCAACTTTCGTGGCTTACGGTTAAAATGATTTCTCTGATCTGCCCTTGATGTTTGCTTTTCCCTTGACTTGCTAAGAAGCAATTTTGCCTTTGTTTTCCCTTGACTTGCTAAGAAGCAATTTTGAATTTGTAAATTGTGGCCTATGGGTATACACCTATTCCCCCCTCTGGTGACATGTGCAATGCTCTGCATGAACATGTTAAGTAGGATATGCAATTTTAAAAGCGATAATTAAAATAAATGAGTCATCACCAGGGAATTCCCTAGAACCACGTATCCGATTTTATTGATATCATGGCCCCGAACCTCGTTAAAACCCCTGTGGGGAAAAAGAGTATTCGGTCTACAATTTGTTCTTGTCATCAAATAACATTATACATAGAACTTTTTCAAGGTGTTGATGTTCCATGGTCTGGGGAGAGCTCTGCCGTCTGGATCCGACAAAGTGTACGCTCCTCCTCCCAGAACCTCGGTGATGATGAAGGGACCCTCCCAGTTGGGTTCGAACTTGCCCACTGGCTTCAATGTATCAGCTCTTTTGAGGACTAGGTCGCCCTTGGCTAGCTTCCTTGCTCTGATTCTTTTGTCGTATCCCGCTTTGATGATGCTTTTGTACTTCGCTGCTCTGACTTGAGCCTCATCCCTCTTCGCTTCCACTAAGTCGAGCTCTGCTATGCGGAGCTCACCGTTCTGCTCTGTGTTGTAGGTCGTGATGCGATGTGACTCCAATCTCGCCTCTGCTGGTATGACTGCATTGGATCCGTATACCAGAGTAAAAGGCGCTTCTTCGGTGGCTGTCTTTGGGCTAGTTCGGTAGGCCCAAAGGACAGTATCCAGCTCTTCGACCCACTTCCCCTTGCTCTGGTTTAGCCTCTTTTTGATTCTCTCGCAGATTGACCTGTTTGTTAACTCCACTTGCCCATTTGCCTGCGGATGTGCCACGGATACAAAGCGTTGGATGATGTCCATGCAATCGCAGAAATCAGCAATTCTGTGCCCAGTGAACTGGGTTCCGTTGTCTGAGATGATGATTCTAGGGACTCCATACTGGCAACAGATGTTTCGCCAGATGAACCGCTCCACTGTGACTTCGTCGATCTTCGCAACAGCCTCAGCTTCCACCCACTTTGAGATGTAGTCCACCACTACAATGAGAAAGCATTTGCCCCCTGGTGCCGTGGGCAGTTTCCCGACTATGTCGATGCCCCATTTGTCGAATGGGCATGCAGCGTACATGACCCCCATAGTTTCTCCAGGGACGTGGATTCTCCCAGCATGTCTCTGACAAGCTTCGCATTTGCGGACGAATTCCCTAGCATCTTTGTTGACGTTAGGCTAATAAAACCCTGCCCGAATGATTTTTCGTACAAGATCCTTGAATCCCGTGTGCGCACCACAGCAACCTGCATGAATTTCTTTTAGAGCAAAATTAGCTTCATCAGGATATAAGCATTTTAATAAGGGGTGGGTGAAAGACCGCTTGTAGAGTTGGTCATTGATCAAGCAATAATTCTCATATCGAGTCCTCTGATTTGAATCTTTATTCATCCGCTCCCCTATCTTGAGAAAATGTATAATCGGGGCCCGCCAGTCATCCCTGATTTCCACTGAAAAGACCTGTGAAGTTCCCATCTCTCTGGTGTCGCAGAGCAATATGATCTCATCGTTCCACGTCTGTTCCACTGCACTGGCCATTCGTGCCAACAAGTCTGCCTTTGTGTTTTCTTCCCGGGAAATCTGCTCGATTTTGAACTCCATGAATTTTTGTTTCATTTCATTGATTTTGTAGTGGTATGCTTTCATCCGCTGTTCTTTGACATGATAAGCCCCTGACAGTTGTTGAGCCACTAGTTGGGAATCAGTCCTGATGATAACGCATTCAGCCTTCAGTTCTGACAGAATGTGCGTCCCTCTGACCACAGCCTCATATTCGGCTTCGTTGTTGGACATCCGGCAGGTGAATTTGATGGGAAATTGATATACTCCCGAGCTTGGAGAAACGATGTATACTCCAATTCCACACCCCTCCTTTGTCACCGACCCATCAACGAAGGCGATCCAGGATTCCTGCACAGGTCGTCAAGTAGTTTCTTGGATAAAGTCCGCAAGAGCTTGCGCTTTGATTGTCGATCTCGGCTCATACTCCACGTCATATTCCCCCAATTCCACGTCCCATTTGACCATTCTCCCTGACAAATACGGCCGCTCCAGCACCTGCTTGAAAGGTAAAGCAGTTCGCACCACTACCCGATGTGATAAGAAATAGGGCCTCAACTTCCTTGCCGTGACCATAACCGCTAGAGCAGCCTTTTCGATTTCTGTGTAGTTTAACTCGGGGCCCTGAATGATTTTGCTGACGAAGTAAATCGGCTTCTGATGATTTTCCTCTTCTCTGATAAGCACAGAGCTAACTGACTCTTCCCCCACTGCTATATATAAGTACAATACTTCTCCCGGGACTGGCTTGGTCAGAGTCGGGAGCTCTGCTAGGTAGGCTTTGAGATCCTCAAACGCTGTTCGACATTCCGCCGTCCATTGAAACTTGGTCCCTTTTCTTAAGATTTTGAAGAATGGCATGCTGCGCTCTGCCGACCTCGAGATGAACCTGGTCAGGGCAGTGATACGCCCGTTCAGAGTCTGTACTTCCTTGATCCCTCTGGGCGGAGTCATTTCCATGATGGCCTTGACTTTTTCCGCATTGACTTCAATCCCTGCGGGAGTAACCTTGTATCCCAAGAATTTTCCCATGGTGACTGCAAAGGTGCACTTCGCTGGGTTGAGCATAAGTCGATGGTTTCTTATGACTGTAAAGATTTCTTCCAGGTCAGAGACGTGATCCTCTGCTCTGACACTGCGTACCAACATGTCGTCAACATAAACCGATATGTTCTTTGAAAGTTGTTATTTAAAGATTTTTTCCATCATCCTTTGGTATGTAGCCCCTGCGTTCTTTAAGCCAAATGGCATGCTCTTCCAGCCATAAACCCCACAACAGACGGCGAAAGCCGTTTTAGCAATGTCCTTTCTCCGATGACATCGTAGTCCAGAGAAATGGGATTGTTAAAAAATCGGGACAGTACAGAGAAGTCCGCCCTGGTTTCCACCAGTGACGTGTGCAATATGATAGAATTATTCCCCAGGCGAGAGGGTTTTCAGACCAAGATTGGGTCTTCCATGGATGAACAAACCACAGAGGAGTTAATTAGCTGCCTCCGAAGAAACGCGGATGTGTTTGCCTTCAGCACAGCCGATCTGAAGGGAATAGACAGGGGATTGGCAGAGCACTGCCTCAATGTGAACCCTAAGGTTAAGCCAGTGAAACAAAGAACGAGACACTTTGGGGCTGAGAAAGATGCTGCAATCAGGGAATAGGTTCAAGGGCTATTGGACGCCGGACATATTGAAGAAGTACAATACCCAAAATGGATTTCAAATGCCGTAATGGTGGCCAAAAAGACAAACACCTGGCGGATGTGCGTGGACTACAGAGACTTGAATGCCGCCTGCCCAAAAGACCACTATCCTCTACCAAGGATTGATCAGCTAGTAGACTCTACCTCTGGCTGCGCGCTTTTATCAATGATGGATGCGTACCAGGGTTATCATCAGGTGAAAATGCATAGAGGGGACATTGCTAAAATGGCTTTCGCCGTCTGTTGTGGGGTTTATGGCTGGAAGAGCATGCCATTTGGCTTAAAGAACGCAGGGGCTACATACCAAAGGATGATGGAAAAAATCTTTAAAGAACAACTTTCAAATAATATATCGGTTTATGTTGACGACATGTTGGTACGCAGTGTCAGAGCAGAGGATCACGTCTCTGACCTGGAAGAAATCTTTACAGTCATAAGAAACCATCGACTTATGCTCAACCCAGCGAAGTGCACCTTTGGAGTCACCACGGGAAAATTCTTGGGATACAAGGTTACTCCCGCAGGGATTGAAGTCAATGCGGAAAAAGTCAAGGCCATCATGGAAATGACTCCACCCAGAGGTATCAAGGAAGTACAGACTCTGAACGGGCGTATCACTGCCCTGACCAGGTTCATCTCGAGGTCGGCAGAGCGCAGCATGCCATTCTTCAAAATCTTAAGGAAAGGGACCAAGTTTCAATGGACGGCGGAATGTCGAACAGCGTTTGAGGATCTCAAAGCCTACCTAGCAGAGCTCCCGACTCTGACCAAGCCAGTCCCGGGAGAAGTATTGTACTTAAATATAGCAGGGTTTTATTGGCCTAACGTCAACAAAGATGTTAGGGAATTCGTCCGCAAATGCGAAGCTTGTCAGAGACATAGTGGGAGAATCCACGTCCCTGGAGAAACTATGGGGGTCATGTACGTTGCATGCCCATTCGACAAATGGGGCATCGACATAGTCGGGAAACTGCCCACGGCACCAGGGGCAAATGCTTTCTCATTGTAGCGGTGGACTACTTCTCAAAGTGGGTGGAAGCTGAGGCTGTTGCGAAGATCGACGAAGTCACAGTGGAGCGGTTCATCTGGTGAAATATTTGTTGCCGGTATGGAGTCCCCAGAATCATCATCTCAGACAACGGAACCCAGTTCACTGGGCACATAATTGCTGATTTCTGCGATCGCATGGACATCATCCAACGCTTTGTATCCGTGGCACATCCGCAGGCAAATGGGCAAGTGGAGTTAACAGACAGGTCAATCTGCGAGGGAATCAAAAAGAGGCTAAACCAGAGCAAGGGGAAGTGGGTCGAAGAGCTGGATACTGTCCTTTGGGCCTACCGAACTAGCCCAAAGACAGCCACCGGAGAAGCGCCTTTTACTCTGGTATACGGATCCAATGCAGTCATACCAGCAGAGGCCAGATTGGAGTCACATCGCATCGCGACCTACAACACAGAGCAGAACGGTGAGCTCCGCAGAGCAGACCTCGACTTGGTGGAAGCGCAGAGGGATGAGGCTCAAGTCAGAGCAGCGAAGTACAAAAGCATCATCAAAGCGGGATACGACAAAAGAATCAGAGCAAGGAAGCTAGCCAAGGGCGACCTAGTCCTCAAAAGAGCTGATGCATTGAAGCCAGTGGGCAAGTTCGAACCCAACTGGGAGGGTCCCTTCATCATCACCGAGGTTCTGGGAGGAGGAGAGTACACTTTGTCGGATCTAGACGGTAGAGCTCTCCCCAGACCATGGAACATCAACACCTTGAAAAAGTTCTATGTATAATGTTATTTGATGACAAGAACAAATTGTAGACCGAATACTCTTTTTCCCCACAGGGCTTTTTACGAGGTTTGGGGCCATGATACCAATAAAATCGGATACGTGGTTCTAGGGAATTCCCTGGTGTTGACTCATTTATTTTAATTATCGCTTTTAAAATTGCATATCCTACTTAACATGTTCATGTAGAACATTGCACATGTCACCAGATGGGGGAATAGGGTGTATACCCATAGGCCACAATTTATAAATTCAAAATTGCTGCTTAGCAAGTCAAGGGAAAACAAAGGCAAAATTGCTTCTTAGCAAGTCAAGGGAAAAACAAACATCAAGGGCAGATCAGAGAAATCATTTTAACCGTAAGCCACGAAAGTTGGTTGCACCCCAGGGTTTTCCATGCTCCGTGCAGGGGGTTACTGTTGAACCATAAGCCACGAAAGTTGGTTGCACCCCTAGGATCTTCCATGCTCCGTGCAGGGTGTTACTGTTTAATCATAAGCCGCGAAAATTGGTTGCACCCCCCGGGTCTTCCATGCTCCGCGCAGAGGGTTACTGTTCAATTGTAAGCCGCGAAAGTTGGTTGCACCTCCCGGGTCTTCCATGCTCCGCGCAGAGGGTTACTGTTCAATCGTAAGCCGCAAAAGTTGGTTGCACCCCCGGGTCTTCCATGCTCCGCGCAGAGGGTTACTGTTTGATCGTAAGCCGCGAAAGTTGGTTGCACCCCCCGGGTCCACCATGCTCCACGCAGAGTGTTCCAGCTAGCAGCAAGGGGAAGCAGTGAGGAGAAGAAATAAAGGGAAACAATGAAGGGAAGCAGCGAGGGAAAGCAGCAAAGGAAGCAGCGAAGGGATGGCCCAGAAGGAATCAGAGAAATCCTCAAAGAATGAGTCAGAGAAATCCTCAAGGCAGGAGTTAGAGAAATCCTCAAAGAAGGAGTCAGAGAAATCCTCAAGGCAGGAGTCAGAGAAATCCCTGAGGAAGGAGTCAGAGAAATCCCAGAAGGAAAGATCAGGAAAATGCTCAAAGTAATCACAGGGGGCCGAACCAAGGACGTTCCCAGCAGAGGAAATCAGAAGAATCATTCAGAAGCATCAAACAGAAAACATAGTCAGGGAAGCAACTCAAAGGAAAACTCGACCAGAGGAATCACAAACACTTCAACAAAAAATAAAAATCCTACCCTACTTCACAAAAACATACAGCACAGCTCGAGGTCCCGGAATGCAAGCTCAACACCAACAAATAACAGAACAACATAAAGCACGAAGGAAAGCAGAACCAGCATAGAAATTTAAAGGCGAGACAAGTGTTGAAGAAATTTCATTTACAATGCCAAAATGGAAGATTATACATCAAGAGCCAAAACAAGTACTAAGTTTTTACAAGCTAAAAAATTATAAAAAATCTGGATTAAACCAGAAGGGACTACAGGGAGATCAGGAGGGAGGAGCAGGGACGGCAGAGTCCGGGGCAGGGACAGAGGAGACCGGAGTAGAAGAGTCTGGAGCAAGGACGAAAGAAACTGGAGCAGGGACGACAGCTGTAGAGACCTGGCTAGAGGAGGCTCCCTCTGCAAGCACCGGCAACGTGCCAGTATCCTTCACCTTGGGGAGGCGGGCTTCCACATCCAGCAGCTTCAAAGCTTCTTGCACATATGCTGTTTCATCTCTGTACAGGGCAAAAAGCTGATCCACCGCGGAGGAAGAAGAAACAGGATCCTCAAAGGCGGAGGCCTTGAAACCGGAGAGCAGGGGAGGCTCCATGCTATACTGCGAAAACCCCAGGGTGCTGCCAGTAGCTGGACCTCGTAGCCGGTTCACGAAGCTCACCAGGGAAGCGCAGAAGGCAGGCTTGTACACCGGAGCAGTAGGCATCGAGTCAGAGCCGACCCCAAAGGCAAAATAGGGAAGGGCCTTCTCCAAAACTGGATACCACCACTCCGGCTTCTTTGGAGAATCAGCAGTGATCCCCAGCAACTCGTTCAAGTCTTCGTCCTTGATGTTCTCCATCAAGGCCGGCATATCCAAGGCAGCAATCTGCTCCGGGGCCACCCCCGCCATCTCCAACGCCTTTGTGGCGGTCTGTCTTATCACGTAGGCGAAGATGGACTCGAAGCCTTCCAGGTAATCCGGAGTCCGCTGGAAGGCTGCCAAGGTACCCTCCAGCATCATACCCAGGAAATGCTGGCCCTGGGGAGATAAGAAGAACTCCAGGCGCTGGTCCCGGGCCCCCATGACATAGCCGCGGCTCTGAGCACCCGCACAGATCATCTTCCAGCCACGTTTGGCCTCCTTGTATTCCTCGTCGTACCTCGCCTTGAATCTGGCAAGGCTCTCATGACCCTCCTTCGTGACCCTCGCCAGCTCAGAGGCCAAGGAGGCCTTCTCCACTTCTGCCTGTGCAAGCTTGGCCTTCAGCTCGGCCACATCCGCCTCTGCTTGACTGTACCGTTGCACGGTACCAGCGACTTGCTCGTCGCGCTCCGCCGTCCATTTCATCTCTGTCTCTAAGTCATTCTCCAGTGCACCATAGTCATCGATGCACAAGATCACCTCCCCGACCTGGGACTCCAGCTGCAGAGAAATGATGGGAAAAGGTCAAGGCAGAGAAATGGGAAGGTTAGTGATAAAATCTTTTAAACATGTTAAATAATGCAGGGTACCTGAAGCACCAGGCGGCTGAGGGAGTTAGCCAACGCAGCCTTCTTCACCTTCTGCGTGGCCTCCCTATCCTTGGGGTGGATGTGGGAGAGTAGGGTGTTGACGAAATCACGCCCCCTTAGGGACGAGATTGGTTTGGGGCCTGGGGCCTCCGATTCCTCTGCAGGCAAGGCCAATGCCTTGCCCCTCTCAGCATCCATGGAGCCTGTTGCCTCCGTTTCACCTGTCCACCCGGCTTCGGGGTCCACGTGCCGGCTGCCTTTCTGCAGGCTCTCGTTGCGCCACTTCTCTACAAGGGCCAGCGTAACAGCCTTTCTCTTTCTTTGGACTAAGCGGGAGTCGGGAGTGGGAATGTTGCAGAGTGATTGGGAGAGGGGCACGTCATCCTCAACATCCACCACCGGAATCATGGACTGCCCCCCACTCTGGCCCGAGCCAGAGCCCTTTGCCCTCTGGCTGTCCGGGCTGAAGGCAAGCAGCACGTCCATGTCCTTCTCTTTGCCCGGAGGGAAGTATTGTGCGGGAGTGGTCCCCTCGGGGGTAGTGGGTATCAGTCCAGAGACGTCTACCCCAAGGTTCACGGGCTGCCCAGAGCCCTGTCCCTCTTCACCAGAGGGACGGTCAGCGGAGAGTTCAGACCTGCACTTGTTCCTCCACGACATCCCTGCAAGCAAATGTGATATCATCAACACAATTAAGGTAACAAGGATCTATACATATTTTTGCTTACTAACACTCAGCTTTACCTATAGCATTATGAGGGTACAGGGGAAATAGGCCATTGGCTGCCAAAGCCGAGTTATTTTTAGTGAATTCTTTGCAGGGGACTGGCTCTCGGTTGTGGAGGGCATTAAGGTAGTTCAGCATTCCCAGGTCATAATCACAGGGGATTTCTTGGGAGGCCAGCTGGTATTTGGTGCGGAAAGTGTGCCATCGCAGCTCTTGGGCGCCATACTGGTGCCAAGTACCGGAGGTAGTCTTTACGTAGCAGTAGGAATGGAGAAAGTCCTTATCATAAGAACTTAGGGAATTCAGGAAAAGGGCGGGGTATTTCTTACGCGCAGCAAAGCTATACAGGGGACCCCTCTGCAATCTTAGGGATTGGGTCTGGACAAACAATTTAAAAGTATCCTCAACACCATGAGCGGTGCAAAGAATATGAAAACAGTATAACCTCCGAATGGCGGAGGGAGCTATTTGGTAGAAGGGGATTTTGAAGTGGTTGGCTACATTTACTAGAAGTGGAGAAGGGGGAAGCTTCAGACCGGCATCTATCTGGGCTCGCCAGATAACCACCATATTCATGTTCATTTTATCAAAAGCAGGCATTAAAGCTTTGGATTGGGGTTCAAATTTCAAACCCTCAGGCCGCCTACATAGGTCAAACATCTTGTGCATGCTCGCCATACTCAATCGGGATTCGGGTATGGATTTGGGCGTCCTAGGGGTTTTCTCCTTCCCCTTAGAGGTCTTAAGTGTTTCGGAAGTAGGGAGGGGAGACCCAGAGGTCGACAGAGAAACCTGGGGGGAACTAGGGTTCGAAGGAGGGGAAGAGTCAACCGGAGAAGCTACGGGAGAGGGAGAAGGGGAGGGGGAAAAGTCAGGCTGGGCAACAGGGGAGGAGGAGGAAGCCATTATCGAAAAATCTAAAAAATCCTAGGGTTTTCACGCTCAATCAGAGCACCAACACAACAAATACTATCTACGCTAAAAAAGAGCACCAGAGGAAGGAAATACGCGATTTACCTAAGTCAAACGATCGAAAAAGTCGACGGAGGGGTCTGAGTAAGGAAGGTTACAACGCACTCGCCGGAACAGGGGAAAGAGGATCACCGGAAATTGAGAGAAAATTATGCGGTGTAAAATGAAGAAAATGAATAGTGGAAAGTAAAAATTTGAACCGACTAAGTAAAACGTACGCGGGCAACTACTAACACGCGGGATGAACGGCACGTGGCATCAGGGAAATAATCAACGGCCGAGAATTCCTACGGAGAGACGAAAAGACGCAAAGGTTAAAAAGTAACCTCGAAAAATGGAAAAGGACACTATAAAAGGGGCGGGCATTTAATGCGGATGACGTCAGCCACGCGGGCGAACACTCTGACTAGGTTACTCTGTTCCAGAGGGATGGACCTTATCAGAGGAACGACCTACACCAGAGAAGCCGCTCACGCCAGAGGAACGGTCTTCGCCAGAGGGATCACCAGAAATGCGGAAAAATCTCCCACGTGAGGGCAATTTTACTATTATGCCCCTGACCACACAAGGCACATGCTCCAGTGATGAATTTACCATTTTACCCTTTACGTGTAATCTATAAATAGCTACCTACGTGCTCTTTGTAATCTTACGTTATCTTCACTCTTAATACAACAACAGTTTTTCTCTCGAGCTCTCAATTTTACTTTCCTCTCTCGATCTTCAGCAACACTAGGTATAATTCATAGTCTTACAATATTTCACCGATAAAATCCATACCCACACGATCATGTTTCACCATCTGGCGCCATCTATGGGAAATCTGAGCTAGGACGTGAGTTTTAGTCGTCGGTGCATGCAGATTCGTAATTACGGTCAGATTTGCGTGCGCAGGTCCCGATCGAGCTGATAATCTGGTTACCCAAGTGAATCAGAACCAATAATCGTGTTTTCCGGGCTGATCTACCTATGAACCTTTGAGATCTGCGTTTTTTATGTTTCCTTGCATGTGCATGATGGGAAGGTGGTGGGGATTGAAAATCGGGTACTAATTTGTGACTACTTTACGCGTGATCGGAATAATTGTGTGCGATTGCAGTGTTTCTTCGCATAATTTGTGTTTTCCTTACGGATCTAACGAATTGCACTAATGATTTGTTGGTTGACGCTCTGTTTTTGCTTTCCTGGATTTTTTGACGTTGATTTACGATTATTTTATGCATAATCGTGATAATTATGGGTCGTGATTTTCATGCTTTCCCGTATAATCTTCATTTTCTACCTAACGTGTTTCGCTAACAAATCTCTTGGTTGTTGCTCTGTTTATATCTGTCCTTGGGTTTCTTAATTTGGCCCTCCCGATAATTTGTTTCTTCTGCTGGATCCTAATACGAATTCAAAGGGGAAATCTCTGTCATTCGTACTCCGTTAAGTTGATCTATGCCCTGGGTTTATTTCCCAGTATACAGAGATATTTTGAGGGGGAATTTATAACGGCCTTCGCGCCGGTGCTCTGGATTTCTTATATCGGGAATTTCGGTCACAAGAGGTGGATCGATTCATTTTTTATTTGGATTTTTCTCACATCGTTTATGTGTAGGTACTATAGGTTCTTCGAACGCTCACCGCACTCTGGAGAAGGAGTTTGACACTGTTGGTCTCAACTCCGCTGCTCACACTACTGAGGTGCCAACCTCGTTGTTCAACGGCATGCAGGGTAGCACCGCTTTCAGCACGCCGCCGGGTTTTCACGCTATCCAAGCCACCCCGCTGACAGGGCAGAATGTTAACATCCAGAGATCTGCTCTGGTGACACCGGGTTCCGATATGCCAAGCTTGGTCCCCACGTCTGGTGGCGGACCGCTGAACTACAAACTGGCAGAGCAGATGATGGCTTTGCTCAACTACGCTGTTGTGCGTCAGGCACTGGGGACTCCTCTGCTGACCACCATCCCCACTGCAGCTCCCTTGATGGGTGCGACCAATCCGCAGGGCACTGAAGCTCCGCCTCTCGCTGCTCTGGAAGTAAATAACCCGATAACCAACAAACAGGTTGTGATGCCTGGGGAAATACAGAAGGTCCCTGCTGAGAGGGCATTGGAGAGAAGGCCAGAGGGGAGCCGAGTCAGGCTTAATAGCATTGTCAGAAGGGAGGGGGTTGATGAGTCTGATAGTCAATCCATCTCTCCCATGTTCGAGTAAGAAAGGCCGAGGGAGAATGCTAGGCTGAAAAACCAAGTATCGCAACTGAAAAACCAGCTCAAGGACCTGAAAGATTCACTGAGGGAGAAGTCCCAGAGGAACGTCAGGGCGTAGAGGTCAGAGAAATCCCACAGGGCAGAGAAGTCGTACCGGTCAGAGAGATCACACCGGACAGAGAAATCGCAACAGACCAGGAGGTCAGAGGGACGGGAGCAGGAGTACTCCTCTGGGAAGCAGGACCACAGGGTTCATAAGCGTCATGCTCATGACGCGCCGAAGGAAAGGACGGAACATGGGAGATACAAGAGGGCCAAGACGTCAAGGTTCCACCCCATCACTTTGGAACCCATATCTGCTTCAGAATTGGTCTGGCTGATCTCTTGCGCTTTGCTGATCGTCTGACTGAAGATGTTGGCACTTCAGTTGGCACACTAGCATTCTTCTGTTGAGATTTTCCTTTGAAGGCCTCACTCTTGTAAGAGTTCTGTCTGATGAGTGGTTGAGGTCTTCTTTGCTCGGTGAAGTATCTTCCTTGAGATACTTGAGTCTTTCCAGACTGATGGAGACTTGACTGATGTCGTGGTACATGAGTCGTATGATGTCCAGTTGCTTGTCGTCGTGGATGTCGCTTGGCTCGTCTGGACTCATCATTGTTTTATCTCCATGGATGTTGTTCCTTCTGAAACTGAACTGATTTCAGTTTCTAACTGATGTGGTCGTTCTTCCCCCTGGTCTGGTAAGGAAGATTCTTCTTGATTCCTGATGTTCCTTCCCCGATCTTTGACTGAAATCTGCTTTCCAGTCTTCTCAGTAGGGTGATCTGGTTGGGGGCCTCCTTTGCTTGTCTGTAGCTTGATGGAGGTGGAACATTTGATCTTGCCATCAGTTTTCGTTTGCGAACTTCATCCATATCATGATCTCTTGATTCTTCTGATGTTGTGATTTCAGAAGTATCGTCCTTTGAAATGATCATGATATTCTTTCCTTTGTCAGCTGCAACTTTTCCTCCAATGCTTTCAACAAGGCCTTTTGATGGAAAGTTGCTCATCATGGGTGACTTCATCATGCAGTCCTTGACTGTTTCTTCCAGCTTGTGATTGAGCCTCTTGATCTCATGAGATGCTCTATCACATTCCGAGTTAGAGATTCTGAGTTTTTCTTCCAGTCGACTGTTCTCCATGATTAGCTGATCAAGACAAGTTTCATCCCGAAAGTAGATGATTGTCTGATTCCTAGCTCGTTCATCATTGATCTCCTTTTCTATTTTCTGATTCTGCTTGAAGAGATCTTCGAACATTTTCCTCAACTGACAGTGATCAGTCATGAGCTGATTAAACTGGTCAATTTCATCGGATGAGCTTTCTCCTGATTCTGAGTGGTCTCCTGAAAGCATCAGGAAGTTATCAGTATAAGGAGTTTTAGAATGAGAGATTACCTCTGAGCCATTCTTCCATTGTTGTAGCTGTTGTCAGCCACGCTTTCAAATCCATTGGCCATCAGGGCTTGACTCTCATCGTCTGAGCTGGTGCTGTCGAAGTCGGATGATTCTGATGTGTCTTTGGATGAATCAGCATCGTCAGCAACCATCGCTTTCTTCCTTGAGAAGTGGTGGACGTCGTTTCCCACCAAAATAATTCCTGTAAAATTATCAAGAGTAAATTAGTACACTGATAAGCAGGGTCGATCCCACAGAGAGCAGATTAATCATCAATTCCCTAAAATCTATAAATTTGGTGATGCCACCACGCCTTAATTTTGAGAAGAATTAATTAACTAAGAATGCGAAATTAAATAGAATAAAATACGCTTGAAGTAAATCAATAAAAAGGTAATTCGGCTCAAATAAATCCACACTAATTTAACTCTGATCCTCGACGCAATAATTAATCAATCCCTATCAACCAACCAGTTATAGGATACAGTGATACGCTCTGACATACCCCAATTCCTACTTACTATGTCGATAGACAGCTAGATACGCTAGTCTTGTCTATTTCCCTTATTAAAATATAACCTAGCCGGATACGCCAGTCTTAGATTTAATATTCTAACAGCATTAAGAGGAAGGAACCCAATTTAGACCAATTATCCTAGATACGCTAGTAATAATTAATCCACCAATTTATTCCTACTACAAACATGGTAGTTTTGTCACTAATCAGCCATATTCCAACAATTACGGATTAGAGGTGCTAATTGACTATAATCCAATTAAACCTAAGTTGATCAGGCTTAAATAAAATCGGAATTATCATGGAACCTAGGAATTAATCGGAATCAATAGAAATCAATTTTAAACCAATTAGGTCTCACATATAATTAAACTAGAGTTTCATTATTCTCGCCGAATTAAAAGTTTAGCTACTCATGTTTAAATTAAAAACAAGCAAAGAAATAGAAATAAACATAGAACAAGAGAATAAATTAAATTGCAAAGAAAATAAAATAACCACTCTGGAATGAAAATCGTCTGCACTAAAAACTGAAGCAAAAGTATGAACGTAATCAAAGTAAACTAATAAATCTAAGTCTAAAGTTGCGGCTGCCAAGGGAAAGTTGATCTCCAGGAAGGACGAAAATTAGGGCAAGGAATTGTATATCTGAAAGAAGAAAACTAAGCCCTATTTATAGACTTCAAATCCTTCTGGATCACCATGGAAGTTGCATGCAAAGCCAGACTCTAAAAGGAATAGAATCGTGCAAAGGAAGGTAAGTCCAGCTGTGACGCGCGCTCTGGAAATAATCTCCACTATGGCGGAAATCGCGGCTCTCGCCAGCGGAACAACTTCCGCTCTGGCTCTCTCCAGCGGGATGGGTTGCCAGCGGAATGCGTGATTTCTCTGCTATCGCCAGAGGAATGGTGATTTCTCTGGCTTTGCGATTCCGCTGTAATGGACTTTGGTTGCGCTGCACTGGACTTTGATTCCGCTGCACTGGACTTTGATTCCGCTGGGACTTTGATTCCGCTGGGGCTTCGATTCCCCTGGCGCTTTCAGCGCGGGCTTCGCTGCTCTGGAGATTGGTTTCTCTGACTCGGGGCTTCGGCTGACTTCTCTGGTCTGGTCTGGAGCGCGGGCTTTGGCGATAGAGCTATGCTGCTCTGCTCTGGCTACAGAGTTATGCTAAAAACACCTCTTTAGCCCCGAAATCTCCAAAATTGTATTCTTCCATCTAAAAACCTAAATCTCCTGCAAAGCATCAAACAAGCCATAAAACGCACCATTTTCCAGAAGATTCTCTTAAAATAAAGCTCATATAAACCCCAAAATTTAGCACAATTAAGCATAAATCAAGAAGCTGCGATCTTTCTTGGCTTTCAGCTCTTTACGCTCAGATTGAGTCAATTCAGGGCATTCATTTCGAAAGTGCCTTTTCTTTCTGCATCCAAAGCATTCCATGTCTTTGATGTCGTGAGCGGCTGACTTTCTTTCTCCGCTTCGATCAGTGGAATGTCTGGAGTTGCTTTCCCTTTCCTTTCCTCTGAAGTGCTGCTTGTGGAACCTTCTGTACTTTCGGAACTTGGACTCCATTTTGTTGAATCTTTCAGTCAACAAAGCATATTGACTGAAGAAGTCCTCAGGGTTGAGTTCCGCTGGTTCCTTGATTTGCTTCTTGCCTTCTCTTGCTGAAGCTTTCAGTGCTGCTCCTCTTGAGGTTGATGGACCATCTTCGTCTGATCCTCCAGCCTTTTTGATTCCAAGATTTCTCTGAAGGTCGAACTCATTTGCCATGAGGTCAGAGAAAAGCTTGTTTGTCGGGAGCTGACTGAATCCTGGCTTATGTTGATGAGCGACTGAGTAGATCTGCCATTCTCCTCGTGGCAGTGCTCGAAGAATCTTCAGATTGATTTCTCGTTGAGTGTATTTGTCTTTAGAAATAGATTGAACTTCATTCAAGATTTGATTGAATCTAAGTTCCATTTCTTCAACAGATTCATTCTTGAGCATGAGGAAGGAGTCGAACTTCTGGCAAGCTATGGATAGCTTATTCTCCTTGATTTCCTCGGAACCTACGCACATTCTTTCAACAATTTCCCACATCTCCTTTGCAGTTCCGCACTTGATGATCTTCATGACATGCATGTCGGGAACGGTGTCGGAGATGATACTTTTGGCGAGGTTGTCTAGCTCATCTTGCTTCCTTTCTTCGATGGTGAAGTCTGCCTTTTGCTTTGACTGGACCTCATCGTAAGGATCCTGATGTGGATCAACAGGGATCCGTTTGACGGTTTCGGTGATGATGATTGGTCCTTTGGTGATGACTTCCCACATTCGGCAATGTTGGGCAGTGAGGAAGCTTTCAAGCCGAAAATTTCATATGTCGTATTTTTCAATACTAAACATAGGTAGATATGATAATCTGATGTCGTTAGTCTCCATCTAAAAAGAGAGAACAGAGAACAACAGATAGAACAGATAGCAAGCACAAAATGAAAGAGAAAACTTTTTCGAGACCTTTGAGAAAAAGGATCTAGTTCAATTAGAACCTAATCAGATACAGAATGTTCTTGCGAACAACCTGCTCTGATACCAATTGTTAGGTCCCGGGGGTCTCGAATAGGTGTATGGGGGAGGGAATACACCTATGGGCTATTTTTACAAATTCCTCAATCAGAGGGATCTCAGTTAGAGATCAAAACGAAACTTTACACGCAAACAAAGACACATGTTGACTGAAAACAGTTTTGACCAAACAGGGTTGACGACTGATACTGAAAGCTCTTCAGTAAAGAGTTATCAGTTAAGTTACTGGAACTTAACTGATGCACTTATGGGCTTCAGTCGAGTTTGCTAAAAACAGAGATGATAACACTCTTCCTGACTATCGAAAGATAGATTAGTCAGACTGATATCATACGCAGCGGAAATTAAACTTAGTTTCGCAATAGCCTCTGTTGAGCACGTTGTTGGTCTTAGCCTTCTCTTTGCTGTTAATCAGTATTCAGTTTATCAATTGAAACAACACAAGTAGGAATGTAAAACTGAAAGCTGTAAATAACAAATAGACTTTTACGTGGTTCGGAAAAACTCTTTCCTACATCCACGGTCGGTTGATCAGACCAACAATCCACTCTGCAAGTGCTTAACAGGTGCACTGCAAACCAAACCGTGTGCTTGCCGGGGCACACAACCGTACCACTGAAGAAAACCCTTCTTCAGTACCCACGCTTCACTCACGTCGGATTTCTCTTGCTTAGCACAACCCGCGCTAAGACTCTCAGAGTCAGAAAACCCTTCTGAACTCTGAATCACTCAAAACACTCAAATCTTTCTTTGGGAAAGGAGGTTTGAACGAGTGCCAACTATACTGCAAAGAACAAGTTCTTTGTAGCAAGTTTGACCTTGGCTTCTGGGTAAACAGAGGTTTGCCTAAGGTCTAAGAGAATGTATGTAATCAGCAGTGACTGATTTTGGCTTTGGAATTCTCTTCTTCGATTCAAGCTTTGGGGAGGTTAAGCTTTAGGCTGAGTAGCAATTTCGGCAGAGCTTCAGCTTATGTCGTTGAATCGGTGAAGATTGAAGTTGATCCTCGAGCGCTATTTGTAGGAGAACTCTTGAATAGATCCGTTGGCGTAGAACGTCCTCAAGATTTCTTCCGTTGGAGAGCAATTCGAATTTGGGCTGAGGCTTCAATCTTTGAGGTTCTTTGTCTGGTGGAAACGGCTCTCTTGAGGGACAGGAGATGTGACGTCTCTGATAAAACCACCAAATAGGAATGACCTCTGCAGAGATAAGATCCTGAGATCTCTGCATTTAATGCGGCTGTACTCTTGTGAGTACGTGGCTTCCTTTGAACGTTGGAAGATTAGTCCGAGGAAGAATGATCAACTGATACTTGACTTTAGTATCAGTCTGTGGCACGCATTAAGTAATCAGTTCCAGACTGATTCTTCAACTGATACTTCAGTTGGTATCTTCAGTCTTCAGTCTTCAGTCTTCCGAACCGCATACTAAACTAGAAACGAACTCTAACACTTGAGTTCAAAACTGTTCTAGTCTATTACAATTAAGACCTATGAATTTTGGTATCATCAAAACAAGGATTAGGATATTCCACAAGGTTCCCAACAGTTATATGATGTTTTTATTCCTTAAAAGATACGTATAATTATACCGCAGTTGTACTACTGCTAACATATGTTCAAATATTTCTTGCATGCTCTGATAGGTTACTCGTTTGTTTAATTAAATCATCATCAATTCAAAAACTAAAATTAAGAATATATCATTGCAGCATTATTGATTTTCATGAAATCAATATAATAATGTCATCTCGAAATTAAAAAGATAAAAAAGTCACCGACTAGATGGAATCAAATCCGAAACAAGCATGTCAGATCAAGTCTGGACCGATCAAATTTCGGATTCGATTGGGTCGGGTCTAGCTAGCTAGAATAAAAATTGGGACCGTTACTTCGTATTTCAACGGGTAATCAACGATTCCCAATCGGTTTCAGTGAAACCCGTCCATTGCATTACAAGAATCTGGCCGATTACTGACAGAAAATTCCGTCGGTAAAGCCATAAATTTCATCAGTAAAGTCATATACCGATGATCGCCGTTTGTCGCCGTGAAAGTGGTCGGTAAAAAAATTACCGATGGAATTTCGCTTCCGTCGCTAAATACCAACGGAAAGGACGACGAACCGTCCGTAGGCGAGCACGAGACGACACTGGCGTCGTCTGAAATTAACGACGGAAATGACCGTCGGTATTAGCGAATGAAATAAATTTCGTCGCTAATTTCATTTTTTTTACGAAAAAATAATATTTATATATATATATATTATATTTTTTTTTGCTTTATACCCCACAAATATTTTGGTATTTATAATGCATTTTGAACTTAATTGTGTAGACGGAAATTACTCATCTTAGTTCCTTTCGAGTGGTCACCAGTACAGAACACGTGTATTATTGATATAACTAGCACCTATTAATTCATTTAAACTCTATTTCAATATACAATATCATTTATTAATAACTTTAGAATATGTCGAGATGATATCTAAGACTTGTGATGCCGACGAATGAATGGCGGTAAATATACGATCGAATTTAAAATAATAAAAAAAATTATATTATCGTTAATTAAAAAAATTATTATTGTTGAAAATAACAATTAATTTTAAAATATCCTCAATAATTTAAAAATAAGAATAAAATAGAATATTAATTAAAAAATAATAAAAAAATGTTTTTTTAAATAAAATAAAAATAACAAAAAAAAATTAATAATATTTACCGACGGATTAATTAAAAAAAATTTAACGACGGATTATTTTCCGTTGCTAATAATTCCATCGCTAGTCGGTCGGTAAAATTAAAAAAATAATTAAAAAATAAATTAAAAATAAAAAAATACTCCCTCCGTCCACGAAAGAACTTCCTATTTTTCCTTTTTGGGACGTCCACAAAAGAACTTCCTACCTATTTTTGGACTATACCCCACCACTTATAATCCTCTTACTTTTCACTTTTCACAACTCCCAATATTAATTATAACACATTTTCACCACTCCCAATACACTCAACTACCTTTTATCCACTCTCAATACACTCAACAATATTTTTTCTTAAAACCCGTGTCACTCCCTCCTAGGAAGTTCTTTCATGGACGGAGGGAGTAATAGTTAAAGACGGATTATTTTCCGTCGCTAATAATTCCGTCGGTAATCCGTCAGTAAACTTTTAAAAACAACTTCATCGAAATTTCGCCGTTGTTCCGTCGGTAATTTCGTCGGTGTCCGGTAAGTTTTTTTGTAGTGTTGACATCCATGTAACTGATATTAAGCTATCCTTTATTCTAATTAGGGTATCTTTTTTTTAATAGCTATCATATTATAGCAATACTAATTAAACACACCTTAATTAACCTTGTATATATATATATATATAGGTATATATATATATATATATATATATATCAAGATCGATCTCTACGGTTGATTCATCACCTTGATTGGATGAATTCATGGTCGTGAGTTCGAATTTCATAGATAGCGAAAAATTTATTTTACACATTTTATACATTTTCACAGAGAATTCAGACATGTTCTACATAAATTTTATACATTTTAGCTGATTCGTATTTTTAAATTTTAAGAAGTGTTTATATACTCTTATAAATTAATCTATTATTGCCTCCTTTGGTTTAGCATTGCGTCCTCAATTGACTTTTGAATGATTGTACCTACATTTTCTTTCAAGGATCTATAAGTATTCTTCCTTTTCACCATGATAATTTAGGCTACGTTTATTTTGATTGATAAATTTATTCATTGAAAAAGATGGATAACAAAAATTTATGTTTTAAAATGTCTAATTTATTTTTTAACATTTGACACAAAAAAAATGTTCACCATTTTTCCTTCCTTATTTTCGATGGATAATATTATTCATCCATTTTTTAGTGGATAATATTATATCCATCCTTGAAGTGAAAATAAGGAAGGGAAAATGATAAACATTTCTTTTGTGTCAAATGTTGAAAAAAAAAGGCGACATTTCAAGGCATAAATTTTTGTTATCCTTTATTTTTCATGAATAAACACAATATGCCTAAGTGATTGATATATACAACGATCAAGATTATTAATCATTATATGTTGAGATCATGAATGCCTTCACTAACTACTACGTTTAATTTCTTCAAAACTCCTTTATTCCTTAAACAAATTTTACAATGTCAGGATTACATTTATAAAGTTAACCACACGAAAAATGAATAAAATAAATAAAATTTGTAAAGATAGCTAGTTACATGATCATATTCATCCAATAGCAATAGGCGGCCATCAGAAGATGCATCCACCCGCACGATACTTCCCCGACGGCAGAAGGTACCGTAACGGCGGAGGGCGGCGGCGCCGACACGGTGATGCCGAGCTTCATCCCTTTCAAGCAATGGTCGCCTAGGTCGCAAATGTACCACTTTTCTCCGGGGCTGGTAAGTGAAACGCTGTCGTTTCCGGTCATATAAGGGAACGCCGCTGGGTCCGAAGATGTACAACCTTCCGCATCAGCTCTACTCACCTCCAAAACATTGTGAAGTCCTATTGTATACGAGAACCCTGCAATCCAAACGAATATCCACTATTTCCAAATTACCCAATATGTTATAGCCAAGAAAAATTTAAAACATACCAAAAAACATCTAATATTTCCAAATTACTCTTCATTACCAAAAACCGAATGTGTAAATTAATTAAAAGTGGCAGGGTTATATTTTTTAAGGGTTAATTATTGTCATTTATTGAAATAGGTCACTTATATTTGATTAGTATAGACTACTTTTAGTGAGAAGGAGAGAATATAATTTACCAGTACTTTAACATTAATTTCATATATACGAGCTAGGAAGGTGCAAGATATTGAAAACGAGCTTGCGCGTAAGGATCAATCTTGAAGTTAAAGAAAGTGATTCATTTAGAAGAGAACATGTATGCATATATAGGTTGATCCAATACTAAAGTGATTAATGTTTGAAATCTAAAATTTTAGATTTGAATGCATCATGTACACAATCTTTAAAATTTAGGGATATTTTTCGTAAAATACTCGAACTTTCAGCAAATTCTGATTTTTTCCATGACCTTCAAAATTTGAAAAAAAAAAAAAAAAAAAACACCATCTTTCGATTTTTTTCGATTTTTCCCATGGGTATGAAATACCCTCAACTAGAAGCTGATTTTAGAGCTTTTGACTTAGATTTGTTGATACCTAAGCCAATGCGCCAACTTTATTATGCCACCTTTATTATCGGTCACCCTTAAGTATCAAAAAATTTAAGTCAAAAGTCCTAAATTTAGCTTCTATTTGAGGGTATTTCGTATTCATGGAAAAAATCAGATAAAATTCAAAAGGTGATATATATTTTTTTCAAATTTTAACGATTATGGGAAAAATCAGATTTTGGTGAAAGTTTGTATATTTTATCGTGAATATCCCTAAAATTTATTTATCCAGAGAGAGAGAGAGTAACCATACTGAGAGTATCACCAACTCGAAAGTCATGTCCTCTGGCCCAATCGGCATAATTAGGACCACCAACGGTCCAACCCGCGCCATCTCCAACTACATGCTCGGTGGCCAAAGTCGGAGCGACGGCTGCCGCGACGATGACGACGATAGCAATCAAGAATGCTGACGACATACCCAGTTTAACAATGCAACTGTCACTAGATAATGGTTCAATTTTATTGTGCTAAAATATATTGAGTTAGAACATTACATTTATAGAAACAAGTGTTATTGCTAACAAAGTAACAATGTAAAGTGGCACTACAAGGCCGTCAAATAGATGAGTACTATGTCCAAAAATTTAACTGTAATAGTATTTCGTATGGATTGATCCAATGCGCGCCGAAAATATTGATTAAATCGAGGTTGCTCTACTAAGCGACTCGTTTCAATATAGATGTTACATTTCTTGTATCATTAATCATTATCATATCGTTGTAGGGGCTATAGAGTTTAAAATTGATCGGATGAATAATAACTACTACTCCCTCCGTCCACAAAGAGTCTGTGGTAGAGTGGAGTGCACCTGTTTTGATAAAAAAAGTTGAAAGATTTGATTTTAGTATTAAACAGTAGTATTGGACCCACCAAAATATAAAAGTAAATGATGAGTATTATGTAAATATTGAATGTGAATGGTGTTTAAAGTATAAAAGAGGTTTCATAAAAAAGGAAAATACATAATCTTTGTGGACGGACGAAAATAGTAATAAACACACAATCTTTGTGGACAGATGGAGTATTATCTATACCAATTTATCAATTTAAAAAGTTCATTTCAAATATCTTTTTAACAATATTTACTTTGAATGATATGATAGGAATATAAAAAAATAAAAAAAATAAAAATAAAAATTGATGAGGGTGCATGGTATTTGGGCCTCCGTCTTTTTAAGATGAAGATAGCCCAAATACCCAAAAGGTAATCCTCAGAGGAGAAAAGGAAGATTGGCGATAATTCCGTAGAACTGAGCCACTCAGAGAGAGTGATTTAAGTAAGGGGCGGGGTAAAAGGAAATAGTGGAATAGAAGAACATATATATGGGAGAAAAGGGGGTTTGAGAACACAATAGAGACTTCATTGATTAGAGGAGGAACATATCCAGGTCTTTGGTGGAAGACCGTCCGTTGCATATGAGAGAAAGATCAACTCCTCGAAGGGTGGCAGATCTGAGAATAAAGACGAAAGATACTTTCGCACCTGCAAAAGAGTGCACCTAGGAGACAGTTGTTGTAACTGAATGGCAAGCAGTCCCTTTCCACTTTTTTGTAGGAGCCGCTACCTCTAACCATCAACTAGTCGACTGATATGGAAGATGCCTTAAAGTTGATAAGACAATTCTACCCTTAGACGAAAGGAAGAGAGGAACCGGAAATGACGGAAGTACCCTCCCGTATTCAAAGCGGAAGTTGCCAAAATATCCCTCATGTTGTGTAATCTATAAATAGCACGAGAACTTACATTATAACATACGTTTTACCCTATAAAATACATCTGATACCAAGTTTGAATGATATTATCGTTTTTTAAATGAGCTTCCATCCAAAAAAATGTGACCGTTGAGATCTTGAGTGGAAAGACAAGTAGGAGAACACCGTCAGAAAGGAGAAGAGCTAATTCTTGGGTACTAGCCCGTTAAACGTGACCCGTGTTTTCGACTCATGTAAGATTATACGATTTGATTCGATTGTACTTGTGTTGGTAAGAATCACCTTCACCAAAAAAAAAATTGAAAATTGACAAATAAAATCATGAATTATTTTGAAATTACAATTTTAACGTGACTTTTGATATGTGGCGAATTTAATCACCACCTTTTTAATTTTTGCAATATCATGCCCCCAAATTTGACTGATCATCGGGGTGCTGAGTGAAAGCTTACGAGGATTAATAAAAACGATGTCGTTTATGTAAGGCCTAAACATCGTTGTTTTAATTATATCAATATACACTACTTAGTTAATGAATTGATTACTTTTAAATTTATTTAAGTATTTAAACTTTAAATCATAGGAATAATATTTTATAAACATAAAAGAATGTCAAAATATTTAGCCTAATACGAAAAGTTAACAAGTTTTAGATATTCATCTTGACATATTTTAAGAGCACGCATGAATGAGATTGTATATTAAAAGAGAGTTCAAATAAGTTGATAGGTGTTAATATATCAATAATTTGCATCTTCTATACTTGTGACTACTCAAAAGAAACTTCAATATTAATCGTGCTTCACCTAGATCACTATCAGGATAGGTGATCCACTGAGAAGTAAGGCGTCGAATTAATTAATTATGAAAATTTTCGTCGTTAAATTTAACGATGGAAATTTCCATCATTAATTTAATTTGCCACAAAAGAAATAACACAATGGAACGGATATGTCGTTAATTGAATTTATCACGAAAGAAATAACGATAGAATAGATTTAATTATCGTTAATGCGTTGGTAAATATTTAACGACAAAAATTTCTATTTTTAATAATAATTGCAGAATACTTATACATGTCTAAGTCTAATAGCTCATCCGGTCATCCCTAACATTGAACCGAGATAAATAAAATTCTACAAGGATTTGATTTATCATCTTTTCGAAATTTTTGTATACCGAGTTTATTAAACTCATACTATCTTCGTCCCCTAAATAACTTTTTAGTAAATGACAACACGAGTTTTAAGAAAAAAAATTTAAGTGTATTAGTAGTAGAGAAAAAAATGTTAGAATTTGTATTGAAAGTGGTAAAAAAATGTTATAATTAGGATTGAGAATGATGAAATGTTAAAAAATAAGAATAATTAAAATATTGTTAGTGGTGGATTAATGTCCCAAAATAATTTATTTGAGGAACATCCCAAAAAGAAAATATAAGAAGTTATTTGGGGGACGGAGGGAGTATATTTTTGTACAATATCTTAATCAAATCTGACTTCAATTGTTGGGGTCTAGGTCATCTTTTCAATCACCGAAAAAATTAGGATTGCTCCATTTGCAAAAATTAAAATGATTTGATATTAAATTAATTAAACTTCTAAAATGAGATTGAAATTTATATATCATATGTGATTTATTATGCAATTACTAGTACGCCCGCTCGTGCGATGCACGACCAACATCGAAATTGAATTATATATATATATATATATATATATATATATATATATATACTAATTAAATATAATTTAAATATAAGTTAATGCAAACATGAATCTAAAAAAATAAAATTATCCACAACATAATCTCAAATAAAAAAAAATATGAATTTTAAAATATTTAACTTTTCAATTTTTAAAATACCAATTAATTAATTTTAACTGATAATGTGTATAAATATATAAATAATCAAATATCAAAAGTAATTATAAATGATAATGAGTATCATTATGTATCATATAATATTCTAAGATGTACAAAACTATTTATTTGCATATAGTTTAATAAATAAAATAAAATCAATAGATAAAAATAAAATAAGTTTGAGACTTTTTAATTTCTATAACATTTTTATTTTAACTCTATTTCAAATATAATATATATTAAATTAAATCTCTTGTCATAATTTTTAATTAAATATATATTGAATATTTTATCATTATTAAATTACAAATTTTAGAAGAAAAAAGAAGAAAACGAAAATAACAAAAATGAAATAGGAATATAAAAAAGCTATAAAGTTTTTAGAGTGGAAACGGTAAACATGGAGTATTTGCCAGTGGAAAAGAGAGTTTCTTTAGTGGCAAAAAATTTAAACATGAAATAATTGTGATAAGATTGAGGTAGCCGAAAAATAGGCCTAGTTTGTTTGAAATAAAAACTGATTTTCAAAATTTGCCGGTAATAATTTACCGTTGAACTACTTCTTTATATATAATATAGATTCCTTTTAAAACTAACTTCTTATTTAGTGTATCTTTAGTGCTATCTATAAAATGGTCTGTCACATCTGAATTCATATGATGTAATGATGTCAAGAGAAATTCGTGAGATGTTGCCATGGATGAAGAAACGAACTTCGGTAAATGAGAATTTCTAATTCAGTAATTATTCACTTTGAAATAAATCCATATCAACACAATCTTTAGGAGTTCGATTTCTTCCTTTTCTGCTTTCTAATCTTTCTTTTTTTTTGTAAGAGGAGGGATGTAGATCGAGGCTACATGAGTTCAATGAATTTTACTTATTTCATTCTTTCATATTTTAAAGAATACGGTGGCTGTAGGGTGTTGATGATTTAGAATTTATTAACTTGGAGGCTAGCGATAAAATAGTATATTCAATGAAATTTAATTAATCGACATTAAATTAGTTTAAGATTAAATTTTTCGCAGAGGGCTCAGCAGAGACATGATTAATCTTATGTGGTACTCCACTACAAGAAAATCTATTGAACACTGATGAAATCGTATTGTCTCCAACCAACTAAACAAAATATCATTAGATTAATTCTATCTAATCCTATGAATCAAACAAAATCGCGATCTTACTATTATTTCAAAAAGTAAAAACTATGAAAAGTAAAAAAGAGATTACAATAGAATTACCTCCCAATAAGTCCCCTGAGCCCAACTCTATCTTCCCTCCGTAATGAATTGGACTAAGCTAATTTGACACCCTTTTTTTGAAAAAAAAAAAAAAACAACAAAGAAAATTTAAGCTAATTTGACAATAAGCTATTGTTAACCTTGGTAAGAGATATATACTGATAGTAAATGACTAACAAAACCTTCACTGCATGAGTATATCTCACACAGCCGCATATATTTGATTTGTGCATTTGATGATTATATTACGACATTATATTCCACAAATCACAAAATCTTACGTACATGAGTTCATTTAGTCCTGTGAGAGTAACAATTGCAAGCTTTTATGTAATTAAATAAAAAATAACAAGTAATATTACATGATCATGTTACAACATATATGAGCCCTCTGTAAATTTTATTGTTTCAACACCAAATCCTCTTAAACCTAGAAATTTAAAGATATAAAGACAAAATGAAAGAAAAATCAAATGGAGGGGATCGAACTAGATGGAACAAATTCGGATGAGATTTACTTTCATAATTTTTTTTGTGCGACCATGTTCCACTATTATACCTATTAGATTAATAATATTTTTATAAAAATAAAATTATTACTCCCTTCGTTCATGATATGGTTCCGACTTTGTGCACGGCACGAGTTTTAAGAAAGTAGTGGATAGTAGTTGATATTAATGAATATTATTGGGTCCCACTATTATTGTGAGTGGAGTTTGTGGATCCTATTATATAAATGAAAGTGAAAATGATATTGTGAATGATCAAAATGGCGAAAATGGAAACGATATCGAGGACCGATGGAGTATAATATTATAATCATACTTTTATTTCGAAAATTGAAGTTAAAAAGAAACTTTATATAGCCTATTTTGAATTTACCAACCTTATAATGAACTACTCTGTCCGTCCCAGCTATCTTGAGACAAAATTTTTGGACACGAGATTTAAGAAATTAGTGTTTGTGTGTTAATTAGTGTGATATATGAAAAAATGAAAAAGTGAATAAAATGAAAAACTTTTATCATATACAAAAATGTATCAAGTTGATTGACACGGCTCAAAATGAAATACAAATCAAGTTAGTTGAGACAGAGGGCTGAGTGGGGTATTAACTAATTATATCAGATAAATTTAAACGATGATAACAATAATTATATACCCTAATTGAATAAAATAAACCTAACAACTAGTATAAAATTAAAATAAAGTATGCAAAATTGAAATTAAAAGAAAAAATGAATGAAAAAAAAAATAATTAAAAGTGAGGTAGCAGAAACTTGAATACGAAGTTTGATACACTGAATTTCATCAACGTACAATCATTTCTCTAGCATACATAAAGATGATCAAAAGAGAAAGGTGTAAAATGTATTCAGTCTTGTAAAGTGCATATATCAAAGCTCTTCTTATTCTAAACCTGTAGCATAGTTTCTTATCAGCGTAAGAGCGCTTTGGTTGAGGATTGGGGTCGCCATCTCCAAGTGTCAAAACCAGAGCAGCCATAGCTAAAGCTAGAATGAAGATGACAACAAGACTTACTTTTGAGGCCATTTCTGAATTCCGATTACATTCTATGCGTTGAATTTCGATATTAGCGTTCCAAATATAGAGAGTTTGAGCAAGAAGAAACGGACAAATTAGGTAGCCGGCCGGATCACATCAGTTTACGCAATATATATTGAGAGAGTGGATTAAATAAAATATTATTTTAAAGGGTTAATATACAAAAACACCCCTGACGTTACCACCCCAACTACACTTAACCCCCTAACCTAACGTTGATAGCAACTAACACCCAAAAGTTCATTAAGTACTACAATTAAACCCATAAACAAAATTTCTTTCACAAAATTGAGAAATTCATTTTTTTTTAAATTTATATAATATATAAAAGGGGAGTTTTCTCCCTCCATTTTTTCCCACCATTTTTTCTCTCTCTTCTCCCATCATTTTTTTTCATATAAATAAATAAAAGAATTGTAAAATTTTAACAAAGTAAAGAAAATAGAATATTTTAAAATTTTAATAACTTATGTTTTAAATTTATTTTTAATAATTTTTATACCATATTAAATATTTTGTTACAAACTTAAACATAAGATGCTTATTAAATATTTCTTCATAAATTAAATTTGATATTATTTAGAAAAGTATTAAAATTGTAAAAGAAAAAAGAGATGAAAAATAATGAAAAAATTGATGGGAGAAGACAGAAAAAAAATGGTGGGAAAAAATGGAGGGAGAAAACTCCTCTTTTATATATTATATAGACTAAAAAAATGAATTTCTTAATTTTGTGAAAGAAATTGTTTGTTTATGGGTTTAATTGTAGTACTTAATGAACTTTTGGGTGTTAGTTGCTATCAACGTTAGGTTAGGAGCTTAAGTGTAGTTGGGGTGGTAACGTTAGGGTGTTTTTGCATATTAACCCTATTTTAAATAAGAAAAAAAAAACTAATTCTAATTAATTACTCCTTTACTCCCATTTTACTTGGCCTAATTTATTTTTTGGGTTGTCCCACCCGGCTTCATCTGTTTTTTTTAGTGATAAATTTACACTACAATAAATATGGATCCACATATTTTACTTTACTTTACACTACAATCTTACTCTCATTAATAATTGTGCCGAAAAGAATTAGGTCAAGTGAAATAGGATGGACGGAGTATTTAATGTTTCAAGATCTATGGTTCAGATTATATGGTAACTTTCATTTTTAAATATTATTTAACATAAATAATCGTGCAGTATTATGTGTTAAGGGTTATATATATAGTTTGTGGAGAAACCACACTTGTTGGCCTGTGTTACCGACGGCGAGCTCTTCGCTATTGATTCACCAATAGCATATTGACGAGCTGTCGTCGATAAGCTACCTTCCGAATCTCCGACTCCATTAACGACGACGTCAACGACGGCAAGTGGCGGTAAATTTTTTCGCTGACTAGTAACACCAACGGCATGGCCGTCGAAACCAGTGGCCGACGGATCGGTGGTCATTCACAAAATTGTTTAAATTTAAATTATTTAAAATTTACAAAATGTGTCAACAGAACTTTGGGCGTCACTTTTCATCAGTGGGTCCTAAATTCAGACGCAGGTTAAGTTTTAGGCCCCTAAATCTATTGCACCCTAAATTAACAGAGCTCTACTCTCTCTCATTGCGTCGTTCCCTCCCATTTCTCGCCGTCCCCGCTCGTTCCTCGCCGTCATCGGAGGTCGTGTTGTCGTCCACGCTTCTCCCTCTCCGCCCCTTCCTCAGTTCTCCCTCTAAACGAACGCTACACAGCAAGTCACTCTCTCACGCCACCCCTCTGAAAATCCCGCCGCTGCTCTCCGTCTCTGCCGTAAGTCTTCTATTTCTTTTCTCATCTCTATTGCTATCTTCTATCTCTATCTTTCTCTCTCACTGAACTCTACATTTATCTTAAGTGTCGTCATAGTGCCACCAACCACTGCCGCCGAGCTCCACCATCGAAACCGTGCAGCCACCCATGCATTCACAGAGTCCTACCGTCACCACACATAACTTCCACCGTGAGGTTAGTCATCTGTAGAATAAATTAATAAACTTGATTTGTATAAATATTTAGTAAAGAATATTCTGGAACTAAAATAAAAGAAGAAAAATCTAGAATAGCTGAGAATGAGTTGGAGAAAGAAGAAAAATCTAGAACAGTTCAGAATGACTTAGAAGGGAACAGAATTAATTAGTAAAATAATCAAAAAATAGAATTATCTAGAAGAAATACTTCTATATATATGTGTACCTTAGCTTGAGTTGGAAAGTTAGTGAAAAGAAAAATAAGAAACTTTTGTGAGAGAAAAGTTCTAACTCTCCCTACACTATACGTTCATATACAAAAATTCAATGTCACTTTGCATACAAAAAATAATTCCTCCAAACACCTCCGAATTAATTTCCACCACACTTTCTTCCTAAACTCCCAGTAAAGTGGTATCAGAGCCACAAGGTTCCACTTATCGTATGGCAAATTTACAGTCATTTCCCCATGCTCAACAAGAACAACTTCGACAATTGGAGCATCAATGAAGTCACTTTTGGGAGCTAACGACGTTTGGGAGATCGTGGAAAATGACTATGAGGAACCAAAAGGCGAAGCTCTCGCTATCCCAACAACAAAGGGACAGACTAAGATATGCGAGAAAGAGGGACAAGAAAGCTCTCTATCTCATTTATGACGCATTGTGGGACGAAGATTTTGAGAAAATCTCTAATGCGAGTGCCGCCAAAGAAGCATGGGAGAAGCTCCAAAACTCGTGCAAAGGAGCTTAGCAAGTTAAAAAATGGTACGACTTCAAATTTTAAGAGGAGAATTTAAGTCATTTCATATGAAATAGTCAGAATCGATTTCAAATTATTTTTCAAGAGTTTTGGCAGTTTCAAATCAAATGAAAATAAATGGTGAAAAATTGGAGGATAATTATGGAAAAAATATTGCGCTCACTAACTCTAAGATTTGAGCATATAGTGATAACAATTGAAGAAACTAAAAATTTGGAGGAAATGACGATCGATCTTTTATTGTAGTCGTTGCAATCATATGAGGAAAAACAAAAGAAGAAGCAAGAAATAATTGAGGAACTTTTGAAAATGCAAGTAAGTGCAAAAGATAAAGAAGAAGGTCCAAGAAATGACTATGGACAATCCAGGAGAGGATGTGGCCAGGGACAAGATTGCGACAGAAATGACCATGAACAATCAGGGAGAGGATGTGGCCAAGGACAAGATCGTGACAGAGGCCGAGGATGTGAACGCGGTTGAGGACAAGGAGGTTTCATCAATCACAATTGAAGAAACGAGTATACAATTGGTCGAGAGAGAAACAACCCATAGTCAAGGTACGATAAGTCTTCAATAAAATGTTACAATTGTTATAAATTTGGGTACTATATTTTCGAGTGCATAAATGAAAAATTAAGGATTTAAGAGAAGGCAAATTAAGTCGAAAATACAAGTCAAGATAATGGCAGTGTACTTCTAGCTTATAAAGGAGAAACTGAAAGACAAGATAACATGTGGTACCTCGATGTTGGTGCAAGCAATCATATATGTGGAAAGAGAAGCATGCTTGTGGAGTTTGATGAGTCGGTAAGTGGCAATATGTCTCCTTTGGTGATGAATCTAAAATTCACATTAAAGGAAAAGATAAAAATTTTAATTCGCTTGAAGAATGGAGATCACAAATTTATTTCAAATGTTTACTACATGCCAATATATAGAATATATATTAAGTTTGGGACAACTCTTAGAAAAAAACTATAATATTCTCATGAAGGACTATAGTCTTTCTATAAGATATGGTAAAAATAATCTTATCGCCAATGTGTCAATGTCTAAAAATAGAATGTTTCTATAAGTATTGGAAATGATGTGGCAAAATGTCTCAATGTCTGCTACAAAGATACAACTTGGCTATAGCACCTCAGATATGGGCACTTGAACTTTGGTGGTTTAGAGTTGTTGTCAAAGAAAAAGATGGTGAGACATCTACCATCCATCAAGTATCCCGATCAACTCTGCGAATGATGTTTACCCGGGAACCAGTTCCCAAAGGAGTCAAGTACGAGAGCCAAGTATCCATTGCAGTTAGTTGATGTTGACGTTTGTGGGCCAATCAAGCTAAGCTCCATTGGCAAAATAATTATTTTATGCTCTTCAATGATGTTTTTTTAAGAAAAATGTGGGTGTATTTCTCTTGAACAGAAGACAAAAGTTTTTGAAGAATTCAAGAAATACAAAGCTTTTGTTGAACAAGAGAGCAGACGAAAACTCAAAGTCATGAGGTCCGATCGAGGTGGAGAAGTTGCATCCAAGGAATTTCAAGAATATTACGAAGCAAATGGAATTCAAAGGCCCATGACAGTTCCGAGACCCCCCAACAGAACAGAGTGGCGAAAAGAAAAAATAGGACGATCTTGGAGATGGCATGGACCATGCTAAAGACAAAGAATATATTTGCCTAAAAAGTTATGGGTAGAAGCAGTGGCGTGCACAACGTACCTGTCTAACAAAAAGCATTTGGAGAAAGACTTCACAAGAAGCTTGAAGCGGGGGATAACCGGGAATTTTCCACCTAAAGATATTTGGGAGCAAAGCTTACGTACATGTACCAGATGAGATGAGGAAAAAACTCGACAATCAAAGTGAAACATTCATCTTTATCGGGTAAGACTCTAACTCTAAAGGCTAAAAGTTATATTATCCAAACACCAAGAAAACAATAATAAGTCGAGACGTGGAGTTCGATGAAGAAAGAGGATGGGATTTTTCAGCTCTAGCGGTGACTTCACTTTCATCCAATAGTTTGAAGATCAGAGAGTAGTCGAGCAAGTTGGAGAAGTCCAACAAGAACCAGTGACTCCACCAACTTCACCTGTAGCTACTGAAGACTCACCATCCTCGAGCCACACCACGAGCAAGAAGATTGGACGAGATATACGAGGATACTAAAACGTTTGAAGATCTCACCTTATTTTACCTATTTGTTGATTGTGAACTTGTTAACTTTGAAGAAGCAGCAAATAGTGAAAAATGACGAGTCGCGATGGATGAAGAGATCAAAGCCATAAAAAAGAATTATACATGGGAGCTCGTGACACTACCGAAAGGGCACAGGCCATTGGAATCAAGTGGGTGTATAAGGTTAAGAAGAATTCCAAAGGTGAAGTTGAAAGAAATAAGGTAAGGCTAATCGTGAAAGGATATAGCAAAGAGTCGAAATCGACTATGATGAGGTATTTGCTCTACTCACTCGCCTAGAAACTATTCGACTTATAATTTCTCTTGTAGCTCAGAATAGATGGAAGATTTTTCAAATGGATGTTAATTCTGCCTTCTTGAATGGATATATAGACAAAGAAGTTTATATCAAGCAGCCAATGGGCTACAAGGTAAAAGGGCAAGAAAATAAAGTCTTGAACTTAAAGAATGCCTTATACGGACTAAAGCAAACACTAAGGCATGGAATATGAGGATCGATAAGTACTTGGAGGAGAATGGTTTCACCAAATGCCCGCACGAGCATGCCCTCTATATATGTTATAATCAATGGAGAAGATATCTTAATTTTGTTGTTGTATGTAGATGATTTGATCTTTACAGAAAATAATTTATAAAAAATGATTGAGGAGATCAAGAATGCCATGGCAAAAGAGTTTGAGATGACCGACATTAGGCTGATGACGTTTACCTCGGTGTAAAAGTCAAGCAACTCAAAGATGGGATCTGTATTACACAAGAAGGTTATGCTAAAGAAATACTCAAGAAGTTCAAGGTTGAGGACTGCAAAACAATCAACACACCAGTGGAGTGCGGGATCAAATTATCCAAAAATGATGGAAGAGATGGACTCGATATTATTCAAGAACTTGGTTGGAAGCATGCAGTACTTAACTTGCACAAGGCCAGACTTATTTTATGCCACATGGCTCGTAAGTCACTATATGGAGGTTCCAACTGCTATACATACGAAGGCAGCAAAAAGAATTCTTCGTTATCTCAAAGGCATGATCAACTACGGCCTGCTATATATATTCAAGTTCTAATCAATATAAACTTGTCGGGTATAGAGATAATCATGAGTGCAAGAGTACAAGCAGGTTCATGTTCTTTATGAGCGACACCATTTTAACCTGGATGTCGAAGAAGCAACCCACAGTCACACTGTCAACATGTGAAGCTGAATATGTGACTACCACATCAAGTGTTTGCCATGCAATTTTACTAAAAAGTTTATTGGAAGAGCTTGGACGGCCACATGAAGAGCCAACTACAATTTGTGTGGATAACAAGTCGGCAATCACGATAGCAAAGAATCCAATGTTTCGTAATCGAAACAAACATAATCGAAGCAAACAAAGTCACTTTGCATACAAAAAATAATTCTTCCAAACACCTCCAAATTAATTACCACCACACTTTCTTCCTAAACTCCCAACAGTATCTTCCTCCTTCCTTTTATTTATATTTGTTTTTCTTCTCTTAATTTGCTATGAAGTAGCATGAACTGTTATGAACTAATTACAGTTTCCATTAACATCAATTTCCTTTAATTTTGAATAGTCATGATTAAGTCATTGTAATTTGTTATGCATTTTTTTTGTATATGGTGGTGTAATATGAAAATGACTACATAGTATTACACAAGTAGATTTACCGAAATTTATATAAGATTTAAATAAAATTTACTACTTAAACATGTAAAAATGTTTCCAAACTTTAAAATTTGATTTACTCGACTATTGTGTGTAACATTTGAGAAATGAAAATGGCAAACACATTCCATATATGTTGAAACACAAAATAATGTCTGGTGTGGCAGATTTCGTCGGATGGCGTTCATCGCCGGAATGATCTCCGACGGAAGAGACGTTGGTAACTTACCAACGGTCACTCATTCTGTCAGTAACTATTTTAGGTACATATGTGAATGCCGACGAACATCAATAGAATATTTTGTCCGTGCCCAGTCCTAATGTTCTAGTGAGACATTTCATTATTACTTGTTACTCCAAAAAAAGAGAGAACGTACCAAAAATGATTGATTGTTCAAAAAAAAAAAAAAACTTAAGCCATAAAGTCCAACAAGTAAATGGATTATATACAACAACAGTGATAAACTGTGGCTAGTTCTTTGAATATTACGATCACACAGTTTAAACCCTTGTCTATTATAGCATTTTTTACTCATTTAGTGATTGCTTTATTATAGTTCTATAGTTGTTGTTATATCATATACAAGAACAAGATGTAGTTTAATTAATTAAAATATGAAACATACATACATCGATTGACAATTTCAAATCCGATTGTAACTATAAGTTGCAAAGACTGATGTCTCGTTCCTCCCTGTTCCATCATTTCTTGATCGAATTAATGCATTATGAATAAAAAACCAAAAACAAATATACTGTATACTTTTTATCCTTATTTGTGACTACCATCATCAGCTTCCTTGTCTGCGGTATTTTGGTTTCTTATGGTCGAAACCAGCGACAATGGCGACTGCTTTGCCCAACGGCGTATGTCGTAGGCCTTCTTGGTGGGTTTCTTCTCCTTGCCTCCTTGTCTTCTCTTGGTTATGGCGATGGCGAGGTCGTTGGGGAACAACGTTTGCCACACAAAGGCATGGAGAAGTGTGGATACGAACAGCACGCAAACCATTGTTGAAGACATAAAAGACAAGGACAAAGCCAAGCCTTTGCTTATTACGCAGGGGACTTGCTCTGCATATTTGATCGTGGCTATTGAAGCCGTTGTCATCGGAAATGTGTAAGACCACCAAGCTACTGAAAACCTATGTAAGAATTTCGCCAAGATTATACAAAAATTTATATGTTCATTGATTTCCATTAGGAGTTTGCAAAATTCAGTCATAACGTGATATTCTTTTTGTGCATTTTAAGTCAAAAGGACAAAATTTAACGCATAATACAAATATAGTAAATCTCGTAAATTAGTAATTTAGGGATGTCATAAATTTAGAGGGTGTTTGGCTAAGCTTATTTTAAACACCTTATAAGCTTCAACAATTTATAAGACGTTTAAAGAGCTTGTACGATGTAGTTTTTCAAGAGCTTATAAGTTGCCAAAGTGGTTGGGTAATTGAACTTATAAGCTAAACAGTTAATTCTTTTGCTAGATAAAGAAAATTTTGTTAAGAGAAAATCGAAAAAAGATGAGATATGAACTTGAAATGATATATGAAAATTTATAGTTGAATAATATTTAGAAAATGATTGTTGCATATAAGATTACGAAAAAGTAAATTGGGTAGATAACTTTTTTTTTTTTTGCAAGTTTATAAGCTCTTTAAGCTAATTTTTAGAGCTTATAAGTTATTTAAGAGTTTATTTTGTCAATTAAACAGTTTGAAGGAATTTATAAGGTGTTTTAAAGAATTTATAATCTCATCCAAAACACATTGATGATACGTAATATATGCAGATGAAAAGATTACCTGAATCCCCAGAAGAAGTTGATGCGCACTATCAAGGAGCAATAGAGAAACAAGGCAATGAAGAAGCAAGTCCTCGCCAATCCATCAAATTCACCATAAATAGCCCCCCAAGCAATGCTCGCAGCTGCCGGCGTGGCGATGAACATTGAGTAAACCGGATGCAATTCCTTGGGCAGCGCCTCACTCGTCGGAAGCCTCTGATACAAGGTCACGAACACCACCAGATAATGCGCGAACCCGATCGCCCACAGGAACTTCCCCACCTCCATCCACCCCACCTTCGCCGCCAGAATCGCCCCCACGAAGTTCCCCACCACCGACAGATGCGACGACGGGTTCGCCACCTTGCAGAGCCGCCTCTTCCCGCCGGAGAGCCACTGCCCGTACACCTTGAGGTCGAGGAACACGATGGGCGCCATGAACACGCACCACACGGCCGGGTGGAGGTTCCCCGGGGCGATGCACGGCGGCACTCCGATGGCCAGGAACATGCACACCACGGAGGGGGCGAAGAAGAAGTTCACCCTCACCGGGTGGAAGTACTCCCGCTTCACGGCTTCGAAGTAGAAGACACATTTGAGCGCGTAGGTGATGGAGACGGCCACCAGCACGGTTAGGGCCAGCAGCCAGATTGCGAGGTTGATTACGGGTGGTATGCGGAGGAATCGGGTGGCGGGGCTCGACGCGAGCGCCCGCCACAGGATGGCCTGGCTGCTCAGGCCCAGGCATATGCCGAAACACCCGATCGGGAAGCGGAGGAGGAATGGCCATTTCTTGTCCTTTGGTAGAAGTATATCCTCCGAATCCTGCAAGAATTCATCACTCAATCACTTGTAATTATGTTTTGGGTTGATTGTTTATAAATACAAATGCATGACCTGAGTTTAAAATTCTTTAACGTTATTAATTACTCCCCCGCCGCATTCTAATAGGCTCGTTATTTTTTTTGAAACGTCCCATTATATTAGCTAGGCTAGTTTTATATTTTAAGTAGAAAAAAATGTACTTAATTAGTGTGACCACACCACTTTACTCTTAAAAGGTAAGTTTTTTAATCTTCGTACCAAAAAAAGTGAGCCTATTAGAGTAAGAAGGATGAAGTATTATGTCAGAGTAGTTAACAAAATTAGGCCAAATTTTTTTGGGACTGCAGATTTTTTTTTTTCTTCCTTTTGGAGATGGATAAGTGCTACTAAGTTTGGTTCAACACCAATCACTAATTACTAATCCATCCGTCTACAAAATAGTCCTACAAAGGAATTACACAAGTTTAAATAAAAATAGTTAGTATATTGTGAGTGAAGAACGAGGCTTACTTAAAAAGTAGCGTAAATAATGATAATTAATTATATTGTGAGTGAATAAAATAGTCCACTATATAATGTAAAGTTTCCAAAAATTAAAAGGGATTAATTTTTGTGAACGTCCTAGAATTAAAAAAAAGACTATTTTTTATGAAAGAAAGGAATATATACTATATAAAATGAAAAATGTTATACTACATATGATATTTTTTAGACCATTATTTATAAGCATTACTTTCGTTTAGTTAATATTAGTATTATTTTTTATTTTATACACTCTATTTTGATTCTGATTTATAGCGGCCCAAATATGGCCCTAAATAGCCCAATTGCGCTCAATTTAAAATAATTGGTCTATAATTTGTGCAACTTAAAAAAATATTAATCTCATTTTGCAAATCGTTCTAAAATAGTGGGCCAGAAAAAATTTAAACTCTGCACGAACTGTATCATGTACCTTGACTTGATCGAGTTCTGGTCCTGTGAGGGCAGCAAAGTATCTCCCAGCTGGAAGGTCACTTTTGTTGATGGAGTCATCAACCCCAGAAGGAGCATCATTATATTGAGAATCAATATTCCCACTCTCCTTTCTCAGAGGGAGTTTGGAATTCTGCCTCACAAGGCTGGATTTGGTCCTGAATATGCTGAAATCGCCTTTCCTTTCTTCTGCGCCGCCGCTTCTATAAGCGGACCCGAACCCTCCGAAGCTGTTCCCACTTCGAGGCAACGCCGCCTTCGACTCCGTCTTCTTTCCATTCAGCGCAGAAAATCCGGTTTCCAGCGAAACCTGCCGGCTAAAGCTATGCTTCTTTCTCTTCACTTCTTGGAGGTTGATAGCCTTGTGAACTCGTTTTTCTTTCTCATCAGCCGCCTTCTTTCCTTTGCGTTCGTCTTCGTCTTCTTCCTCCTCATCCTCCTCGTCTTCCTCGGGTACCTCGTGGATATCCACAAAATGTGTTAATCCAGTTTGAGATCTTCTTGGGGTTTCTTTCATCTCCATTATTTTTCTTGGCCGCTATTTTGTTTCAATTGTTTTGACAAGAAAGAAGAGTTGGTTATACATATTTGAGTTAATGTAGTGAATTTCTACATTGTTTCACATGCATTGCCCGCCTTTGTAAAGGGCCTATCAAGATCACGAGAATGCAGGGGTCATTAACTCAAAGGGACTTTTATTTCGAAGGTGGTTGTTTGATTAGTGTACTTCAATTTTTGAAGAGTTGTTTTCTCGTGAGAGGTAACTCAGCATTTTCAATAATTTGTGGTTCAAAAACATGGGAATGCATAGTTGCATATATAGGTGTTGCATGTACAACTTTTCGATCGATGCATATGAATGTTCGTTTTCTATCTCGTAAAGTCGAGGAAAGTATTTCTAAGAATTTCACGGATTTGAAAAAAAATGTACTCAAAGTCAACGCTGTACGAGAATTTGATACAAAAGGCTTCATATTTCGATAGAGAAAAAACAGATTCAGATAAGACCCCGTTAAACTTTAGATTCATCATTTGGAAATAGGTAATAATGAAAAGAGTGGACTAATAAAAGACAAATATTCTTGTGTGCTCCACCTCTAGGGTGAGCAAAATAACCGAAATCGCGAACTGATTCAAATCGAAATATTGAAATATTGTTCATTTTTTTTTAATTTTTTGATTTGATTCAATTTGATTTTTTAAAAGAATTTGGTTTTTCGGTTCGGTTCGATTTGGTTCTATAAAAACCGAACAAAATCGAAAACCGAATTATATTTATTTCATAATATATTAATATATATATATAGACACACACACACACACATATACTTTATATATAAAAATACATATACATATTGATATGTAATTTTTATATTAAAATATGTCTATATTTATATATATAATTAATTAATTTTAATATTAAATAGTACAATTTAATTTTATGTTTTTTCTTACTTTTCATTTTATTTATTCGGGTTTTTCAGTTTTTTTGGACTATTTCGGTCTTTCGGTTTGGTTCGATTTTTATTCTAAAAATTTTGATTTTTCGGTTTTGTTAATTCGGTTCGATTTTTTTAAAAAATCAGATATAAATTTGATTTGGTTTGTTTTTAGCAAAAATCGAATTCACACCTCTATCCACCTCATTGTGCGCGGGTTCGAGTCGGTTCAAGCCAAGCGGATCCAACCCGAAATCCAATCAAAAAATTCAAACCATGTTCTATGTATAAAAATGTGTCAATATATAAAAATATCCATTTTGTTATAATAAAAAAAAATATTCAATTACATGAAAAGCTTAAAAATTAGCCATTTTAAGTAAAATATATAATTTCCCTGCCAATAAAATTAAGGGTGAGAATTTAAAGTACCCACTTTCGTAAGATGTCTATGAAAAATACTCACCCATATAATATATCTTACAAAACACAATTGATGTTGATAGGTTTACATGAATTTTTGTAAAAGTTCTTCCATTTTTCTTACACAAGTACAATTGTGTAAGAAAATGTGTAAGATAGGTAGTTAAAAATGCACAAAATCTGATAAATGTGCAATTATTGTAAAGCTATGTGACCTTGTAAGCCTAAAATGCCCTAAGTTTGAAAATAATGAAGGTACGTTTGTGTATAATAAAACAGTAATACGAGGGCCTAAAAATTGTAATTTAAGTATATTTGAAATCACAAAAAACTTCTGAACCTAATTCATAAAATAGCCGCCAGTAAACCATAGCCGCTCACAATAGTCGCGGGTGTTTTATCCCAGCGGCTATGTTTTACTGGCGGCTATTTTATCAATTAGGTTCAGAAGTTTTTTTTGCTTCCAAATATACTTAAATTACAATTTTTAGGCCCTCATATTACTTAAATATATTATTGAATTTTGATTTAGATACATAGTATTTAATTTTTATTTCGTATATGTTATATTTATTTATATGTTTCGTATATGTTAGATATAGTGTAGTTGAGTGTTGTTAGAATTTTTATTTCGAATTGTATTGTGTATAGATTTTTTATTTAGATATATGTTCTCCAGTGTTAGATATAGTGTAGTTGAGTATAGTTTGAGTGTTGTTGGAATTTTATTTAGTTGAAGCATATTTAGATATATTTAATCATTTATTTAGATCATTAGGTGGTTATTACTGTATTACACATAAAATAATAATGTTTTTTAAGTTATTCAGAATTTAAAAATTTATTACATATTAATAAAAATTATAGAACCACAATTAACCAAGTAGCCGCTAGTAATTAATTGTTTTAAGCCGTAGCCGCCGGGTTTGAAAACCCGACGGCTACGGCTTAAAACAATTAATTACTAGCGGCTACTTGATTAATTGTGGTTCTATAATTTTTTAATCATGTTTCTAGTGATTTAATAATTAATTATGCATTATTATTAGTTGATGTTTGTTAATTCATTATGTTTTGTAAATTGAGTTATTTTTTGTATTGAATGTTGGGTTTGTATACTGAAAGCAAGAACCGTTTTATGCTTGTATACAATGTTTCCTAAGTTCACTATCCAATCTCCTATTTGATTGTGTTCATGATTGCATATGTATGTTCTCTATCTCTATACAAGTAGATTATATGGTGTGTTGTAGATCACAGAAGACCATATAATTGGATTAACCTTAAGAGATATAATATGATCACAGCCGAGATGACTTTAGGATGAGTCATCGGCTTAGGCTGCGGTATAGATGGAAGTAGTTTGTCTTGACTACTTGTCTATACCGGTACGTCATAACGTATTGATAGGACCACAGTGAGATGTATTCTTCTATCTGACTTAAGTGAAGAATCAAGATCTCGGTGACTTAATAAAATCTTAATACTAATAAGATTTCAGATATATATGTTGATTCGTTTATCACTTTGATTTACTATGAGCGAGAGTTATATAGTAACTTGAGTACTATGTATCTTGGGTGATAGCGGTTAATATATGATATTTGATTATCTGTATTAGTACTCGTATCTGTATAGGATAATGACATCCCCTTAAGGAGCTCAATAATGTTTATTGCGTTAAACCCTGCAGGTTGATTAAGTTCAAGCGCAATAATAAGGTTTGAGTGGTACTGCTTAAGGATTACAAAGAGATTAATTAATTTAAGCTGTCAGAGCTCTAATTAATTAATGGATGTCGGATGTTTTAAATACGAGGATTTAATAAGTCTAAATACAAGCCCCGACTCATCACCGTCAATAAAGGGGTAAGTCAATATTGGTTCTCTAGTGGAATGAACTAATATTTATAAATTAATTATGGTATGGGCTGACCATAGATAATTAATTTATTTGAAGCCCATCTTTATTCCTTGTATCTGGTCCCTGGACTGGCCCAAAGTCTCCTAGCCCAAGAAGAGAGAGAACACGCCTCCTACACCTAATTTGCGCTTCCTACGTATTTATTTTATTATAAATACAACTGTCAGCTCTCATGAAAACGCACTGATAAAATATTAGGGTTTTGGAGAGCTGTGGGGCACAGGGAAACGTGTGGAGCTTTATTTCTCTCTTGGGACTTTCATAGAACGTTGTCCATCCAACGGTGAAAGCTGAGCGGGATACAGTTCAGAAGATCAGAGCTGGAGTCAGATTTTTCGCAGGAAATTAAGTTCTGGCAGTTTCGGGAGAACAGCCATAACTTCCACCACAGAACTCCGATTCAGGCGAAACAGGCGGCCACGGAAAGCTCTCTCGAAGATGAAGAAGTCGTATTTCTGGACAGAATACGATTTGAGGACGTTTGAGGCTTCAAACGAAGGCATGAAGCGGACTGGTCTGTTCAGCTGCGTTTTGACGAATTCTTCTGAATTCTTCAGGTATTTCTGAACTCCAACGTGCAACACTTAAATTCATAGGAGCATGTTAGGGATTAATCGTTGTATTGTAAATTAATAATATTCCAAGAAACGATCATCGGGAAAACGGAACGTTAATTCAATTTAATATTCCTTCAATTGGTATCAGAGCGAGCCCATGATTAATTTCTTGGCTCTATTATTAATTTATGTACAATTAATAATATGCGTTGTTTTTATCTGCTGTTGTTCTTCGTGGTCTGTTGATTCGTGGGATACGTCGTTTTGACGTTGTAATCGTTTTTCACCACGAGAAAATTCGTGGTTAGATTAGGATTTCAAATTGTATTTGTTTTCCGTTGTAATCTGTAATTGTTGAAAATCGAGACGAAGACGACCACGAATCAACATCGAATGAACGGAGGTTGGAGAGCCGGGAGGCGGCGGGCGCCGAGGGCACGAAGGGCTGTGCACTGCGCGAGCCTTGTGCGCTACGGCGCGCGCACAAACTCCCGGGCTGGATGGCTGCTGGCGGACCAGGGGCAGACGAGGCCGCTGCTGCGTGCGCCGACGAGGGCTGCGCGTGCGTGTGCGCTGCACGTCCGGTCCGGTGCCGTGCGGATGTTGCTGCTCTCGGTGCTGGGTACTGCCGAGGCTGGTCGGGCGAGGTACGGCGAGGGAGGACAGGCTGCGAGCAAGGGCTGTACGCGCCGAGGGCTGCGCGTGCGCGCTTTGCGCGCTGCGCACCCGACAGGCGTCGCGCGGCCGCTGCTGCCGAGGCTGCTGTCTGCGCGCCGGGTCTGCCGAGACTGCCGAGACCAGGTGCCTGGGTCTGCCGCGCCGAGCTGCTGTTGCTCGCGTCGGAACTTCCGCGCCGGGGTCTGCTGGAACGGCGCCGTCCGAGCTGCTGCGTGGCAAGGTGGTGGCGGCTGCTAGGGTTTTCCAAACCCTAGCTGGCGTGAATTATCAAACCCTAGGGGGCCCAAACCCTAAATTCAAAGACGGGCCTGATGAAGATGTTCGGGCCAAGTTTTTATTTCTTTTTCTTTTCTATTCTTTGTAATAGATTAGAAATTTGGGGTTCCACGAATGGGTCACGAAGAACTTTATTGTTTTAATTCTGTTCTTTGCATGTCGTGGTGTTAATCCTTTATGCTCTTTACCTGCTGTCCTTGTCTTTGATTGTTAATATGTGTTTATTAACTGCGCTTAGACAAGCATGCTAGGTTTATCGTTTTCTTAAGCATGTTTTAGAATTCTGCGAGTATGTTTTACATGTTGCGTTCTAGATGAGCATGTTTAGGATTATGTGTTGAGCATGATCAAACCTTTTGAAAGAAAAAAAGACTAAGCTTATAATTTTATAGACGATTTAAAATTATTTAGATTTCCACAAGCGGTCTCTAGACAAAGTGTTTAGCAATATGAGTAACGGTCCACCCCACGTGGCTTACTTCGTATTTGTTTCTCATAAGTTTGTCAGAAGAGGTTTCTATAAAAAATATTTAAACCATTAAAGTAGTGGGAGTTATGCAGTAACTGTCCACCCCACGTGGCTTACTTGTGTAATTTTCACAAGTATTTTAGATCATGGATTTAAATAAGATAACTAAGAAATTAAACTGAATGCGGCATGGTCCGAGTGAGTATGTCAAAATTCGAGAATTTAATTTCAAAGTTAAATTGTGGTTATTTCTAATTAATTTTATTCTTAAAATTATGTAGACCTCCACATGCGGTCTCTAGACAAAGTGTTTAGCAATATGAGTAACGGTCCACCCCACGTGGCTTACTTCGTATTTGTTTCTCATAAGTTTGTCAGAAGAGGTTTCTATAAAAAATATTTAAACCATTAAAGTAGTGGGAGTTATGCAGTAACTGTCCACCCCACGTGGCTTACTTGTGTAATTTTCACAAGTACTTTGGAGAATGGAATTAAATAAGATAACCAAGAAAATTAAATTGAAAGCGGCATGGTCCTAGTGAGTATGTCAATTTCGAGAATTTAATTTTCAAGGTTAAAATGTGGTCATTGCTTAGATATCATATCAAGTACAATGTACAACTCCCCAATGAGTCCCTTCTTGATGATGATATGGTCTAGTTAAGCTGCCAACTATTAATTTCTTTTGTCAAAAGGTTAAGTTGACATGGAAATTAAATGACTAGATGAATAGTCTGGTTGAGGAGTTTGTGTGTAACTGTTCACCCCACGTGGCTTGCACATGGAATTCTTTGAGCGGTTGGAGGTTTCATTAATATTGTTTTATCAAAATGTTACAATATTATTGTTACGAATTATGTGCTTTATGTTCGTTACTTTCAGATATGTTTATGTCTCTTATTGTTTATTTATTCTTGCACAAAGTCTTTTAACCGGTCCACATATATAAAATGGAAACACAGTTTTGGTTTTTTATCTTTATCACAAACTAACACAATTTTTTGTGTTGCTTACTACTCCACGTTCTTATGGTCCGAACAATGGTCAACTGATGAGAAAAAAGGAATTACATAAAAGGTGGCATAAGACGAATAATGTGGCTATATGCTATATTATGAGTATAATGTCACAAACCTTGTAGCTCCAACATCAGGGCATGGACGATGTTATTAGCATCATGCTGAATCTCAAGAAAGTGTTCGGAGAGTCGGACTGAGCTGCTCATTTAAATTTGATGAGAGTAATCTTTTTATTTTTATGAGTGAGCACAGCTCAGTGCACGAGCATGTCATGCAAATTTTGACGGACTTGACTTGTTCAGTGGGAGTATCGACGGTGAGGCAAAAGTCGATATTATCCTGAACTCTCTTCCCAAGTCTTTTAATTAAGAACTTCCGCCTCAATGCTGTTATGAGCAAGAAAAATAATACTTATTTTGAGTTGTTGAATGCTCTAGTTACGGCTAAGGAAGTTGTGGGAAAGAGATGTGCAAGCACTTGTTATTGCCAAAGGAGAGCCATCTTCTTCGTCGAATGACGGGAAGAAGAAGGGTCCAAGGGGCAAGAATGACAAGGGAAATAGTGGGAGTAGTGGTGTGATAAGATTGAGTATTGGAGATTTTTTCTTTCAATACTCAAGGCAAAGGGTTAAGGTACTTCACTTGCTATAGTAACTGAGACATATCAGCTCATTTTCTACTCAGTTGTGAGTAGTGGATAACGAGAGAAACTGATAATGATAATGGTTGTTACACCTTGCATGGCTTTCTATAAGCTGACAAGGAAGCTGAGAAGTAATGAGATGTTTGTCTTCGTAGGCAACGTGACCAAAGTCGCATTTGTTGCAATTGAAGACTTGTCTTTAAGTCCTAAAGACATAGTTTAGTTTTTGAGAGTTCCTTATCATGTTCCAAAATTTTGAAAAGATGGATCTTATGTTATTTTTGATAGTGGTGATTCTATCATAAGAAATGACAAAGTTGTCTATTCTGGTATTTTGAATATCTCTCTTCATACTATAACTTGTCTACAAAATACCTTTATATTGCATTTACATCATCGAACAAAAGAAAGAGAAAAGTTAAGGCTAATCTCTCATGAGGATCTTACACATATATTGATACCCTAGAAATAGGTCACATCTATCTTAACAGGATCCAAAGGCTCGTGTCTAAATAAGTACATTGGATTCAATCCAGGTTGTACTATTTCGAGCCTGCGAATCCTGTATAGAGAAAAAGATGGAGACCAGGTCATTCATGGCAAATGGGATAAAGGGCCAATAATGTGCTAGGAATGATCTTTTCTGATTCATTGTCAGTGTTTGGGATTCCAACCCAGTTTACTACACCATGTAATCTCTATATAAAATGGTGTGGTGGAGAGAAGAAATAGGTCACTCTTGGAAAAATATGTTCGATGATGAGTTATGCATCTTTGCAATTAGTCCTAAAGAATCAGAAGGTGCTTATTAGCAATGACATACGATTCTTAGAAGTGGACTATGGGAGTAATCACTAATCCAAGTCAGATAGTGTGCTTCAAGAAATTGAAGACATTAGACAGGCGATTCCATCACCCAAGCCAAGTGTGCAAGAGTTTTGTACCACAAGACACTGCACGCACTGTTGACACACATGTGCCACCACAGATCCATTGTAGTGGGAGGGTTGTGGGACAACCCGATCGATTTATGTTCTTGGGAGAATCTTTGGATTCACTCCCTGGTAGTGAATATAAGAGAATCGACCCAGATATTGGAATTAGTGGAAGACGAGAATGTAGATTCCTGGCACGCCTCAATGGAGCAATCCATTAAGAATATGGGTGTATACTAGAAAATCTTGCTACCAGGAGGCAGTAAAGCCTTAGGTTGTAAGTGAGTATACAAGATAATGACAGGCCCGAATGAGCAAGGTCGTAGCTTTCGAAGCTAGACTGGTGGCAAAAGGTTATGCCCAGTGTAAGGGTATAGGTTATGATGATATTTTCGCCAGTGCCATGCTCAGAACGTTTGCACCATTTTTCCCATAGCAGCTCACTTAAACCATCGAGGTCTGGCAAATGGATGTCATATATATTACCTTGAAAAAGGTAAGGACAGCCATGTGCAACAACCTGAAGGTTACGTGAGGGAGGGAGAGAAGCATCTCGTATCAGTCGCTCTCGTGTCATCGGTGATGTGGTTTATCTTGCATTTTATGTAAATAATATCCTTCTAATTGGCGACAATATGGAGCTATTGTCAAGACATAAAGTAATGGTTATCCGAACAGTCTCAGATGAAAGACTAAGGAGGTACAGTATACGTCTCTGTGATCAAGGTTATAAGGGATCACTAGAAAAGGATGTTGGGCTTATCTCGAGTGTCTTACATTAATACTGTGAATGCTCGTTTTAGTATGAATACCGCCAAGAAATGATTGCTACCTTTTAGATATGGCGTTCCTTCATCTAAAGACTATGTCTTAAGATGCCTGTTGAGGTTAAGGAAATGAAGGCTGTATTCTACGTTTCCGCAGTAGATAGCTTCATGTATGGATTACTATGTACGAGATCTTATATTTGCTATGCAGTTAGCATGGTTGTAAGATATCAGTATAGTCCTAGTTAAGGACACTGAACTGTGGTAAATTATAATATTCTCAAGTCCATGACTAGAGAATAAGGATAGTTTACCAGTTAGACAGTTTAGTTCCCTTTTGGATTATACGATTTTGGATTTCCAGGCTGACCGGAACAAAGAATAATTACCTCGAGCTATGTGTTTTCCTTGGGAGGTAAAACCTTTTGGTTTGACCACTACCTCCAGGATCTAAGGGTGATTCCTAGTTTGCGTGAGAGCATCACCTTCGTGATACCTCAAGTGCAGTTGCAAACTCTAAGGAATCCAAGAACCACAAGAGGTTAAACACATGGAGAGTAAGTACCAAGTTATACGATTATTCGTAAATCGAGGTTTTGTGCTCATAGAATAAATTTTCACATATTGGAGAAGCTTACTAATCTTTTCACAAAAGGCTTATCGCAAATGGTCATTGAAAGATGGGAATGCAGTTGATGCCACCCACTTAGGAAACTTTAAGTATAAGTGGGAGAAGTGTTAGGTGCTTGGTAAATAGACACATTGTATACTAAAAGTTTGCTTTAGTATAAGTGGGAGATTGTTGGATTTGTATACTGAAAGCAAGAACCGTTTTATGCTTGTATACAATGTTTCCTAAGTTCACTATCCAATCTCCTATCTGATTGTGTTCATGATTGCATATGTATGTTCTCTATCTCTATACAAGTAGATTATATGGTGTGTTGTAGATCATAGAAGACCATATAATTGGATTAACCTTAAGAGATATAATATGATCACAGCCGAGATGGCTTTAGGACGAGTCATCGGCTTAGGCTAAGGTATAGTTGGAAGTAGTTTGTCTTGACTACTTGTCTATACCGGTACGTCATAACGTATTGATAGGACCACAGTGAGATGTATTCTTCTATCTGACTTAAGTGAAGAATCAAGATCTCGGTGACTTAATAAAATCTTAATACTAATAAGATTTCAGATATATATGTTGATTCGTTTATCACTTTGATTTACTATGAGCGAGAGTTATATAGTAACTTGAGTACTCTGTATCTTGGGTGATAGCGGTTAATATATGATATTTGATTATCTGTATTAGTACTTGTATCCGTATAGGATAATGACATCCCCTTAAGGAGCTCAATAATGTTTATTGCGTTAAACTTTGCAGGTTGATTAAGTTCGGGCGTAATAATAAGGTTTGAGTGGTACTGCTTAAGGATTACAAAGAAATTAATTAATTTAAGCTGTCAGAGCTCTAATTAATTAATGGATGTCGGATGTTTTAAATACGGGGATTTAATAAGTCTAAATACAAGCCCCGACTCATCACCGGCAATAAAGGGGTAAGTCAATATTGGTTCTCTAGTGGAATGAACTAATATTTATAAATTAATTATGGTCTGGGCTGACCATAGATAATTAATTTATTTGAGGCCCATCTTTATCCCTTGTATCTGGTCCCTGGACTGGCCCAAAGTCTCCTAGCCCAAGAAGAGAGAGAACACGCCTCCTACACCTAATCTGCGCCTCCTACGTATTTATTTTATTGTAAATACAGCTGTCAGCTCTCAGGAAAACACACTGATAAAATATTAGGGTTTTGGAGAGCTGTGGGGCACAAGGAAACGTGTGGAGCTTTATTTCTCTCTTGGGACTTTCATAGAACGTTGTCCATCCAACGGTGAAAGCTGAGCGGGATACAGTTCAGAAGATCAGAGCTGGAGTCAGATTTTTCGCAGGAAATTAAGTTCTGCAGTTTCGGGAGAACAGCCATAACTTCCACCACAGAACTCCGATTCAGGCGAAACAGGCGGCCACGGAAAGCTCTCTCGAAGACGAAGAAGTCGTATTTCTGGGCAGAATACGATTTGAGGACGTTTGAGGCTTCAAACGAAGGCTTGAAGCAGACTGGTCTGTTCAGCTGCGTTTTGACGAATTCTTCTGAATTCTTCAGGTATTTCTGAACTCCAACGTGCAGCACTTAAATTCATAGGAGCATGTTAGGGATTAATCGTTGTATTATAAATTAATAATATTCCAAGAAACGATCATCGGGCAAACGGAACGTTAATTCAATTTAATATTCCTTCATTGAATAGGCCCCTTATTCGAGGCCCGAGACGATCAATCGTCCAACTACTTAGATCAGTACGTACTTCAATATTAAGTACCTGTCGATAGTAGCGGGGAGACTAAAGGAAATTGGGGGTGTTGCACTGGAGAACACGTTCAGGTCACTCTCGCGAGCAACGAGCGAAGCCGTGGCGTCCACTGGAATCAACGGTACTATCCAATTAGATAGATCACCGGTCTCGTTCGTCGGATTTCCGTGACGGGTTCTACTTTGTCGGATTCAACCTGCTCGCTCGATCACCGTGAACTCTATCAGATCATCGTCTAATAAATCCTCAGAGGCGGCAGAATTGTTGGATCATATTCTTCGTCTTCTTCATCAGAATCGTCATCAGGTTCTTTGGCTTCGTCTTCAGGTTGTACGGCTTCATCCGTCCGCACCTGGTTGAATCTCCTGCATATTTCTTTCAGGCTTGCCGTTTAATTCCATGCAGATTTGTCCAACGGTTGCCCATCCCGTGTTGGAGGCGCGCTCTCGTGACCATAATACGACGTCTCATACTGACTAGATTGTGCTTCATCTCCGTATCCCGAAGCCTGGGCAAAATTAAAAGTAGGGATGTGACTCAACCTAAAACACCTCTAGATTGACTTGCAATAGAACAAGGACATCCTAGCATGATAAGTTGACCCAAGTCATCTCTCAAGGAAGATTTTACAGGGATTCTAATTATATCAACGAAAGCAGTAAAGGTTGTATTGAAAACTGTAAAATTAAACTAAAGCTTGTAATTAAAACTCAACTTAAAACTTAAACTTAAAATTAACTAGGCGGAAAAGAATTAAACTAAAGTCTCATGCGAAAATAAACCATTAAAACCCTAGGCAGAATTAAACGATAAAGTAAAGCGACTAAGAATTAAAAGCTACTATGCTAACAATTTAAATAACTGTAAGTAAAGCTTCTAATCTAAATTGACATAAACAAAATTGCATAATTGAAAGCAAAACATAATTCAAGTAGGAGCAAAGAATTAACGTAAATAATAAATTCCAAAATCGTCACGAGAAGCGAATCACTGTCACTTGATTACAACTCGAAACGGGGAACTAAATCAAAAACGGAATTGAAAACTAACTTAGAACGAAAACTATGAAAACTAAAGAACTATGAAAAACTATAAAAACCGTAAAGTATTTTGATGCCTAAGGTGGATGATATTCTTGGTCCGAAGGCTGAACATTAAGCCTTATATATAAACTACCTTTCATCAACCCTAAAAACCATCAAGAACGGCCCAGCCAAACTGGGCCTAAAAGATAAACATCAAGGCAGGCGTGCGCGCACATGAGATTGCAGCGAAGTATAACTTGTTCGGCAAGTCATGGCAGCTCTGGCAAGTGATTGCCAGCTCTGGAACTTGGCTCTGGCGAGTAAAGTCAGCTCTGGAGATGTAATCTGCTCTGGACGAACAAATGCCAGCTCTGTCAGATTTAGCTCTGCACAGATGAACCTCAGTTAAACACTGATTCATCACATATACAGATAAGGCATCACCAGCCATCCCCCACAATGCACATAGAAACACAAATAAAATAAGGCATCACCAGCCATCCCCACCACAGAAATGAAATCGACATAACCTGATTCAAGGAAAGATAGAACATTAGGGAAGAAGATCCCTAAGAATTTTCGGCGCGAGATGCGCTCAGCCTTCGGTATTCGTGTACTTCTCGGTCTCGAACAAGGAGAAATCATAGAACTCCGAGTCAGAGAGCTCCAAGTCCCCCACTTTGCACTCTGGCAGCAGGGCTCCGATCTGGAGGAATCGAACCCTACCACTTCGGATTCTGGCGGCATGGTGTATTGTTCAGAGGGATGGAACTCCGTCGGTTCAAGATTCCAGCAAGAGCCTGACCGATTCAGAGAGATCGAAGCATACCACTTCAGAAAAAGGCACAAACATCACCGATTCAGAGCGGTCGAGCCACGCCACTTCAGATTCCGGCGGCATGGGGTTTGATTCAAAGGGATGGAACTCCGCCGCTTCAGTGTTGCGAGAGGAAAACATTCAAAGAACGAAGAGGATGGATCTAGTGTTTCCTTCAATTTTAGATAGAGGAATTAGAGAGTGTTCTTCGAATTCAGAGAGAGGTGGGAAAAAGAGGATAGATCTAGGGTTTCCTTCAATTTTAGAGAGAGGAATTAAATAGTGTTCTTCGAATTCACAGAGAGGAAGGAAGAACTAGGGTTTTCTAGGAATTCTCTAGAACAATAGCTGTAATCAATTTCCTGTGTAATGAGTATTTTACTCCCACCGAGTCTTCTCGGTTTTCAATGGGCGAATTAATTAGACAATTAATTAGATAGGCTAATTAAGTGGATTATAGATGGAGATGGGTTAAATAATGACAAAGGGTAGTAATTATAGTAAAAGAAGAAGGGTAAAAGGGTACAAAAAGCACAATAGGACTTTATTTGGTGGACAAAAATTTAAGGGCAAGTAGGGCTTTAATTGGTCGACAGAGGGAGTAATTATTATTAGAAGTTATGAAAAAGTGTTATAATTAGTATTGGGAGTGGTGAAAAGTGAAAAGTAAGAATAAATAAAGTATTATTAGTGGTGAGTTAGTTTCCTAAAATGGAAAGAAAAAAATGAAGTTATTTGGGGGACGTCCCAAACAGGAAAAAGAGAAAGTTATTTGGGGATCGAGTGAGTATTTATTTATTTAAATATATAGTTTAATTTCAATAATTACACAATTTTGTTCACTGTCTAACAAGTTTTTTCATTTATTAAAAAAAGTGTTAATATATAAGAGTAGCCACTTTTATATAGTAAAAATAAATTTTACCCACTAATATAAAAACTTTAAAAAAATACCAACATTTACCATTTTACCCTTACATATAAATTTTTTACAAATACCCATTGTTCACTGGTTGTGAATTCAACTCGAATTCACAACTGAATTCAAGTATTGGTTGTGAATAACAAGTATTGGTTGTGAATTGGCGTGAATTCACGACCAACACTATTTCAAGTTGTGAATTCACAACCAATAAAACTTGAATTCACAATCAACATTATTTCAATTGTGAATTCACAACCAACGTCGATAATTCAGTTGTGAATTCATAAACCTGGTTGTGAATTCAAGAACATTTGTACAAAATTAAGCGATTTTCATTAAATTTTTCGTTACTTATATTTTTTTTCGATTAAATTCAAATTGAATTCATTTTTTTCTCAAATTTCTCTTCTAAATGGCATACTTTCTTAAAGTAATTGAATAAGAACAATCCCCAAAATCTAGAATTCCTAAATCATTCTCATTCTCATCCCAATGATTCCAAGATGGAGAAATAATCTGAGATCCTCGTAGGCGCTGATGGAGATCTTCAGATTTGTGTCTTACTCTAGCCGGAGCGAGGCGGCAATGCAGATCCAGGGCGGCGCGGCGCTGAGGCGGCGGCGTGGTGAAGGACGGGGCGGCGTGGCCGAGGCCAGGCTCTGCTGGACGCGATCGGAAGCAGAACAACGCAGTCGACGGATTTCCGCAAGCAGGGAGGAAGCCGACGACAGCAGCGGCGGCGACACGGTGGTGGAGGCGGATGATTTACAGAGAGATCGAGAGAGAGAGAGAAATCGGCGCCGACTGAGATCGGAGAAGCGGAGACGACGGATGCGCCGCCGCCAGGGTCGCTAGCTCTGCTGCTGGCCTCGTCGTAGGCGACAGAGTTGGCGGTGGTCGTGGGAGCATGCGGCGCCGCCGCTTGGAAGAGAGAGATCCAGAGAGAGAGAGAGGAGAGAGCGTGTAGAGAGAGAGAGAAATGAGAGAATGAGAGGAGACTAGGGTTTGCCCATTTATATAGAAGGGTAATTTAGTCCTTTAATACAAAAAATGGGTATTTTTTTAAGTTTTTATTTGAGTGGGTAAAATTTATTTTTTATTATATAAAAATGGCTATTTTCAAAATTCACTCTTAAAAAAAGTTGACTAGTATGTATAGGATGTATTTAGCTCGGCCAAACACCCTCCGGTAACAACCCCCAAATGAAAAAACATGCTAGACCGTGGAAAATGAAACTGTGCTATTATTATTTTATTAATGACTATTGCCAACGATCAACCGAAAAAGTACTATTCAAATGAAAGCACAATACTTAGCTGACATTACCTACACCGTGGACAAAATTTAATTAACCTTGTGGCTAAAGAAAGCAATCAATTGACATATTTGTGGATACGGATTTTATATTCCCAAACTTAATGAAACACAAAAGAAACGTAATACTCCCTCCTTATAAAAATATATTTATTTATAATTAATACGAATTTTAATAAAATAGTTGAATATATTGTGAATGGAGTAAGAGTTTTATTTTATTTTGAATAAAAAACTTACTAAAAATAAACTGAATATATTTTATGAGGATAGACAAAAATGACAAATTAAATACATTTTAGGGAGCATAGATTAGCACTCAAGGTCATGGAGGTGCACAGAGACACGTAGTCCGTGTCGTGTAACTGGCTTTTTGTCGGTTTCTTACAAGATTGATTACTCAAACTTTGAAGCTACTTAACCCATAGGAGCTGGTAGCAATACTTAGTCGCAACTCCACTTGATTCTTCATCAAAAACATATTCTATAAGGAGAAAAAATTGAAGTCATTGCTCCCACATATGAGAGGATAATCAACATGAACATCATCAACAGCATCGTGCTATTGGTAACAATATTAACGAGCAACGCCGCCGTGACCGTGAGGTGCAGCCCGCCGGAAGATCCGATCGAGTGCAAGGGGGCGGCGAGGAACTCAAACTGCACGATCACCAACTCGTACGGCGCCTTCCCGGACAGGAGCACCTGCCGCGCGGCCGAGGCCGTGTACCCGACGTCGGAGGCGGAGCTGGTGGCGGCCGTGGCGGCGGCGGCGGCGGCGGGGAGGAAGATCAAGGTGGCGACGCGGTACTCGCACAGCATCACGAAGCTGGTGTGCCCCGACGGGGAGGAGGGGGTGCTGATAAGCACCAAGTACCTGAACCGGACGTTGGAAGTGGATGCGGCGGGGATGAGCATGACGGTGGAGAGCGGGGTGACGCTGAGGCAGCTGATCGGGGAGGCGGCGCGCGCCGGGATGGCGGTGCCGTACGCGCCATACTGGTGGGGGCTGACGGTGGGAGGGATGATGGGGACGGGGGCGCACGGCAGCTCACTGTGGGGTTTGGGGAGTCAGGTGCACGACCGGGTCACGCGCCTCACCATCGTGTCGCCTGCCCGGCCCCACCTGCGCGTGCTGGAAGCGGGGGATCCCGACCTGGATGCGGCCAAAGTCTCGCTTGGAGTTCTTGGAGTCATCTCACAGGTCATTCATCACATTTCCTTATATATGTAATATATGTATGGCTCAGCATCCCATAACAATGCCTATTTTTCATGAAAAATTAGGATAAAAAATTAGGATAACCATAAGTAATTAAAATTAATCAATATATATATTAATAAGAAAAGGAAGATCATAGTTTATATTTTTAAATCAAAAATACTTGTTTCTAGATCTCCGAAACAAATCCACGCTTATAGCTATATGAAAATTAATAAAATATCTCGAATCATTGATGATTATATATATACAAAATAAAATTAAAACAAATAAAAATACATCGTTCTTCGATTTCCATTGAGCTATTTAATGTTGTCCAAAGACTCAACACCTTATTTATTTTTGGATTAAATATTCAATGAGTTTTTAAAAAGTTGTCCTGAATGTATGTATGTAGGTAACATTAAAACTGGAAGGGTTGTTCAAACGGTCTGTAACATATGTAACAAAGAACGATTCTGATTTGGGAGAACAAGTTGTAGGGTTCGGACGACAACATGAGTTTGCAGATTTTACGTGGTTCCCCAGTCAGAAACGCGTTATTTATCGAATCGACGACAGAGTCTCGACCAATGCATCCGGAAATGGATTGAATAATTTCCCAGGATTTCGGTCCACTTCCTCGCTCGTTCTTGCAACTCTTAGAACCACAGGCAAGTAGTCTCTCTCACACCCACATATAATGAAAGAGATATGAAATTTAGAAGTACCCAAGCCTTAGGCTTTTATTATATATGATAGTCAGTTATACTTCCTCCGTCTTATTGATAATGATTCATTTTTCTTAATTTTTCGTTTGTCCTATTGATAATGACATGTTCTGAAAAAAGAAATCACGTTCTTTTATAAAATATTGTGGCTCCACCCCTTTCTATCACTTTTATCGTTCATTACTTATATAGTATATGATTAATTTAGGTTTGCTTGACTCTTTCTTTGCTCTCAATGTACTCATTGTTGAATCAATAAAAAGAGAATATATAGCTATATAATCCTTTATATATATGATTTTTATTCCAATCTAGGTAGTTACATAATTAGAGAATTAATATTCTGATTTACTGTTGCATGACAGAGGAGACGCAGGAGTCCCTGGGCGACGCAAACGGAAAATGCATAAACGGGAGAACCACGACGGCTTTCCTGAGAGCCACGGCTTTCGGACTGACAAACGACGGCGTCTCCTTCAAGGGCTACCCAGTAGTCGGATACCAAAACCGCATCCAAGCTTCGGGTACATGCCTCGACAGCCCCGACGACGCGAGGATCACAGCATGCCCCTGGGATCCTCGCATCAAGGGCCTCTTCTTCCACCAGACCACCTTCAGCATCGCCTTGTCCCGAGCCACAGCCTTCATCCGCGACGTCCAGAGCCTCGTCGCCCTCGCGCCCCAGGCCCTCTGCGGCCTCGACCTCTACAACGGCATCCTCATGCGCTACGTCACCGCCTCCACGGCTTACTTGGGGAAGCAGGGCGACGCCATTGACTTCGACATCAGCTACTACAGGTAGGGTGTAGGAGTCTTGATATGTTTTGATTTCTATATTTTCTGTATGTGATTTGGCATGATGATATATAGGGTTTATGCATATAAGTTCTCACAAAAACCAATAATATGCGATTTTATAAATTTGGGTTAATTGACTATAAATACATCAACTATACCAAAAATTTTATTTTTAACTAAATCCATTTTTTTGGTCAAATAATATATAAATTTTTAATTTTTATAAATTTGTTTGAATTCAAAAGTTCGCTGGCCAATAATACTATTGTCTGAAATCCGATGAACAATTTGAAAGTACTGTTGGAAACCTCTTGATGATAGCTCTCTAATGATACCCATACTTTGGTTTTGGTCACTGAAAAAAGAAAGAAAAAAAAATAGAGTTTAATGACATCAACTTAATGTCATTTTTCGACTACTTTCAATTATCAAAACCCAACAATATAAGTATCATTAGCAAGATAGCGTCAAGAGCTTTCCAACGGTACTTTCGGGTTGCCTATCAGACTCCTGTCAATCAAATTATTAACTAAAGATCTTTGAGCTCATGTCAAATTCCAAATAAAATTAAAGTATATGTACATTTGATTAACACCCAAATTTTGTACATGGTTCGTGTATTTATAGGCTATAAAATTTAAGATAATTTTATTTGCTTGGTGGGGGCTTAAGCCCCCCTCAGCTCTAAGTGTGTCCACCATTGACTACAGAAGCCAGGACCCTCTCCGGCCGAGGCTATACGAGGATGTCTTGGAGGAGATCGAGCAGATGGCAGTGTTCAAGTACGGCGCTCTGCCGCACTGGGGGAAGAATCGAAACGTGGCGTTCCTCGGGGCCATCGGAAAGTACAGAGACGGCGCTCGGTTTGTAGAGGTGAAGCGAAGGTATGATCCTGAGGGCCTGTTTTCGAGTCGGTGGACTGATCAGATGCTGGGGCTGGCGGATGGGTTGAGTATTGTGAGAGAAGGATGTGCGCTTGAAGGGCTGTGCATTTGCTCTCAAGATATTCATTGCGCGCCCAAAAAGGGGTATGTGTGTGTGCCGGGAAAACTCTATGATAAGGCTCGAGTCTGTGCCAAGCTCAAAACAGGAGTTATTTTCTAGTGTTGTGTAGTACATATCTTTAACTGCTGACATATGGTAATCTTAAAAAATTATATAGTATATGAAAAAAAATACACTTTAACATTGAGCCAATATCAAGTCCATTATTAATTACGAGTGTAATTATAGAAAATGTCATACTAGAAAACAATAAATGATGTTAAATTTTTAGCATTGTTACTCTCTTAAAAAGCTTTATAAGAGAGATGATTGCCTCACCGTATAAAGTGGCTCATGCTACTATCTCCAACCAATGTGGGACACGCATATTGGGCCCATTCCTCCCTTAAAAAGCTTTATAAGAGAGATGATTGTCTCACCATATAAAGTGGCTCATGCTACTATCTCCAATCAATGTGGGACACTTTTAACATACCCTCTCACGCGCAGCGTGAACTATCCCAAACGACATCTGTTGACAACGATATTGGGGGGCCCATCATTGGATTGGGTTGGCTCTGATACTATATTAGAAATTGATATTGGGCTCATTCCTCCCTTAAAAGGCTTTATAAGGGAGAGGGTTGTCTCACCATATAAAGTGGCTCCTGCTACTATCTCCAATCCAATGTGGGACACTTCAATAAGCAGGAGACATTTAATAATGATAATAATAATATTTATAAGGGTCCATTTACTTTGATGGAAAATGAGAAAAAATATATATAATTTCACCATTTTTCCATCAATTTTACATGTTTATTATGATAAAAAAAAAATTATCCGATTAATACGAAATATCTTTATCAATTATCATATTATATCAATGAACCCTGTATATTGCAAAACATTAAAATGCATATTATAAAACTGAACCATGCAACTCGTGTTAAGCCTACAAAAAAAATGAATTTTCGACAATAAAAAATAAAAGAATAAAAAAATTGGAGGGGAGGTGGGGGTGGGGAGGATATCAGATTTAATGCATTTTTGTGTGTAAAGTTATGCATGTTTTCTGTGTAATATTATGCGTGGAAAATATGTCAGTTTCTGAAATCTAAAAAAAATTGAGTTTTTTGTTAATATTCGAAAATTATATTCCGATTTTATCCTTGGGCAAATTTTGCCTTGAAAACAGAAGCTCCTTGCCACGTGTCACTCTCCTAACGCGCCACATGGAGAAAATGTGCGGTTTAGATTTGAATCGATATACTACTTAAGGGAAGGGTTCTACAGGAACCCAACACTATATATATATAGGGTGAAGTTCCATGGAGAAGAATATATAAGTAGAGAATGAAGTAACATTGAACATGTCATGAACATGTCAGTAGAAGCGGTTGAACATACCAATAATTTTGTTGAACGTTTGGGTGTTTGAGGGTTCGAACCCTGTATAAGTTCAACACAATTCCCGTTGAACGTTAAACGAACGAACGCTGACCGTTAGATTAAATAAGATCAACAGCTGAGATTGTTTCTCTTTTCTTTGCAAACATTTACTTCTCTATTGAACATTCTTCTATATATATATAGGGAGAGGTTCAAGAAAGAACCACTAAATAAAAAAAGAACGGAGAACCATTTTCAGCAATTCGATCATCAAGATCTACGGTGGATGCATCATCTTGTTGGATGAATGCAGATCCTGGATTCGAATCCTGAAGGGAGCAATTTTTTTTATTTTTTTGAGTGCATTAATTTTAACAGCGAATGCATTAATTTTTACAGTGGATGCATTAGATTTGATAGTTCTCACGTTCTCACAAATAATATAGTTCTCTCTAGAACCGCACCATATATATATATAGGGAGAAAATCAAATGAGAATGAACAAATGTGGTGAGAATTGAGAATGATTGCATAAGTCAGTATATATGTTGCATAAGATGTTTGTAATTTGTGACGATGAAGCGCAGTCTGTTGGTAAGACGATTCTCCTCCAACCAATAGGTCGGGGGTTCGAGTCACCCTAGAGGCTAGAGTGTGAGTGGGTTTTTTCCTAAATTTTTTTAGGAAATGTCCAAACAACTTTATGTAATACATATTTTTATTTTTTGGAATGGCCATCAATGCGGAGTGTGCGAGTCAGGTGCGCTCGCCAATTGTGTGACCGCCATCACCTGCTCCTCGTTTATTCCCCACCAAATAGCTCACGCCAACGACTAACTAGCAGATTTGTGATAAAAAAAAATGAACGACGTCGATTTGTGAGAGAGATAGAGAAAGAGAAGATCTAGATTTAGGGCCACTGCCACCTGCTCCTCATCTCTATTCTTCATCGAATAGCTTGCGCCAAGACTTATCCGCGCAGCGCTGATTTGTAATAAAGAAAATATAATAGCGACGCCGATTTGGGGGAGATATAGAAAGATCAGACATAGATCTAGGGGTGTTTACATTGAAAAATTAGTCTTAATAGATAAAAATAGTAAGACCAATCAATTGTTTACTTTGATGGATTGAAACTTTGAGATATTTCAAGACTCTTGATTATTATTATTATTATTATTATTATTATTATTATTATTATTATTATTATTATTATTATTATTATTATTATTATTATTATTATTACTCCCTACGTCCGCCAAAAGTAGACCACTTTGGCTGGACACGAGATTTAATAAAATTGGTGATAATTTTGATGTAGTGGAGAAAGGGTCCCACCATTTTATGAGATGTGTGATTGAGATTGAATTTGAGGTGGTTTTTTTTGTAAATAAAGAGTGTTTGTAAGCATAAAAGATTAAAGTGGATGGTGGGACCATTTCTATAAAAGGAAAGTGGTATACTCTTTGCAGACGCCTGATATAGTAAAAGTGGTCCACTTTTGGCGGACAGAGGGAGTATTATTTTTGATAGATTTACAATATTAAATAAAGAAATTAAAAGGCCGCACCATAGAGGACTCGAAACCAAGACCTTTGGCCTTAGGCATTAATCCCTTACCGCTTGGCCAACACACGCACACAAGACTCTTGATTATTTCTATCATTTCAGGTGGTTTTGCTTGATTCTTCTCCCATTGAAAATGTCGGCATTGAAGAAATCCTACTATTGAAGATAAAACTTCTCAATCATGCATAAAGCTGGCAAAATCGCCTCCTGTATTTAAAGTTGGGTTGGGCTATATAAAATAGAGGCCCAAAAAAATCAAAGCCTAAAAAAAGCCAACCCAATCAGCCCGCAGGGTGTAGTGGGCAAAATTCGTCAACATAGCTCAAGCCCAATTAACATTCCAAGCTGGACTAATGAGCCGAGCAAACCCGGCCAGTCCAGCCCGACAAACCTCTGACCAACTTGGATCATTAACAGGTTGGCCCAAACACTTAAGAAAACTTGTCGTCTAGCCCAATAAGTGAAATTATACTTATCACAGGAACAACCTGGCCAGTCCAGCCCGACAAACCTCTGACCAACTTGGATCATTAACAGGTTGGCCCAAACACTTAAGAAAACTTGTCGTCTAGCCCAATAAGTGAAATTATACTTATCACAGGAACAACCTGGAACGACCCAGGTTGACTATCCACTTTAGGTCCAAATTGTCTAAACAGTCGGGCTGCATTCGGCTTAAGCCCACCAAGCTAGTTTGCCAGTTTGGCACAATCTTAAAAAGCCCAACTAGTCAAACGGACTGGTCCGTCTAGCTCGAAAAGCTATAGATCGACTTAAATCCACAACCAAGCTGGATATATCGCATGTGGCCCAAGGGTTATAGCCGACCGGGATTGACGAAGTTATAAGACCTAGCCGTCAAAACCCTAAAAAGACGTCTTCCACCAGGCTGACGCAGTCAGAGGGAAATCTTCATGATCCCGTTCAAATCGCAACAACCGAAGGGATGAGGGTTTTGATGGGGCCAGGCTGTAAAAACCCTAGCGGCTGGATGTCTCCTATAAAAACATTCAGACTAGATCATAAAGACACACGAAAAATCCTACTTGCTCTCTACTCCACCGCCACGCTAATCGCTCTTCCAAACCGGAAATAGCCAGCTTGGCCTACCGCCGCCTCCCATATTCCATTATCACAACTCACTGTCACCGTTTTCACCCTCCGACGCCGCCTACATCCTGGAATAACTGCTCATTCCAGCCTGTCTTTCTCTCTTATTTCAATTTGCTTATCATTCTATTTTACTATTCCGTTACTGACTTGAGCGTCGGAGGCTCTACGGTCGACACCCCCTCCCGGTGCTCAACCTAGGGTTCTTACGTTTTCTTGTGTTGACAGGTTGCTAGTGCCCGATCTATCCGGACGTGCAGACGTCATCCTTAATTGTAGATTTTAGCCTCTACACAGGGCTGATCGGGCTTTGGGGCTAAAAAGTTCGAGTTTTCAGGCTAAAAAGCTTGCTCGATGTTTTAACTCTTATATATATATATAGAAAAGTTTTAGATAGGGTTAAGGTGCAGATAGACCCCTATAGTATAGCTCCCTATAGCGTGTTGTTATCCATAGTCAACATTGGATCAAATAGACCCTCAAAGTCTGAAAAAGCATACATTTAAACCCATTTGACCTAACTGCGTCTAACTCCGTTATTCAATTTTTTTTTAGATATTCTAGCATAATTTATCCTTTTTAGTTCTTAGTTTTTCATCTTTTTTCATTATCTTTTCTTGTAACATATTTTATTTACTCCAAACCCTACAACTACAAGTTCTATACCCTCCAGTCTCTGCGGTGCAGCCACAATCATTGGCCGCCTATCGCCTGCCGCCGACAATCTCTCTTGTTGTCTCCTGCATTTAGATTTAGTTGTATCACTGTGTGATGTCGAATTCACATGATAAAGGTACAGTTTTTATTCCATTTATTCTTTTTCTATTTGTTGTCACATTGTTCTATGGATATTCTCAATTTTATCAATGAATATGGTATCCTAGTGTGTGATGAGATGGAGATGGAGAGGTTGATTAAAGCTTCCAAATGATTTGAGAATTGAAAGCAAGTTGTTTAATTTTTATCAACGAATTGAGATGGTTTGAGAATGGTGTTGCTTTGGGAGAGTTTGAGAAAAATGATTAAAAATTTCTTTTTAGATCAAGAAGACATTATCAACGCCTTAGCTCGATTTTTCTACTGACAGCGTCAATTGATGAGCTCAGAAATAATTTCAATAATAAAAATATAAGATGACACCAAAATATACGTGGTTCGATCATAATGATCTAGGTCCACGGAGGTTGCCCGAGTTTTCACTATATTTTGTGTATGATTGCATTTACATATTAAAAAAGAGAGTCCCCTAGTTTTATAATGAAAGTTGTTATTTGGTGACTACATAGAAGAGGGACTGGAAAGGAAATAGCAATAGTTGGAGGAGTTAGTTGCAAACCAAACTTTAAACCTAAAATCTGTTGTAACAGATTTTCGGTTAAGAGACTGCAGCAAGCCAACTTCTCTTCTTTCTTGCGGCCGCGTCTGTTATCCTTTTCATCTCAAATCTTGTATACATATTCATCATATAGCAGTGAATAAGTTTAGTTAGTTTTCAGCTGAATAGAGAGATAGGATTTGAGAGTGCAGTAGCTTGAAGTTAGCTTGATAACTGCGTTTCCTGTTCTTGTTGCTGAGTGTTGTAACTTGTTCTTGTCTCCTGTTTTCATAGTGGATTTTCCTTACTTTGCAGCCGTGGATGTAGATCTGAAAAGATCGAACCACGTAATCCTTGTGTCTCCTTTATTTTCTTGTTTTACAGTTCATTCAATTCTCTAAAACACTACACAAACTATTAGAGTGAAATTGTGAGTTGGTGAGCTGCTGTGTTCATTGCTCTGTTGAAGCAATTGAGGATTCTTTGGTGTTGAATCTGCAACAAGTGGCGCCGTCTGTGGGAAACGATTTCCTACGGTGAAGGAGAGTGCTCGCAAAGGAAGAATCAAACCAGATCAACGGAGAGAAGCGAATCCATCTGTTCTTGGAAGAATGGCGATGTCTAAGTTCGATATTGAGAAATTTACTGGAAAGAACGATTTCTCACTATGGCGTCTCAAGATGAAAACTATACTGACTCATCAAGGATTGATTGGTGCATTAGATAAAACTCAGATATCAAAGAAAGAGAGTGAAAATAAAGATCTTCTTCAAGAAATGCTGCGGAAAGCACACTGCACTATTATACTCTGTCTTGGAGACAAAGTATTGAGAGATGTTTCAAAAGAAACTACTACAGCTGGAGTTTGGGAGAAACTAGAGAGTTTGTACATGACAAAATCTCTAGCAAACCGCCTGTACGTGAAGAGAAAACTTTACTCCTTCAAGATTTCTGATGACAAGAACATCTTAGATCAGCTAGATGAGTTTAACAAAGCTCTGGATGATCTAGCTGATATAGATGTAAAGCTTGCAGATGAAGATCAGGCAATCATGCTGATAAGTGCCCTGCCAAAATCCTATGACAATATGAAGGATGCTTTGGTGTATGGCAGGCAAACAACCATCACACTGGAAGAAGTGGTGACTGCAATTAGGAGTAAAGAACTCCAGAAGGCTGCTGAATCAAAATCAGAGATACCCAATGAGAGTTTAAATATCAAAGCCAAATCACAGAAGAGCAAATCCAAGAAGCCCTGGAAAGACAAATCAAAACCGAGCTCTCAGGGGAAGACCAAAGATGAGGAGGGAAAAGAAACCAGAAAATGTCATTTCTGTCAGAAGCCCGGCCATATCAGAAAAGATTGCTATAGCTGGAAGAAGAAGCAGGCTCAGAAAGCCTCAACATCTGACACAGCTGATATTGCTGAGCAATGCCAAGAAGCAGAAGCTTTAAATATCATTTCAAATTCAACTAAAAATGATTGGATACTTGATTCTGGATGTTCTTTTCATATGTGTCCCTCTAAATCTTGGTTTGTTAATTTGCAGGTTAAAGAACTTGGCTCAGTAATTCTTGGAAATGATGAGGTATGCCCTGTGAAAGGAATTGGATATGTGAAGTTAAAACTCCATGATGGATCAGTGAGGCTGTTAAATGATGTCAGGTATATTCCTAGCCTAAAGAGAAATCTGATATCATTAGGATCTTTGCAATCTAAGGGTTATGAATTTAAATCTGAGAACCTTAGTTTGCATATTATAAAAGGTGATAAAATCATAATGAAGGGTGTAAGAAAACATAGTCTATATCACTTGATAGGATCTACTGTGATAGGAGAAACTGAGCATGCTTCTTATCCTGATCCTATGCTTTGGCACTCAAGACTAGGTCATGTAAGTGAAAAAGGATTAATAGAGCTTAAGAAACAAGATCTTATAACTGCTCAACAATCAACATGATATTAATCTAAGTAACTGTGAAGCATGTGTTTTAAGCAAGAGTAAAAAGCTTGTATATCCTGTTGGTAAACATTTATCTACTGCTCCTTTACAATATATACATTGTGACCTGTGGGGTCCTTCAAAGACCACCACTGTGGGTGGAGGAAGCTATTTCATCTCTTTAATAGATGATTATTCCAGAAAGGTATGGGTTTATATTCTCAAAAATAAATCTGATGCTTTTGATAAGTTTGTTCAATGGTGCAGTGAAGTAGAAAATGAAAAAGATTGCAAGGTGAAACTCTTGAGGACTGACAATGGTCTTGAGTTCATGTCTGAGAAATTCAGTGAGTTTTGTAAATCCAAAGGGATTAAGAGGCATCTTACTGTACCTGGAAACCCACAGCAGAATGGAGTAGTAGAAAGGATGAATAGGACTTTACTTGAGAGAGTTAGATGTATGCTAAGTAGCTCAGGGCTGCCTGCAAGGTTTTGGGGGGAAGCTGTTACTACAGCAGCCTATTTGATCAATAGGTGTCCATCTACTGCTATTGGATTGAAAACTCCAGAAGAAATGTGGAGTGGCAGGTCAGGGGGGTATTCTCACTTGAGAGCATTTGGTTGTCTTGCTTATGCCCATATTAGGCAAGATAAGTTAGAACCTAGAGCTATTAAGTGTGTGATGATAGGATATCCTACTGGTGTTAAGGGCTATTGGTGCGTCGTTTTACACCAAAAATATCCGGCAGTCAGCCGGTATGCCCACACTGCGCAGACAGCAGCAAGCAAAATCGTCTCCCAAGGGATCGACGAGAATTCTCCTAAAATCCAACCTGTAAAGAAACTCCAAAAACGAGATTTATGGGGAAAATATTGAGAAAATACTAAAATAGAAATAAATAAATAAAACCCAAAAGAATTGCAAAGGTTCTAATCCTAAATAAATAAATAGAAAATTCTAACAATTAATAAAGAATTCCAGCAATCAATTAAGTCCACCCTAGCTTAATTATTCCGATCATTGATGCAAATATAACTTTAATTTATGCAAGCAAACCAGTTATAACCACCGAAGACGCTTCTGACGTGATCTTATTTCTCCTTAATTATTTGGTAACCAGGAAGACGCTTCACTAATTACTACCCTAATCGACTGACAACCGTAAGAGACGCTCTATAGGTTTAATGAGCCGACAGCATTAATTACTAGAGAAACCCGATTCAAAATCAATAAACTCTGACGCAGGATTATTGAATTAAGACTGCTTTTCCCTTGACCCTGATGTGTCAATTTACCACTAATCAAACCTAAACCACAATTACGGATGGCCGGTTCAATTGGTTGTATAATTAATTCTAACCCACTAAATATTGCGCACTACTTAATGGATTAAAACAATTAATAACGATAAACACAGAGAATCACAGATACAAGCATAAAAATAAAGTATAAGAACAAATTAGATCTCACAGAATAATCTTGCTAGTGCTTCCCTAATCGATGCTGGAATAAACGAATTAGCTAGAACGCATAAACAAATAAATAAAGAAAATTAAGAAATAAATTGCGAAGAACAGATGAAGAAAAGAAAACTTGAATTAAATTGCTCCAAAATCACGTCCCAGCTGCTCTCCAGAATGGGTGGCGTCTATATGTGATGTCTCTCTAAGCGTGTATCATCACAAATATATATATATCTATGGAAATAACAAACCTAATCTAATAAAGTAATATAAAAATGGCCCATGGGCCTAACTAAAGATATAAGGCAAAATGCAGCCCTTTTAAAAGTCAAAGCCCACTAAAAGAAAGTAAAAGAGATATCAGTCGCCCAACTCTCGCCAATTCAGCCTTTATTTCGGACATCACAGACAGTATGGGCACACCGCACAGCAAACGCGCACAGATTCAAACTCTTCAAAATTCGATCCTCTTATCCAAAACCTATCAAAACCATGAAGAATATTTATTAGTTTCACAATTAAGTCCAAAAGATAATAATAAGCAGGAACTAGGCATTTAAAATTCACCAAAAACACTCAAAATATGCGTATAAAATACGCCCAATCAAACTCCCCCACACTTAGACAATGCTCGCCCTCGAGCATAAGAAAAACAAAACAAAGGGAAGAACAAAACTCAAGACACAAACAAGACAAGACAAGACGCAACTAACGACGACTAGCCATGGCAACAATCACAACAAGCAAATCTCAAAGTTAGAATAAGATACAATCATCATTTTTCCTCAAACCATTCTTGGAATCAACAATCATGTGCATTCACCCTTCATTCGAGTCAAAAACGTGAAAATCAATCCAGCCTCACTAAATTCGCTCAAATCTCTCAATATCAAAAGGTAGGTAAATTCACAAACATGCAACTCGACTCTATCCATTATAAGTTTGCCACTATGTCAATATCTTCAATTCGAAAACTGAACTTATCCATGAATCAATAGGTCTTTCCACAAGGTTGTAATGGGGCTAGGGTGCATAGGTAGGATAAACAAAAGTGGATAAACAAGGCTAATAAAACCAACACAATGCAAGTAGTTCACCACATTCTAATCCCAAAATCAAACTAAATCAAATCAACCCTTATTCCCAATACATAGACATTCAAACTCCAGCGTTCTCTTTTTTTTCTTTTTTTTCTCTTTTTTTTGTTTTTTTTTTTGTTTTTTTTGTTTTTTTTGTTTTTTTTTTTTTTGAATTAACATCATAAGATCACCTCATTTTTAAACAACCAACAACCTCTTTTGTCAATTTCAATCCTCAATCATTCCAACCAAGCACTAAATTTCAATCAACCTTATTCTTCCAACAAAGTAATATCACAAAACAAACCACTTGCATCATGCTGGAAATGGACAAAGCAAGGCTAAAAGAAGGCTAATGGCTAAAATTTTCGAGGCTTCAATCATATATAACAATAAAAAGGGTCAAGGCTTCAAAATGGCTCACTAATGAATATTGCAAGGTATGAAATTTTTAAGGCCAATGAGGTTTATTCCTAATGCCTAAATCGCTTTCACAAATGAGTCCAATTGGTTGTTTAAAAATTTATTATGGCAACATGGCAAACCGAATATCAAGAAGTCAAGAATGCATAACACTCATCGAAAACAAGCAAGGAGCATTCAAGTTATTGCTCTAAAGGCTCAATCCTCACTATATGAGTGGTTTTCAACAAAATTGATCAATTTGCACATTCGTCATCCTCAAACACATATGTGTTTCAACACATTTTTGTATCATCCAAGAAAACAACCATACAATCCATATCAATATGCTCATCCTAACAAATCGAAATGCTCGCATGAAAAGTTGCCATAGACAGACTCAAAAGGAAGACCAAAACAAAACATGCACACAGACTCAAGACAAAAGACATAAAAACTCTCCCACACTTAAACAACACGATGTCCTCATTGTGTGGGGAAATACTAAGAACAAAGACACAAAACAAAGAAAGCATAAAAGACAAGAAAAAGAAAAATAAAATAAAATAAAATAAAAACGAAAGTAAACTAACAAAAACTTCCCTGAAACTGGATCAATCATCAGGTGGTTTCAATTTCCGCTTTGGCAGTTTCACAATTGAAGGCACAATCTGTCCAGTGCTGGTCGGTATGGGCATACCGCGTGACAGATGCTGAGTGAGAACGTCATTGGTGGGGTTCAGCTGCACTTTACACCCTTGAATTTCATCATAATATTCTGGTGGTTCTTTATTCATCGTGAATATTTCCAGAATCTCATTTTCCTCATTTCCATTCTTATGTTGAGCCAACCTGAAAGGAAAAGTGAGAGAAATTAATGCTTTAGAATTATAAATTTCAGATTCAACACTTACCTCGGAAGAAGAGAGATTTTCATATTGTTGTGCCTCTTCGACAACTTCATCATTCTGAGCACTTTCTTGCTCTTCCTTCTCCTTTTCATCTTCCATGGGCTTTGGATCAAAGAAATCTTCCTCACTCATTAAATTCATAGCATAAACATGCTCCTTGGAATGTACTTCTTCTTGAGATGGAAGTTTTCCAAGATTTACTTGCAACTTGTTCACTTGAGTGGTGAGCAGAGTGATCTGTGTGCCCATACTACCCAACGCAGCTTGCGTCTCTTGCTGGAAAGCTTGCTGACTTTGCACCAAATTGTTAACAATCTGGCTGCTATGTGCCAGACTCTGAAGAATATCGCTCATACTGGGCTCTGGGCGGTCGGTATGGGCATACCACCCAGCCTGCGGCTGTGCGCTGGTGAAAAATTCAGGCGAATGATTCCAGCTGAAATTTGGATGATTATCCTTCTGAATTTGAGCTCCAACCATGCCTCTAACTAAGGAAGTTAGAGCATCGAGTTTCTCATTCACACATACATCTTCTGCTCTGTTGATCGGCCTGTACCTATCATCATCCTCATCCTCATATTGTTGACCATTGGTGACCATATCAAAAATCAATTGTTTTGCTTCATCTAAGGTCTTGTTGGTCAAACTTCCTCCACAAGCAGCATCAACAATCCTCCTGTCAAAAGAAGACATACCACGATAAAAATAATTAATGAGCAACTGATAATCAGAAAATCCGTGGTTAGGACATCTATGACATAATTGTTGAAATCTCTCCCAATAATCAGACAAACACTCGTGTTGCCTCTGCTTGATGATACTAATAGCTATTCTTAGATTTGCAGCCTTTGATTCTGGAAAGAATTTACGCAAGAACTGCTCCTCTAAGTCGTCCCAAGTTCTGATTGATCCATGCGATAGATCAAACAACCAATCTCGAGCTCTACCCTGCAATGTATGAGGAAAAGTTAGTAATCTTAAATGATCTTCAGAAAAACCTTGAGGGCGTAAAGTAATGCAAACTAAATCAAATTCAGCAAGATGTTTATGTGCACTCTCTCCAAGCGAGTTGCTGAATTTTGGAAGAACTTGAATGAAGTCAGGCTTGATTTCAGCATTTTGATTAATCGTGGGCAACACAATGCATAGCGGATGATTTCTCTTGTGGCGGCCCAACTCTCTTATCAACGGTGGTGGTGGCAGAAAATCATCACGGTCATCGTCCCCATCTTCAGACATCTCAATTTCAGCTATAGATCAACCTCAAACAAAAATAAATAAAATAAAAAAAGCAAATCGAAATAATAGGAAAATTACTACTTAAAAACCGATCCCCGGCAACGGCGCCAAAATTTGGTGCGTCGTTTTACACCAAAAATATCCGGCAGTCAGCCGGTATGCCCACACTGCGCAGACAGCAGCAAGCAAAATCGTCTCCCAAGGGATCGACGAGAATTCTCCTAAAATCCAACCTGTAAAGAAACTCCAAAAACGAGATTTATGGGGAAAATATTGAGAAAATACTAAAATAGAAATAAATAAATAAAACCCAAAAGAATTGCAAAGGTTCTAATCCTAAATAAATAAATAGAAAATTCTAACAATTAATAAAGAATTCCAGCAATCAATTAAGTCCACCCTAGCTTAATTATTCCGATCATTGATGCAAATATAACTTTAATTTATGCAAGCAAACCAGTTATAACCACCGAAGACGCTTCTGACGTGATCTTATTTCTCCTTAATTATTTGGTAACCAGGAAGACGCTTCACTAATTACTACCCTAATCGACTGACAACCGTAAGAGACGCTCTATAGGTTTAATGAGCCGACAGCATTAATTACTAGAGAAACCCGATTCAAAATCAATAAACTCTGACGCAGGATTATTGAATTAAGACTGCTTTTCCCTTGACCCTGATGTGTCAATTTACCACTAATCAAACCTAAACCACAATTACGGATGGCCGGTTCAATTGGTTGTATAATTAATTCTAACCCACTAAATATTGCGCACTACTTAATGGATTAAAACAATTAATAACGATAAACACAGAGAATCACAGATACAAGCATAAAAATAAAGTATAAGAACAAATTAGATCTCACAGAATAATCTTGCTAGTGCTTCCCTAATCGATGCTGGAATAAACGAATTAGCTAGAACGCATAAACAAATAAATAAAGAAAATTAAGAAATAAATTGCGAAGAACAGATGAAGAAAAGAAAACTTGAATTAAATTGCTCCAAAATCACGTCCCAGCTGCTCTCCAGAATGGGTGGCGTCTATATGTGATGTCTCTCTAAGCGTGTATCATCACAAATATATATATATATCTATGGAAATAACAAACCTAATCTAATAAAGTAATATAAAAATGGCCCATGGGCCTAACTAAAGATATAAGGCAAAATGCAGCCCTTTTAAAAGTCAAAGCCCACTAAAAGAAAGTAAAAGAGATATCAGTCGCCCAACTCTCGCCAATTCAGCCTTTATTTCGGACATCACAGACAGTATGGGCACACCGCACAGCAAACGCGCACAGATTCAAACTCTTCAAAATTCGATCCTCTTATCCAAAACCTATCAAAACCATGAAGAATATTTATTAGTTTCACAATTAAGTCCAAAAGATAATAATAAGCAGGAACTAGGCATTTAAAATTCACCAAAAACACTCAAAATATGCGTATAAAATACGCCCAATCAGCTATAAACTGTGGTGCATAGAACCAGGAAAAGGTAAAGCTCTTGTGAGCAGAGATGTTATTTTCAAAGAAAATGTTATGCCTTATAAGGGAGAGTCAACAACTGCTGAACTCGAGGTGGAGCATACTACCAGAAAAGCTAAGTCAGACACTCAGGAAGAGGCTGATGACAGAGATGATGAGACCATTAAAATCAAGGAAGAAGAATCAGAGTCTCAGGATACTTCTGATGATACTTTGAGTGATTATCATCTGGCAAGGGATAGGGTCAGGAGGAACATCAGACCACCATCAAGGTTTGCTCAAGCTGATCAAATATACCATGCTCTGAATGTTGCTGAGCAGATATCTTACCAGGAGCCTAGAAACTACAAGGAGGCAATCACTTGTAAAGACAGTAAACACTGGATAAAGGCAATGGAAGAGGAAATTGAGTCTTTACTGAAGAATAAGACTTGGAAGCTGGTCCTGTGACACCCAAATCCATTTTAATTTTAAATGAAAACGCACGCGGAAAAACTATGACTATAAATAAATATTTAACGAGAAAATAGTGAAATAAATATCTTGTTTTAAAATACTTTACTAAACATAACATTTTTAAGTAAAACTAAATTCAAAATATTTGACTCGCCATTCGACCTTCCACGCGCCTCCGGCCTTTAAAACCTGAAAATGTTAAGTATGGGATGAGCATACAAGGTACACTCAGTGTGGGAACATGCAATCATTGTCCACGTTAATAAAATGAGAATCACATATGATCAATACATTCGTAACTGAAAGTCGCACTGTGGCATACCAAGGACCTTTCCGTCCTGGACCGATTTAGCCGGCCCCTGGCGACTGGTTGCAACCATAACTTTAACATAATATCGCATTGTGGCATACCAAGGATCTTTCCATCCTGGACCCATTCAACGGGCCCCTAGCGATATAATTTAATGCAACTCACATATGGTAAACACATAATATTAAAATGGACAAAGATTAACCACAGCATGTACTGAAATAAATCCCACACCTGTATTTGAACTTTGAAAATTAACTTGAGTAGTTCAAATCAAAGTCAACGTCATAGTCGTGCCGCACCTAATCCCATAAAATTAAACATAATTTAATATTAACTAAAAAATAATTAATATATAATTTAATATATATATATATATATATATAACTTAATAATAATACAAATATATATACCTTAATGTATCCAAGCTCTAATGTTTATGTTTGATGGTCGAAAATATCAGCTCAAAGCATCTCTATTTAGAGTGTCAAAGTATAAATTTAAAAATATATAGGTTTGATGAGTAAACCATATAGGCTTGCTTTATCATCCTTTAAAAACAATCCACGTAGGGGTGCATGCATGTAGAATTTATATATATATAACTTTGATAACCATGTATATATATATATATATATTTAATTCGTGCATATATGTAATAAAATAAACTATAGTACTAAAAATTTAAATATATACATTTAAGTATGTAGATTTCTTACTATAAATAATTATATAGACAAACATTTATCACTATATAAAAAAATTATTTATATATGATTTTTTTAAAAATTATTTTTTTAATTAGGGGCACGACTAGACTAACATTAATTCAATAAATAAAATATTTTTCAAGCACTTTATAACTTAAAAGTTCACTAATTTTCAAATAAAATTTGTAAAGAAAATAAATGGTTTTGGGCTGTGATAGGTCCCAAAGGTGAAAACTCAAAAGTGTGTTAGTTGTAAATGAATCTACAAGAGAAAGGTAGAGGTTGTTGGGAATTCTGAGACTATAAGGTATAAAGCTAGGCTTGTAGCTAGGGGGTTTACACAGCAAGAAGGTATAGATTTTAATGAAATCTACTCACCTGTAGTTAGACATAGTTCTATCAGGATTTTACTAGCATTAGTAAATCAGTTAGGACTTGAACTCCATCAGTTAGATGTTAAAACAACTTTCCTTAATGGAGAACTAGAAGAAACCATATACATGAACCAGCCTGAAGGATTTGTGATTAAGGGGCAAGAGTCTAAAGTGTGTTTGCTTAAGAAGTCTCTTTATGGTCTGAAACAAAGTCCTAGGCAGTGGAACAAGAGGTTTGATGACTTTATGATGAGTATTGGATTCTCTAGATCTCAATATGATAGGTGTGTCTATCTGAAAAAATCTAAGGATGGAGGTCTTGTGTGTTTACTTCTTTATGTTGATGATATATTAATAGCTAGCAAGTCTTTAGATGATATTAATGATGTTAAGCAAGCTTTAAGTAGAGAATTTGATATGAAAGATCTAGGTGAGGCCAGGAGAATACTAGGAATGGATATTAGAAGGAATAAGGATAAGAATGAGTTAATGTTGCTTCAATCTGATTACATTCATAAGGTGCTTAGGAAGTTTAACATGAATGAAGCTAAAACTGTTAGTGTTCCTTTAGCTCAACATATAAAACTTTCTGTAAAGCAGAGTCCTAGCTCTAAAGAAGAAGAACTAGAAATGAGTAGGGTTCCTTATGCTAATGTTGTAGGGAGTATTATGTACTCTATGATATGTACTAGGCCAGATTTAGCTCATTCAATTAGTGTTACTAGTAGGTTTATGGCCAATCCTGGGAAGGATCATTGGGAAGCTTTAAAAGTGATTCTTAGATACTTAAAAGCTACAGCTGGAGTTGGAATTCTGTTCAAGAAAGCTACTAACAGAAACAGTGAAGTGTTAGTTGGTTTTGTGGATTCAGATTATGCTACAAATGTTGATACCAGGAAATGTCAAACAGGTTATGTTTTTACAATGTTTGGATCTGCTGTTAGTTGGAAGTCCATGTTGCAATCTGTGGTAGCTCTTTCAACTACTGAGGCAGAATACATTGCTATAACTGAGGCAGTAAAAGAAAGTATATGGCTTAAAGGGATTGTGCAAGAGTTTGGTTTTCAGCAGGATTCAGTTACTATCTTTTGTGATAGCCAAAGTGCTATACATTTGGTGAAACATCAAGCTTTTCATGAAAGGTCGAAACACATAGATGTTAAACTGCATTTTGTGAGAGATATTGTTGAGAAGGGTACTGTTAAAGTCATTAAAGTAAGCACTGAGGAGAATGCAGCTGATATGTTAACCAAATCTTTGCCACCAGCAAAGTTCAATTACTGTCTTAAGTTGATAAGTGTTTGCTCTCATTAGGAGAGCTTATATGTTCTACTGATGTTTTCCTATGTTTTCTTGTTTTGGTTGAAATAAGTTGCAGGTGGAGTTGACACTATGCAGTCAAGGTGGAGAATGTTATTTGGTGACTACATAGAAGAGGGACTGGAAAGGAAATAGCAATAGTTGGAGGAGTTAGTTGCAAACCAAACTTTAAACCTAAAATCTGTTGTAACAGATTTTCGGTTAAGAGACTGCAGCAAGCCAACTTCTCTTCTTTCTTGCGGCCGCGTCTGTTATCCTTTTCATCTCAAATCTTGTATACATATTCATCATATAGCAGTGAATAAGTTTAGTTAGTTTTCAGCTAAATAGAGAGATAGGATTTGAGAGTGCAGTAGCTTGAAGTTAGCTTGATAACTGCGTTTCCTGTTCTTGTTGCTGAGTGTTGTAACTTGTTCTTGTCTCCTGTTTTCATAGTGGATTTTCCTTACTTTGCAGCCGTGGATGTAGATCTGAAAAGATCGAACCACGTAATCCTTGTGTCTCCTTTATTTTCTTGTTTTACAGTTCATTCAATTCTCTAAAACACTACACAAACTATTAGAGTGAAATTGTGAGTTGGTGAGCTGCTGTGTTCATTGCTCTGTTGAAGCAATTGAGGATTCTTTGGTGTTGAATCCGCAACAAAAGCCCTATTTATAAGCATCAAAGTAAACATAGCACTTGGGCCCATTAACTTAAGCAATTAGGCTCAAGCCTTATTATACTGATCCGCGTCTTGGAATTGAGCTGTCAGGGTTGGCGCGTGACATAGCTGGAAGGCAGAGCTGAGCTTTGCCAAGGCGAGAGCCGGGTTAAGCTGCCACGATAACTCTCGATTGATAAAGTCAACTCTGTTAAGTCAGCGCTGCACCAAATATTTAAAATAACAATTATAATAATAAGAATAAAGAGAAATATTTCTGCCCTGTTATGCACAAGGCTGATGCGTATTTTACTGCTCATCAAAATCATTTTTCTGTCACAAGATTTTATATAGCAGGACATTTATCGAAAAATTGAAAGTTCAGATATTTTTGTAGAAATTAAAAATTTAAAATATTTTATAAAAAAAAATTGAATATTGAAGACATAAAATACTATTAACCAAAAAACTATAAAAAAGGGGTATATTTTTGGATCTCTTCACAAAGGGACACTAAGCAATGCGAATTAACAGTAAAATTTAGGGTTCAAACTCCACCGTTCTCCCTCCCTCAAATTAAAAATAAAAAAAATTAAATATAGGATCTTGTGCTGGTATTTATGGCCCTGCTTTAAGCATCCAGCAAGAAAAGGAAGGACAGCTATGTAAATTCAACAAATATTTTCCCAACAAACAAATTAAATAAATACACAATCGATATTTCCCCCGCAAATCGGCAAATTCAACCGCGCAAAACTCATCAAACAAACAAAACCTAAAAATCTTCTGCTTAAAATGCTTTTCCTCATGAATTTTGTCCAAACGCGACACAAAATAGAAACAAAAAAAAATAAGTACTACATAAAAATATCAGCCACCATTCTTCTCCTTCACTCACTCTTGAGAGAGGAAGCAATAAATTTATTCATTACTCAATCCTTGTAGTCTTGCATAGTACACTCCGTCGCTCTCGTGCTGGTGGGGTTCGGCGCAATGTCGCCATGAGAAAGGCCCGAAACCCCTCCTCCTCCTCCTCCACCACCACCACAGCTGGCGGCGGCGGCGGCGGGGCTGCGGCGGGGATGCGGGTGATAGTGCCCTTACAAGGGGTGGTGCAGGGGAGCGGCGGCCTTGTCCTGGGCTCGGTCATCCCCTGCGCCCTCTTCTACTTTCTCCAGCTCTATCTCAAGGGCCGCGGCCGGGGAGGCGGCCGCGCTCCGCCGCCGGAGGTTGAAGCTCCTTCGCCGCCGTCTGGGCTGCAGAGGGTGCATTCGAGGGCGCTGCTTTCTCCCCGGGCGCCTGGCGGGCCCGCTGCCGTTTCGTCGAGAGCTAATGCCATTGTTAGACAGCGCGAGGGGCCCTACTATGAGGGGCTGAAGCGGGCGGAGGAAGACATTTTTGACGAGGTCGAGAATCCCAATGGTGTAATTCAGCTTTGCTCGACTGAAAACAGGGTGGGCCCAGTTTAAAAGTTTGTTTTTTTCTGAAAAAAATCTATTGTGTTTGCATGTTTCTGTATGTGTGAATTTGTATTAGTGTATGTATCTGTTTCATTTCCAGTTGAATTCTGTATGTATGCATATCTCCTATCATGCATTGTTGTTTAAGATTTTCATAAAGGTTAAATGGATTGTGGTTTTGAAAGTTGTATTTGTTTAATTATAGGACTTTCAAGTTCTTGTAATTTATGTGATGGTGGTGTCGAGGTGAAATCATCATATCTAATGGTAACTTCATCATTAATTTGCATTACGTAAAGTGATCCATGGAGGTGTAGTAGAGGGTTGGTTAAGAGGGTGTTTGGCAGCTCTTATTTTAGAGAGCTTATTAGCTAGCTCAAACAACATGGAAGATGTTTCAAGTGAGTTAGAAAAAGAGAATTCTAGTTAGAGAGAAAATTGAAAATAGATGAAATTGGAAGAATATATGATGCAAAATTAATAACCATAGTAATGTTATTTTTGTAAATGATTGTTAGTTATAAGATTAGGAAAAAATAAGTTGGAGTTGAAAAACTAATTTTTTGGCGAGCTTATGAGGAACTTATTTTGTCAAACACTTCTCAAAAGCTCATAAGCTTCTAAATAACTTATTAGATAGTTTTAATAGGGTGTTTGACTAAGTTGATTTTGAAGAGTTTGTAAGCTCCAACAACTGATAAGATGTTTCTAGATGACTACTATAGAATGAAATGATGAAAAAATGGCAAAATAGTGAAAATAGCCGAGTTGTATCCAGACTTCTCACTTGATCTTAGGCACAGACATTGCAAGTATGAATTGCATATTCTAAGATTATCAGAGATAAAATACAATAAAAGGATTATCCCCAACTTAACATCATCAACTCTACTTTTGAATTTAAATTGTAGGCAAAAATAGAGAATCATCATCACTTCTTAGATGAACCACTAGAGAATGAACAGACTTCTCACTTGATCTTAGGTATATACATTACATCTTATCTAGACTTCAACAACTTCTAAGATGTTTCAAGAGCTTATTAGTTGTAGTTTCTCAAAAGCTTATAAGTTGTCAAAGTGTTCACATATTTGAGCTTATTAGCTAGATAGAGAATTTTGTGATAGAGAGATAAAATCTTTGTTAGAAAGAGAAAATGGAAAAGAGATGAATTTGAAAAGGTATATGATGAAATTAAAAAACCCATAACTGAATAATATTTGTATGATAATTGTTTTATATAAGATAATGAAAAAAATAAGTTGGGATAGAGGAACTTATTTTTTGGGAGCTTATAAGCTCCTGGAGTTTATTTTTATAGCTTATAAGTTGTTTAGGAGCTTATTTTGCCAAACACATTGAAGGATCTTATAAGCTCAGTCAAACACCGTCTAAGGGGCTTATAACTCAGCCAAACACCCCCTAAATGCATTGAGATTTTAGATTTGAAACCTTTTTTCTTGCTGCTGTTTTGTGTTCTAAAATGCTTTTCAACAATGACAATTTGTTGGGGTTACATAGTAGAACTATGAAAGCGTAGATACATAAAATGCATCCATAGATTAATGTTGTTGTAGTTACATGCATGGGTGATGATGACATAACTTTAATGTTTATGGGAGATCTTGTTTTTTGGTCATATTTTTCAGCATTGTGAACTGTGATGTGTTGAAACAAAATTGATCAGTTTTCCCTTTTGTTCTTGTGTAGCTGTTGTGGGACATAGTTCAAGACTGGCTTACAGATCATACGACACGATTGATAACTGGTGAGGAACTGAGCATAACTGGGATCACCTCGTACCAACCATTTGATGGTTTAAAGGAGCTGAAAACAGTAAGCATATCCTTTCTTTGCCCGGGGTTCTTGTTCGTTCATAGTGACATCTATTGAACCAAAAAGTGCGTGAAATTTCGATCATTTCTGCATCTTAGCAAATTGTATCAAAACGATACCTCTGCGTCCATGCACATTTTGCTATTTGGAAAATGATCTCCATTTTCTTTCTTGTAAATCAGATTCGTTATCAGTAACTTTCTAGAGCAGAATGCGTGAAACTTTAGTTTTCTCTCCTCCTGCTACATTACGTATACCTTATTTGGACTTGCATCGAGAAAATTTTATATCTGACTAACATATTCATTACACTGAATTACTCCTTTTGTGAATGACATTTGGGCGGTAATGATCCTTTGCCTTAGATTCATCAAGAGTGCTTGTAATTTGCGTGTCCAACCTGTGAATGTTGCTCTCATAAATTTGAATATGTGAATCAGTCTGCCATTGCCATTACTCCTAGAACATTGCAGCTCATGTTGGAACTTAGTAATGAAGTTGATGCTGTAATCTTATTTTAAAATGGATTGAAAGGCAAGTATAAATAATGTATCACTGTGATCATTTGCAAATTATGTTCATGCCTTTCTGTGTTTATTATTTATGATAAGCTTTGTGCTAATTATTCAATGTCAAGGCTGTGGCAGGGTTCATGTGTCAAGTTGTGGGCAGACCGCTGTTTTCTAACCCGGCACAGCTAGTACTCACAGCCGGTACAGCCCCTGCTGTCGAGATTCTCGTCTTCTCCCTCGCTGATCCAGGAAATGCATTTCTCGTGCCATCACCGTACTGTCCAGAGTAAGTGTTGCTTTATTTTCGTGTCGTTCTTTCGTGTAACAAGGACAGTAAAGTGAGCTTAGTATGCAGCCTCGATGGGGATATCAAATGGCGTACCGGGGTGGAGATCATACCAGTTCCTTGCCGCAGTGCTGATAGCTTCAGCCTAAGTATCACTGCTCTCGACCGAGCATTCAACCAAGCCAAGAAACGTGGTCTTCGCGTCCGTGGGATAATTCTATCCAACCCTTCCAATCCCGTTGGTGTTCTCTATAGCCGCGAAACACTATACAGCCTTCTGGACTTTGCTACGGAGAAAGGCATCCACATAATCTCGAACGAGCTATTAGTCGGATCCACTCATGGAAGCGAGGAGTTTGTAAGCATGGCAGACATCATCGACACAGAAGATCATGACAGAGACCGAGTCCACATAGTTTACGGCCTGTCCGAGGATATCTCCCTCGTCGGGTTCAGGATGGGCGTCATCTACACCTCCAACGAGAACGTTCTCTCCGCAGCCAAGAAGCTAACAAGATTCTCATCCGTCTCCATCCCTACGCAGCGTCTATTGATATCCATGCTCTCGGATTCGAAATTCATTCATCAAGCCGTCGGGCTAAGCAGGGACAGGCTTCAAAGGATGCATCTTGAGCTCGTGAACGGGTTGAAGCGGCTGGGGGTTGAGTGCATGAAGAGCTCCGGGGGATTTTACTGCTGGGCTGATATGAGCGGATTGATTCGCCCCTACAGCGAGAGAGGAGAAGCCGATCTGTGGAATAAGCTGTTGAGCATCGCCAAGATCAACACCGTTCCCGGATCTTCTTGCCTTTGTGTCGAACCGGGGTGGTTTGGCTTGTGTTTTAGCACGTTGAGAGAGAAGGAGATCCCTTTGGTCGTTCGACGTATTAAGGAAGTTATAGATGCCTGTACATCTATTTAAAAGTTCGTGTATTTAGGCGCAATTACGCCTTATAAGTATAGATGCAGTGGAGGCTGAAGTCGCCAAAGTTTCTTGAGATGATCGCTGTGTATAGGCTATCTGCAGCTGATGAGAAGTGGAGATGGACATAGTTGATTCATTCTTTTTCTTGTGCATAATTCCCTACAAGTTTGGATTGTATGTTTCTTTCATGTGTAGTGTAATTCTTATTTGGCTTATTGTTAAATTATAGCTCGAAATTTAAGCCTGGGATAATATTTTAGTTCGAATTTAAAAATATTATAAATATAGCATAAACTTTTATCTTCATTGTTTGCTTAATAGCTCAAGTTACAATTTTTAGGCAATTTAGAGAGTTTTCGTTAAAAGTTCCATTTGATTATTCAGTTTTAGTTTGTTCTTTGCTCACCCCTATTATATTTTCAGTTATAATTATTTTTTAAGAGTATGTCATTTGTAAATTTATTACTTAGGAAGGAGAAAAAAAAAATATCAGTTCAAATTCCTCATTTCTTTTACCCTCATAATCTATAAAAGATAATTTCACAATTTTCATTCTAATAAAGATAAATAAAACTCCCTCATAATCTATAAAAGATAATTTCACAATTTTCATTCCAAGGAAGATAAATAAAACTCCATCTGCCTCGCAAAGCTTGGGCAACTTTTATTTTCGGGTTGTCCCGCGAAGCTTGAGCCATTATCTTATATGGCAAAAATTTTACCATTTATTCACCTTTTCACTTTTTTACCTAGGACACTTAACACACAAAATACCAACTTCTTAAAATTCATGCCGATAAGAAGTTGCTTAAGCTTCGTGGGACGGAGGGAGTATCATAGAGAAAATAGAGGATAATAATATTATTCCTCTTTGAAATGAAAAGCATAAATTTGTATTTTATTTTGTAGAAAATGAAAAAAAAAAAAAAAAATCTCTCTCTCTCTCTCTCACTTATAAGACTGCGTTTACTTTGATGGATAAATTTATCAATAGAAAATGATAGATAACACAAATTTATGCCTTTAAATGTCTCCTTCATTTTCCAACATTTGACACAAAAGAGATATTCACCATTTTTCCTTCATTATTTTCACTTCAAACATGGATAATTATCCCTCCATTTTTGGTGTGATAATAAAAAAGAACAAACGCACAGCCTTTTCAAACACACAGGAACTCAACTAAACTAACAAACCTGCCCATTTCAATGGCAGTAGCGAATAAGCAGCCTTTTACCAAATAAGAAACAAAGCCAAGTTAACCAACATGAATGAATATAATACTTTACGAATGCTTAAACGTTGAATTATTTCATAAGCTACAAAAGAATAGAATAACAACATTATTACCAACTAACAAACAATTGATTGATTGTGATAAATTTGCAATGAACACAAAAGAATCAAGAAGGCCTCTCCCTATACCAAGTGAAGAACATCTCTAGTTACACAATTTGTTATGATTCTGAACCATTTCTTATAGATTCAAGAACTTGAATTACCTCAGCCATGCTTGGTCTCCTGGAGGGTGTTTCAGAGGTACAAATCAACCCCAGCTTCATCACCTGGACGAGCTCGTTTTCCACGAACCCCCTCAAGTTTCTGTCGAAGCAGTCAGAGGCCGAGCCCTGCTCGATAAGACCTCTAACGTATTCACACAGAATCACCACTTCGTTCCTGGATGGGCTGCTCTCCACCGGCTTCCTTCCAGTTACCAGCTCCAAGAGGACGACACCAAAGCTATAAACGTCGCATTTATCACTGATTCTTGAGCTCTGAGCAAGCTCTGGTGCAATGTATCCAACTGCATTATGAATCTTTGTGAGACCATAGCTGTCAAGTAAGGGAAGCAACTTTCCCAAACCGAAATCAGACAGCTTCGCTGTATAGTTGTCATCAAGGAGTATATTAGTGGACTTGACGTTGAGGTGAAGAACCGGGGGCTTGCAGTCGTGGTGAAGGTAGGCTAGAGCTCTGGCAGTTCCGACTGCTATGCAGAACCTTCTAGACCAATTCAATTCTGGATTACCAGAGCCAGCGCTGGTGCCAGGATAGCCAAGTCCATGCAGATTATCATACAGATTCCCTCTTGATACGAATTCCGACAGTATTAGTTGCATGCTAGATGACCAATAGTAACCTTGAACAGCAACCAGATTGGCCTGCCGAAGGTTTCCAAGGCGTCCTATCTCCTGCTCGAACTCATCCTGGCTCCTGATCCTTCCCAGTGTCTCGAGTTTCTTCACTGCTATGGCAATCCCACCTTCGAAGGTAGTCTTGTAGACGGTCCCAATTGAACCCCCGCCTACCAAACATTCTTTGTCTAGCAAAGCTTTGGTCCCAGCTTCCCAATCCTCATATTTTGAGGGTAGGCTTTTGCTGAAGAGGACCAGTTTCCCGATGATGACATTTGATTCTGTTGAAGCTAGCGGAGTGCTTTCTACAATCATAGTTTCCTCCTCAGTTCTCCTCCCACGACGAGCCCTTGTGTTGATGACTGTGATGATGCAGACACCTGCAACAATCAAGGCAGCAGCCACTATGGCGACAATTGCAGAGGCGCTCAGCTTTGGCTTCCTTGCAGACGGAGTGGAAGCACTGCCCGAGCAGGAGTTTTCTAAAGGAGCACCACACAGACCTGCATTGTGGAAAAACGCGTAGTATCCAAACTGCTTGATGCTTTGGACTGAAGGGATAGGACCAGAAAGGTTGTTATAAGAGACATTGAAATGAGATAGATTGTTTATATTCCCAAGTGTAGAAGGAATTGGACCGGAGAGTAAGTTGTCGGATAAATCCAAATAATATAGTTTAGACAAGTTTCCGATGGTCGGTGGTATGCTTCCGTTAAGCTGGTTGTGATGGAGGTCGAGAATCACAAGATGTGTCATGTTCTCAAGGTTTTGTGGAATCCCTCCCACTAAAGAGTTCCCGGAGACGTTCCTGCACGTGTATATTCAAGAAATCAATCAGATAAATGGAATAGCAAACACAAATTGCAGCCATCATCAATCATTTGACACCCTATTCAATATTTCATATTGGCACAATGAAGAAAATAGGAATTGGACTTACAGTTCAAGAAGAAACCGGCATTGTGTGATCTCGTTAGGAATCTCACCATGAAGTCTGAGATTGTCTAAATCAAGCACTTCAAGCCATTCTATACCACCAATCTCTGCAGGAATCATCCCATCTATCGAGTTACTTGCCAATCGAAGCAGCACCAGATTCCTCAAACCAGATAATCCATCAGGTATACTTCCATTAAGCCTGTTAAAACCCAAATCTAAATATTTAAGGGCACTGCACTTAGTGATGCTTGAAGGAACCTCTCCATACAAAGCATTCCCAGAAACATCAAACACTTCTAATTTCGTGCAAGAAACTATCTCCGGAATCTCCCCTTCCAACATATTCCACGAAACATTGTAATAAGTAAGATTTGGCAATCCAAGAACCCCAAACGGGGCTGCCCCGGTAAACATATTGCTACCAAGATCCAAAAGATTCAAGCTCCTACATTGTGAAAGCTGTTCCTCAACAGCCCCTGATAGCATATTACTCCTCACTGACAAGTACATCATCCTCGGAGGGCTGCAAATTTGCAACGGCAACGCCCCACTGAGACTGTTGAAAGACACATCGATCCCTTCTAGATTCGAACAATTACCAACTGAGACGGGGATTGGCCCTGATAGATTGTTATGAGCCAAGGAAACAAACCTAGTCTTGTAGCAATTCTGGAACAATGTTGAAGGAATCTCACCACTATACCCATTCCTAGACAAATCAAGAAACCTAATGTTTGGCAAATCTCCAAGAAACTCTGGGATTGATCCTGAGAGAGCATTGGAGCTCAAGTTTATCTTCCACAATGTACTAAGCTGTCCATACTCAAAAGGGATATTACCAGTTAACTTATTACCAAACAAGGTTATAATCCTAAGTGATTTCAATCCTGACAAAGAAGGTGACAAAACTCCATCAAGATTAGTGTTCCACAACACAATCTTCACCACATTCCCATTAGAATTACAGAACACCCCTTGGTAATCTTCGCAAGGGCTATTACTAGGAATCCAAGAGCTCAAACTATCAAAAGGGTCGCTAGAAATGTTGCCTCTAAATTGAAGAAGAATCTCCTTCTCCGTGATTGGAGAGACTACAACCACCAAAAATTCAAGCAGACAAAATGCATAAAGGAACACAATGCAGTGGAGTGTTGTACCTCGAATTCTCATGTTCCCAACATAATCCCAGCATTATACTTTGCTGGATCCAGTTCTTGCTTCTGTGCCTCTGCTCACACAAAAGATTCCATTTTTCCCATTTCCAAAATTCAACATTTTGCTGTAAAGGGGTGGATGCGAAATTTTTGTCTTTTATACTATTGTTTGGGAATCTTCTCTATAGAAACGGTAAAGTGGGATCTCTGCTCTGGGCAGATTGTGTGTGTGGGTTAGTGTCAAAATAAAAAATAAAAAATTACAGTTTCAAGAAAGTTGAAGGTATCAAGGAGAGCTGGCATGGAGGAGTGAGTGGTTTGATGAAATGGAAAAACTGCCAAGCTTGGCTGGAAACAGACGCATTTGGGTGATTTATTTAATAGCTTTCTCTTTTGTGATGCATATGGCAAAGTGAAAAAACTGTGAGATTTGAGGGTTGCCTCCACGTGGTACAAGATGTAAAACTCAAGTCTCCATCTCTCTCTCACATTTCATTTCATTGCTGTCTGAAAGCTAATTAAATTAGTAGCATTCCATCACAAACAAGGGATGAAGCCATTCTGTCTGAAAGCTCAAGTATTTGACCATTACTGTGCTTTTACTTGTAAGGTCTGTTTCAGTACAGAAAAGAAGCATTTATTCTCTGCAACAACCACCAAGACTCTAAATAATTATTGGACTAGTATATAGAAATAAATTTTTTTAGAGGGAGTGTATTAAAGAAAAAAATGGTAAATGGGTAAAACTACCCTATTTTATGAAGTGTACTAGCGTGTAATCTGTCGAATTTTGACAGGTAATTATTTTAATTATATTTATAATTATAATAAATAAAATAATATTTATATCAAAATAATAAATGTACTATATAAATAACTATTTTATTATTTGTTCTCATCACAAAAATGTATAGTAACATGTGTTGAATATCCACACATATTTATATTTATAAATATAATTTATTACAATAATTGATTATCCGTCTCAATAAAGACTCACATATTAAAGAATAAACATTCATATACAAAATTAAGAGATTATAAATTAGAAAAAAAAAATTATATAAACATGTTGATAAAATGTTCGTACCCGTCAAGAATATATGTTACTCATACCCAGATAATTTGAATAACAAAACACTTAAAATTAGAGAAAATTCCACAAAGACATGTTGATAAATGTTCTTACCCGTCTAAAATATATATATTCGTACTCGTCCCAATTTTGATTAGTTACACGAACTCATTTAATATTATAAATATAAGATGTTACAAATTTATATATTTATTCCCGTTTATAATTTATATACTATTTTTAATCTCAAATTCAATTAAAATATATTTTTGTACTCATTCATGTCTCAATCTCTTATAGTAATATCCGCTACTTAAATAATATACTTCATTCGTCCTTCAAATAACTTCATATCTTTTCTTTGGGTCGTCCCTCAAATAACTTTATATCCATTTTGGGACACGATCTTTAATAACTTTCTTTATATTATTTACATATTATATATCAAATTAAAGCTTTTACCACAATCTTTAATTTGATATGCCTATTGAATATTTTTTATTAACTAAAAAATACTTGTTTAGGAAAAAAGAAGATAAAAATGAGAATAAAAAGGAAAAAGGAAAAAGTAAAAAGAAATAAAGAAAGTATGATAATTATAAAAAAAAAAGTTTCTGTGTTTAGTTTGAGATTTCTATGTTTAAATTTATGCTAAAGACTCTAGAATTGCAGAGATTTGAAATAAAAATCTCTCATGAAGCCACGTAGGACCTAAAATTAAGGAGGGGCAAGGAAATCCCAAACCGTATTATATAATGATGTGAAAATTTGTTTATTCCATAAAATGTACTCCCTCGGATCCCAAATAAATTTTTGATTTTTTTCGATCGATCATTAAAAGACTTTCTTTTTATTTTTATACACTATTCTATGTGTTCTGTTGGAGTATTGCTGTTACGGCTTGGATGTTATGGCTGGAGGTTTGGAGGCGCACAGAGTGGCAGCAGTTGTCGGCTATCGCGGGCTAGTGCTTGCTCGGCGGTTGGAGCTGGGTTTGTCGCGTGTATGCTGGTTGGGAGCGTTGGTCATGCCTTTTTACAACTTATGGGTGCGCTCATAGCTGGGGCTAGGTTGGTCGAGCTCCGTTGGTGGCTCCAGGGGATGGGGAAGTTCTCTTCTTCTACGTTTCGACGTTTGAGTTTTTATCTTAATCTCTTTTTGATTATTGACTTTTATTCGAACATCTTGTGGTCGTGCCCTTGCTAGGGGATTATGTTTTGGTTTTTTTTTTTTTTGGTTTGGTTTCTGAGAGCTGGAGCTAGAGTTGTCAACTGGGCTGGGCTGGCCCGGCCCGGTTGATCCCGCATGGAGTTAGGCCCAGCTCGGCCCAGGACCACATTTGAAATGGGCCGGTCCTGGGCCGGGCTTTTTAAAAAATATTGAACCCAGCCCGGTTTAGGACCACATGTTTAGTGGGCTTGGGCCTCAAATGGGCCGGGCCTCAACTAGGTCGGGCCTCAAATGGGTTTCGGTTAACAGAGTATTTTCGCAACTCCATTCAATCAAAACTCAAATGGTAGATATCTAATTAATATCTTTGAATCCTTTTTATTTTTGCCACTTGGAACAATAATATATTATGAGTCATTCATGTAGTATAGTTGGGAATAAAAACGAGAAGTGATAAAAACCAAAAATATCAGATAACATGTTAATAATAAATATGAATAATAAAAAAAATAGTAAGTGAAATAAATTTGAATATATATATTTGGTTTGCACCGGTTATTGAACCGGGCTTGGGCTGGTCCCGGGCTTGGGCTGGTCCTGGTCCTGGGCCGGGCTTGGGCTGGGCTTCTAATGATCCTGGTCCTGGGCTGGGCTTGGGTTTGATAAATGGCCCAAATGGAGCCCATTTGAAAGGGCTGGCCCGGCCCAATTAACTCATTCGATCGAGTGGGCTGGTCTTGGGCCGGTCCATGCCGGGCTTGGGCCGGTTCGGGCTGGGCCGGCCCGGCCCAGTTGACAACTTTAGCTGGAGCTGCTTGGGGGCAATGGTTAGGTCGGAGCTTTCGAAGTAGCACTAATCCGCTCGTTGTTTCTTACGGTCTTATTTTTAACGTTGTTTCTTGGGCTCTTTTTCGCTTTGGGTTTTCCTTAAAGATGTTTCAATGAGGCTTGACCCTGAGTCTGCTCTCTTGTGCTTTCTGGGGTTATAATTTTTCTTTTTTTTTCAGTTTCTTTTTTTTTAATATAGCCATAATTAATTATACACTACTCTATGATAATTAACTTTCCATTTATCCTTCTTTTTAAAGAATATTTACTAGAATAACATGTCTGACCCACACACTAATTTTGTAATCTAAAATAATTTATCTATTTTTTTTTTAACTTGGGGGAGTTGGGGAGGAGCAGTGGGGTTTGAACCCGAGACCTCACTGTTTACACAGGAGGTCGCACCGCTTGGTGTCCCCTTGGGGACAAAATAATCTATCTATCTATTAATATATTAAAGGGTTACATATTGGAGAGCCCACCACCATTCTCTATTCTAGGTGACACTCTCGTATTCTTCCATTCTTTTTTTTCTAAATACTACATTTTATGTTTTAAATAATAATTATCAATCCAATTAATTAATTGGTGTATATATAAGAATGGATTTTGAAAATAGTCACTTTGAAATAGTAAAATTATAAAATACCCATTAAGATAATTTTTTTTTTTAAAAAAAAATACCCACATTTACCATTTTATCCTTACATATAAAATTTTTACAAATACCCACAGTTCACTGGTTGTGAATTCAAGCTTTAAAACTCAAATTCACAATTGAATAACAAGTATTGGTTGTGAATTCAAGTTTTAAAGTTTGAATTCACAACTATAAATAGTGTTAGTTGTGAATTCACGTGAATTCACAACCAACACTATTTCAAGTTGTGAATTCACAACCAATACTATTTCTAGTTGTGAATTCACAACCAACGCTGATAATTTAGTTGTGAATTCATAAATTTGATTGTAAATTCAAGAACATTTGTACAAAATTGCGTGATTTTCATCAATTTCTTTGTTACTTACTCCCTCCGTCCGCAATATCGTTTCCACATTGTGGACGGCACGGGTTTTAAGAAAAGTGGTGGATTGTAGTGGATATGTAGTGAGTGGAGTTTGGGTCCCACAATTGTTGTGAGTGGAAGTTTGTGGACCCTACTTCTATAAATGAAAGTGGAAACGATATCGCGGACGGACCGAAATGGCAAATGTGGAAACGATATTGCGGACGGAGGGAGTATATTTTTTTTCGATTAAATTCAAATTGAATTTAACTTTTCCTCAAATTTCTCTTCTAAATGGCATACTTTCTTAAAGTAATTGAATAAGAACAATCTCCAAAATCTAGAATCCCTAAATTCCTCTCCATCTCAAATCCTGGAACCACCATGCCCAGGGTTTTCGAGACGACGGTGGTGGTGGCGTTCAGCAGCGAGCTCGCCGACCTTAGGCGATGCGGCGCCGTATTCAAGAGAGAGAGAGAGAGAGAGAGAGAGAGAGATTCCCCGCTACCGAGCTCCTCCTCCTCCTGCAGTTGTTGGTGATGACTGTGTAGTAGCTGACGAGGAGGAAGGCGCTGGCCAGCACGCCGATGATGGCAATGATCAGAGGGGAGAAAGTGGCGCCGGAATCATCGGACGACGGCGGAGTTAAGAGAGAAGAGAGAAAGAGAGTGGAGAGATGAGAGAGAGAGAGTGCGCATACCTAGAGAGTGAAAGAGGAGAGAGAAGAGATAGAGAGAGAGCTACGTCTGATTTTTTTTTAAAATTGTGTAGTGTATTTGTGAGATGTATTAGTGGGTATTTTTTTTAATTTTAATCTCAGGGGCAATTTAGTCATTTAACACAAAAAGTGGGTACTTTTTAAAAAAATTATTTGAGTGGGTAAATTTTAAGTTTACTAAAAAAAAGTGGCTACTTCCATATATTAACTCTATATATAATTGTTTTCTTTTCCTTATATATTTAGTCGTTACCTAAGCAATATTAATGTGCATTTATACAAGATGGATATAAATTTGAAAAATTAATATCCATTATATATATGATGATGTAATTTCAAATTTTTGCACTATATTTTTTATTTAGTAAATAATAATAATATTTACATCATATTTAACCATTATTTTTAATGAAGTAATTCATCTTTATATAAAATGCATATTAATATGAAAATACTAATCAATAAAGAAGCATACGGTCAATCTAAATCAATACAAAATATATTGGAATATGAAATGTATCGATTATATTGATATTGTTATAATTGTTAATTAAATATTAGTCAAAATGCACGCTAATGTAAATTTATTGCAATCTTTTTAATTATAGGAAAATCAAAATTTATTTATGCGGCCAATTAACTTTTAGAATGCATGAATTTTAGAATGCAACATAAATAAATATGGACTTTCCTATTATAAAAAAGATTGCAATAAATTTACGATAGCATGAATTTTGACTAATAAATATTTCATTAATAATTATAGCAATATCAATATAATCAATACATTTCATATTCCCATATATTTTGTATTGATTTGGATTGACCATATGCTTATTGATTTGGATTGACCATATGCTTCTTTACAGATTAGTATTTTCATATTAATATGCATTTTATATAAAAATGAATTACTTCATTAAAAATAATGGTTAAATATAATGTAAATATTATTTTTATTTATTAAATAAAAAATGTGCAAAAATTTAAAATTACATCATAATATATATAACGGATATGAAATTTCCAAATATATATGCATCTTGTATAAATGCCACTTTGGAATAGTAAATTTAAAAATTGTCCACTAAGATAAAAACTTAAAAAATTAGTCACGCTTACCATTTTATCCTTGCATATAAAAATTTAAAAATTACCCTTTAAAAAATCCGCGCATTTCACACCCAGTCGAATTCTCAACCAGGATTTATTTACAAAGTCACAAAGATACTTACAAACAGGATGCAATCAACTCTCAATTCTCTTATCAATAACTCTCAGTCAGCTTTTGTTAAAGGACGAACTATTACTGATAATATTTTTCTGGCACAGGAACTCATGCGCAAGTACAAGAGAAAAAAAGTCTCACCCCGGTGTGCTAAAGATTGACTTTCAAAAGGCGTATGATTCCATCTCTTGGGAGTTCTTGGACCAAGTCCTCCATAGGCTTGGTTTCCATCCAACTTTCATTCAGTGGATCATGACCTGTGTTACTGCAGCCACATTCACCATATCAATCAATGGGGGACACCATAAATTCATACAAGGCAGACGTGGGTTAAGGCAAGGGGATCCAATGTCTCCGTCCCTTTTTCTCCTTTGTTTGGAGTACTTATCATGACTCCTATAACTTAGGACCAGGGAGAAGGAGTTCAATTTCCATCCACGATGTGGAAAACTCAAAATAATCCACCTTGCATTTGCCGATGATCTTCTCCTTTTTGGAAGGGGAGATCTAGGATCAATGAAAATTTAAGATGACACCCTTAATGAATTTGCAGGAGCTTCATGTCTGAAAATTAACAAAGAAAAATCACAAGTGTTCATTGGAGGTGTCTCAGACCTGGATAAGCAAAAGATCCTCGATCTCTTCGGTTTTTTCCTTGGCCATCTTCCGATCAAATATCTTGGGATCCTCCTTGCATCAAAAAAGCTTCTTGTTAATCAATATGAGCCATTTATTAAGAAAATCTCTGATTCGATCAACAAATGGGCTAACATAAGCTTATCTTTGGCAGGTAGACTTGAGCTAGCCAGATCAGTCCTTCAAGGGATTGAGTGTTATTGGCTACAAATTTTTCCACTTCCCTCGAGTGTCATCGATCGGATCAATAGAATGGTCCGCAAGTTTGTATGGGGAAACTCTTCCAGCCCGGTGGCGTGAAAAAAAGTGTGTAGACCAAAAGAAGAAGGTGGCCTTGCACTAAGGGATCTCACCATCTGGAATAAAGCATTGTTGATCAAGAACCTTTGGAACATTCAGTCAAAAGCCGAGTCCCTTTGGATTCAATGGATACATGTTGAGTATATTAAGGACCGCAACTTCTGGCAAATTATGGAGCACAAGTGTGACTCGCCACTTGTTAAGAATCTTCTGAAAATGAGGGACGCTCAGTTGGCAAAACACAATAATGAAGAACAACAGGCCATAGACCGATTAGAATAATGGGCAACCAACAACCTCACGGCTGAAGCTTATGAGTTCTTTCGCCCCAAAGGGGAAAAACTTTTATGGCACAAAGTAATCTGGAAGAGTTTCATTCCACCCCGCTACTCAATCACTATGTGGTTTGCCCTACATGGAAGCCTTAAAACAGTGGACCGTATCGTGATAGTGTCTAAACTCTGTTCCATTTGTAATATGCACAATGAAACACATGACCACTTGTTTTTTAAATGTGCAGGAACTAAGTAAGTATAGGATCTCATCCGCGAATGGCTAAAGCTTAGGCAACAAATGAGCACGATCCCTAGTGCTATCAAACACCTTATAGCTAAAAAACAAGGATCCGCAATAATCCAAAAAGCTAAGCCGATGGCATTAGCTGTCACTGTAATACCCCGTTTCCTCGAGCTAAGTTTAGAATAATTTTGAACTTAGATTTAAGATGATTCACGCCGGATTGAGAAAAATAATTTAATTAATTCCAACAAAAATGATTTACAAAAGCATTTGTAAATATTTAAGTCATTTAAATTCTTGTGCATGGCATAATTATTTAAATGTGAGTATGTGAATTTATTTTCATATTGGGCCTTATGTTTTAATTACATTGAGTAGTAAAAATGAGAGCCCAACCCATCTCGACAAAGCCCAACCCATCTTTGATCCTTGATATTTTCGCTCCATCTCCACCGCCTCACTGTTATCTCTCTCCTCACCTTTAACTCCTCCGCAAGAACTCAAACAATAGCCAAGTTATTTCTCTCAATTCACTCAATTCTCTCTCGTTCCAACACGCCGGACGGAGCTTCAAGAACAGCAGCCGACCATCAGTATTTGATCAAACCTCTAAAGGTTCCACCTTTAACTCCCCTGCTACTTCACTTCACTTTTCGATTAAGAAACACAAATTCGTGTTCATGTATCTGTGTGTATGTATATGTATTTACCTGCATAACTTTTGAAAGAATAGATAAAGGTAGAGTCTTGATTTTGTGTTGCTTTAGAGTCGTGCCTTGAACGTGTTTATTTTGTGGAGTTGGCTGTGTGGGTGGATCAGTCGAGAGTAGATGAGAGTTGAGGACGGCGGCCGTGGCTTGTTGCGGTCGCCGGGGACAAAGGGAGGTGACGGCGCTTCGCCGTTGCCAAGGAGGTGATCGGCGTGAGCTGTACTGGTAGGCTGAGAAAGAGAGAGTCGGCGGATGTTCAGAGGTTGGGGGTGAAGAGATGAGTAGGGAGATGAGAGCAGAGCAGAGATGAGTAGGGAGATGAGTGCAGAGATGAGTAGGGAGATGAGTGCAGAGCAGAGTAGCGAGAGCGCAGAGCAGATGAGATAAGAGCAGAGCAGAGATGAATAGGGAGATGAGTGAAGAGCAGAGCTGACCGGAAGAGCTGAAGAGCAGAGCTGACCGGTAGAGCTGAAGAGCAGAGCTGACCGGCAGAGCTGAAGAGCAGAGCTGACCGGCAGAGCTGAAGAACAGAGCTGACTAGCAGAGCTGAAGAGAAGAGCTAGATTTGCAGAGCAGAGCTAGATCGCAGAGCAGAGCTAGATTGCAGAGTAGAGCTAGATCGCAGAGCAGAGCTAGATTTGCAGAGCAGAGCTAGATCGTAGAGCAGAGCTAGATTGCAGAGCAGAGCTGGGATACCAGAGCTGAGAGACCAGAGCTGGGATACCCGAGCTGTAGAGCAGAGCTGGGATAGCCAGAGCTGGTAGAGACCAGAGCTGGTTAACGTAGCAGAGCAGAACCGAGTAGAGTATTTGGGCATATTTTAAGTAAACACTTATATGCTTAAGTATGAAATGAGTCATGCATTGCATCATGATTTAATTGGTTTTATAATTCCAATTACAAAAGAAAGATGAGTAAGAATATTGTTGGTGTTCTTAACTCAAGAGAAATGTTTTCAATTATTTATTCATTAAATTTTGAAAACCCGGCTAAGTGAATCATAGAATGTTAAGCACTTTACCGTGACTTGAGTTTAGATTTAAAGAGACCTATTGAGAATAGATTTCTTGTAGGCCTTGAACATCAGGAGGATTAGCACTGCTATTCCGATTCAGATATAAGTTAAACGATATGCTTTGCCTATTCAGGTGGGCTTGTTTTCCAAATGTATGATTGAGCTAATGAGCTTAAATGTTCGTGAAATATAAACTGTTTATCCAATAAAATATTTTTGTGCACTCTACCATGTTTAAGGCTCGCCACAACGAATCAATTGAGGTTCTCTTATAGCCTAACACGTTATTTGAGAATTGTGTACACTTGTTAGCTAACTCGGTGGGTTGATCTCCATCGGGCACTAACCAGAGGCGTTATAAGGGTGCTCGACGGGATGTGTTCCGGAGCATAGTAATGATAGGCCTGTCTGGATTAATTTCCGAGGTTTATTTTACTTGGCTGTGTTACGCCCTCAGTTCAAGTCAGCGGGAGGCAGAGATCCGTCGGTGACTAAATGGTCCGAGATCATAGCGAGTAACAGAATGGAGTGTGCAAACGCGCACAAAATAGTTAAGTATTATATGAAATGTTTTAACATTCTTAGAAGTTATTTCACTTCAAAACCTTGTAAGTCATGTCAGTCAGATTATGAAATGTTTCAAAAGTTGCAGCCCACTAAGTACATTAGTACTTAGCCCAAATATTTTCAAATGTTTTTCAGGTTAATGGCTGGTGCTGATGGGGCGAGCTGAGGCTAGAGTTCAACTCCTTATTTTGACTTCCGCTGTAGAACTAGCTAGTATATGTATTTTGTTTTCCTTAACTTAAGACCTTTATGCTATGACTCTAAACGACATCTTTTTTTGAGTCGAGACTTTTAAATTCGCAAGTATTTCATTCTATAAATGTTGGTTATCTGAAGCATGACACTAAACTTGTGATCCTGAAGTTATTGTGTTTGTTGATTGATTTGTATCACTTGAATACCTGTCTTTCTTCATCCAAAGGGGCTAAGCCCGATTGTTATCCCTTTTATTCGGATTTCACAAGGTTTTTCCCTTGTTCATTTTAAATGATGAGTCGTACCCCAGTTATAGTTATTTCAAGAATTGGGGTGTGACAGTCACAGTCAATCACCTTTGGTTTGCTCGCAACAAAGTCATCTTTGAGGATGAACCCTTCGATATCAAAAGGATTATCAAGAACATCCAGAGTGATACTTATAGATGCCTCAACGAAATCTTCCCTCCGAAAGAAGTGCGAGCTCACATGGAACTTAACACTCTCGTGGCAAATACAAGGGGCATAACTCGATGACGTTATCAGCTCCTCTCCACCGAGACTGACCAGAGCCTGCCCAGCAATGCCCAATGATCCATGCACCTGAGATTGGCACTCGGCTTGAAAAATAGGGGATAAGTATAAACAGACTCGTGCTTTGTTTATACCTATTGCACCTAATGCATTTGAACAAACAATATCACAAGCACACATGATCATTGTTATTATCAACTTGTAATAAAGTCACTCCTTTTATTTTTGTTAAAGACTCATGACCCCTGCCCCCAATCCATAGGATTGTAGCGGTTGGCTCCCCCTTGGGTATGCCCAAGAAGATAGTTTGTAATTTCTTTGTTCGGTTATCTTTTATTTTATTTTAATAAACGTATTTTTCATCAAAAAAAAAAAAAAATTGGCCGCACCTCGCACTCCATAGCTTCCAGGTCATGGGTTCAAAACCCATTGAATCCGTTTCTTTCATTTTTTTTTACCTCTTTTTCCTTTTTTACTCTTATTTCTTGCATTTTTTTTTGTTTTCTTTATATATATGCGTTTTTATTTGTTTTTCTCTTGTTTCTTGCATTTTTTTTTGTTTTCTTATATATGCATTTTTATTTGTTTTTCTTCAGTTTTTTATTTTTATTTTTGTTAGCTTCTTTATTTTTTTATTTAATTTTTTTATTTTCAACACTTTTTTCTATTTTTTTTATTTTTTTAATATTACCTTTACTCATATCAATGTTTATTTTTTCTTACAACTATAATTAGTTAACCAAATAATTAAAATTATAAGTTTTCATGAGTAAAATTAACAATCTCCGTGAAAAAAGTAATAATTTTGAAATATTACATTTCTTCTTATGAATAACTATTTTGTTTTCATTAAGATTATACTTACTTTTAATAAGTTTATGTAGTAGCCCGCTCTTTTATTTTATTTTTTTATTAAGACCAGTGATTACAATAATTGTTATATTGCCTCTTCAGTTACGGTAAATCCAGTGTTTAGTTATCAACTAATTCAGCTCAGAAATCTGAATTTGATGCCATTGCGTGATATGATCGCAATTGAATTATTGAATCATTCAATAATTTATTTTCCAGTTTAATAACTGACTTAGCAAAGTCAAGTTATTAATTTATATGCGATAGAAATATTATTTCTATTATTTACTTGGAAGTCGTGATCTAATTCCGAATTGAAGAACGAGTTAAATTAGATATTTAATTCGTAGAGAGTTATAACGAAGCGTCGTTATTTAGTAGAACCCAATATTAGTTTTACAAATACTTGATTAATTAATCAAGGCAGGAGATTTTTATTAGTCACCTCAATTCTATTTACTTACAATCATCATTTTTCTTTCACACTCTCTACGCTCCTACACTATTCCTACACTATTCCTTCAACGCAACATCATACTGCAACAATTTTTTCAAAGTTGCAATATATTCCATGCAATCCAAAAAGTCAAGATATGAGGAAAAGAAGATCACGAAAGAAACAAAATTTTCAAAGATGGCAGTAGAAAATCACGCCAATATCCACAATTTTCAAAAGCTGCAGATTTCCATCGTCTGCAATCCAAAATCTTCAAAGATTCTACAGTAATCTTCTCCTACTCCCTACACAAATTTCAACCTTCATAATTTCCATTGTCTACGGAATCCACTTATAAATACATAGCATATCAGTTAACACACAGCTCACTCCACTCTAGCAAGAACCACACCCGTGCAGAGAAAGTGAAGCCAACAAGCTTCAAAACACAACTTTGCATACTTCTTAAGCTCAAGTGAGCTCCCTTCGTCGGCCCGTTTCTTCGCCGACCAGCCACTAGGCCGTGAACCAGGAACGTGTACTTGTTCCTCCATCTTCAGGCTACCAAATCCAACAATCGAAAGGCCGAAGCCTTCTTTGTATTTGCCTGACCAAAGGCCGCAATATCCTTCGGAGGCCAACGTCGAATTCCCGACTTAGCCACCGGCCAACTTACGGCCTTCGTTTCTCACTATCCTTACGACGAAAAAGGATCGAGAAACCACCGTTGTGTAGCCTGATCTACCTCGCACGAGGAAGACTAAGTCGTAGACCTTCGCGGCTAAACACCATCGCGGAACGACGACCAGAAAAACCCCCGGTGAACAACTTTCATTAGTGCTCACTTGGACAGGGGTAAGTTGACGCCCTTATTTCGATGCATTCCCGTTTCTATTATATTATGGGAAATTTCTGGGGTATAGATGGGAGTGTGGTGAATATTTGTACAAAGTTTCATGTCATTTGAACTTTGTTTACTACCCTTTTAAAATTCAAGATGTCTACTGCCAGTATCTGCTGAAACTGTCATGAGGAAGATGATTAGGTTAATTATTTCAGTAACCATATGTTGATATTTAGCTCTCACATTTTTATTGTATAACGATATATGTGTTAGCTAACTGCATATACAATTTTAGGTCATTCCGGTAACGTTAGCTAGTTTTAAAAAATCTGGACTTTCAGTTGGCAGAAACTGCCGAATCTGGTAGGCGATGGGAAAATCGCTATATCTCTTAAACTACTTGGAGTTTTTCAACATACTTTTTTTTCAATTAAACTAGACTCAAAGAGGTTTCTATTGATATAAAATTAGACTCCATATGAGTTCGGAGTCAAAGCAGTTTATTAGTTGAAGTTGAGTCTCTACAGTTTTGTTGAGATGAAATGATTCAAAATAATTCATATTAAGGATTTTAAAGTTCTATTCGACCACGCTAGACGAGAATTAGCTAAATCTATTAACGAGGATTAATAGTAGAATTCCCGATTATCGCTCAGAAGATTAGTTCATGCATACAAGATTCATGCACAGTTAAATTACGCTTTCTCATTAATTGAGAATTTTTTTTCGAGCCAATGTCTTATTTTATATTCTCGTGATTAAGGTCAAACGCGAGAGTAAGAATTACTCAAGGAGTCACAGTACCTTAGCAAAACCTTGCTATCAGGTGGGCAATTTCTTACGCGTAAGATAAAATGCTATTAAAGAACTATGCAAGTTTTATGCTTTATTATGCCTAAATGAGTTAAGCTTTATTATGCTTCACGCTAAATGATTTACGCTATGCTGTTTATACTATTTACGCCTATGTAATTTATGCTTTGTTACGCTTTAATAATTTACACTATGCTATTTACTTTATTATGCTTAAATGAGTTAAAACTTTATTTCTCTTTATTATCTACGCTTGTCACGCTTTAATAATATACGCTATGCTATTTACGCTTAATTACGACTTAAATTTTTATTATTTATTATTTATGCTTTGTTACGCTTTTAAGTGATTTACGCTTAAGTGAGTTACGCTTTGTTACGCGCCTATGTGGTTCACGCTTTGTTACGCTTTAATGCTTTACGCTTATTATTTAACGCCTATGTGAGTTACGCTTTAATGCTTTATGCTTATTATCTAATGCTTATGTGATGATGTTAACGAAATCGATTCCTGAGCGGATAGCTATCTTGTCAGGATATATATTTATATATGCAACGCGACCGTGAGTCAATGAGAGGGTTGGCCGGTCAAACGTCCGTTGAGGGAGGCCTCCCTCAACGGTACGATGCTAGCGTCTGTTGGGGGAGGCCTCCCTCAACAGTACGATGCCGTGTCCGCTGAGGGAGGCCTCCCTCACGGCGCGATGCCTGTGTTCGTTGAGGATCTTCCTCACGACACGATACTTATTGATATGACTTTTGATGATGAGGAATGCACTTACGCTATTTATGAATTTGAAAATGATAGTATGCAAAGAACTTGAAAGAAGATTCATGTCGCTTATATGATGCTGTGATTGATGATAAAATGTTAAGCTTATAATTTAGTTTTTGGCAACTGCCCACTAAGTACTTTTGTACTTAGCCCTGCATATGTTTATGAATGTGCAGGTTGAGCTGTGATGAACGATGAAGTGTTGCTGAGTGGAGCTTTTGTCGAACTTAGAATAGGCTCAGAAAGGATATGTGTCTGCATACATGTATCTCAGTCTTGCCTTCCGCTGCAAACACTGATTATGATTTAGTCAAGTCTATAACTATATGCCAATTACTCTTCAAAGAAATATCTAATGCTTACTCGGGTTCATCAAGTATTTTTTTTTAATTATATGCGTCAATGCTTCAATGTCTTAAATTTTATTTCAAGAATTAATGCTAGATATTAATGTCTATAATCGAGTTATGAATGAGTCAAATGTGCCCTTTCTAAACCCCGCTTCTTAAATCCCTTCCCTAGTCACGATTTCCCGGATTAATTATCTCTAATTAAGGCCGGTCGTGACAGAATGGTATCAGAGCAGTTCGTTTGCTCTGAGTCTAAGAGTTTATTTAAGCCAAACTTAGAATGGAACACTAAAGTGTCTAGAGTTCAATCGACAAAGCTCAGCACTTCATCGCATCACACTCAACGAAGCAGAATGGTAAGCTCTTCCATGTTTTGAGTTAATGTTTACGAAAAGTGCGAATTATCGTAATAACAAAGTGTGTAACTGTCAATAGCTATGTTATGTTTGAAGGAAATGATTTACGCAAGCACGGTTAAGTATGCCTATGGTAAGAGTCCCTATGAACATAGAGCTATTAAGATATGAGATCACCACTACGACAGAACATAGAAGCAAACATACAAGAAATTCGATTGTATCTTTTGGTGACTATAGTGAAGACAACAAGATAAGTGATACGTATAGAATAAATTTTTAAACTCGTGATTTTATAGCCGCTATAAATCTCCATGACTTATGCCTAAGTATCCAATTTAGATGATGTGATATTATATGCTTAAGAATTTTTATGACTCATGGATTTGAGATGCTAATGACCCTTAAAGCTTATTACATCAATGTTGTCATTGAAGTCATGACTTGTTTGCAAGTTATAATAAGTTGACCTTACAAGAATTCTTTTGAGGCTTGTATTAGATTATGCTAGAGTGTACTAATTGACACATCCCTGCTATCAGAATACCGCCTAAGAGGGGTCGCTCTGTGAGAAGCAATAACAATCGCAGAAACCATAATGCCATACCGGAAGAACCCAAAATGATCGAGATACTTGAAATAATTTGCGATCAAGAAGTGTAGAAGATAAGGGACAAATTAGTTACCTTAAGCATCTCGGAGTATGCAAATTTCGGGACGAAATTTTTGTTAAGGGAGGTAGTATGTAGTAGCCCGCTCTTTTATTTTATTTTTTTATTAAGACCAGTGATTACAATAATTGTTATATTGCCTCTTCAGTTACGGTAAATCCAGTGTTTAGTTATCAACTAATTCAGCTCAGAAATCTGAATTTGATGCCATTGCGTGATATGATCGCAATTGAATTATTGAATCATTCAATAATTTATTTTCCAGTTTAATAACTGACTTAGCAAAGTCAAGTTATTAATTTATATGCGATAGAAATATTATTTCTATTATTTACTTGGAAGTCGTGATCTAATTCCGAATTGAAGAACGAGTTAAATTAGATATTTAATTCGTAGAGAGTTATAACGAAGCGTCGTTATTTAGTAGAACCCAATATTAGTTTTACAAATACTTGATTAATTAATCAAGGCAGGAGATTTTTATTAGTCACCTCAATTCTATTTACTTACAATCATCATTTTTCTTTCACACTCTCTACGCTCCTACACTATTCCTACACTATTCCTTCAACGCAACATCATACTGCAACAATTTTTTCAAAGTTGCAATATATTCCATGCAATCCAAAAAGTCAAGATATGAGGAAAAGAAGATCACGAAAGAAACAAAATTTTCAAAGATGGCAGTAGAAAATCACGCCAATATCCACAATTTTCAAAAGCTGCAGATTTCAATCGTCTGCAATCCAAAATCTTCAAAGATTCTACAGTAATCTTCTCCTACTCCCTACACAAATTTCAACCTTCATAATTTCCATTGTCTACGGAATCCACTTATAAATACATAGCATATCAGTTAACACACAGCTCACTCCACTCTAGCAAGAACCACACCCGTGCAGAGAAAGTGAAGCCAACAAGCTTCAAAACACAACTTTGCATACTTCTTAAGCTCAAGTGAGCTCCCTTCGTCGGCCCGTTTCTTCGCCGACCAGCCACTAGGCCGTGAACCAGGAACGTGTACTTGTTCCTCCATCTTCAGGCTACCAAATCCAACAATCGAAAGGCCGAAGCCTTCTTTGTATTTGCCTGACCAAAGGCCGCAATATCCTTCGGAGGCCAACGTCGAATTCCCGACTTAGCCACCGGCCAACTTACGGCCTTCGTTTCTCACTGTCCTTACGAAGAAAAAGGATCGAGAAACCACCGTTGTGTAGCCTGATCTACCTCGCACGAGGAAGACTAAGTCGTAGACCTTCACGGCTAAACACCATCGCGGAACGACGACCAGAAAAACCCCCGGTGAACAACTTCCATTAGTGCTCACTTGGACAGGGGTAAGTTGACGCCCTTATTTCTATGCATTCCCGTTTCTATTATATTATGGGAAATTTCTGGGGTATATATGGGAGTGTGGTGAATATTTGTACAAAGTTTCATGTCATTTGAACTTTGTTTACTACCCTTTTAAAATTCAAGATGTCTACTGCCAGTATCTGCTGAAACTGTCATGAGGAAGATGATTAGGTTAATTATTTCAGTAACCATATGTTGATATTTAGCTCTCAAATTTTTATTTTATAACGATATATGTGTTAGCTAACTGCATATACAATTTTAGGTCATTCCGGTAACGTTTGCTAGTTTTCAAAAATCTGGACTTTCAGTTGGCAGAAACTGCCGAATCTGGTAGGCGATGGGAAAATCGCTATATCTCTTAAACTACTTGGAGTTTTTCAACATACTTTTTTTTTCAATTAAACTAGACTCAAAGAGGTTTCTATTGATATAAAATTAGACTCCATATGAGTTCGGAGTCAAAGCAGTTTATTAGTTGAAGTTGAGTCTCTACAGTTTTGTTGAGATGAAATGATTCAAAATAATTCATATTAAGGATTTTAAAGTTCTATTCGACCACGCTAGACGAGAATTAGCTAAATCTATTAACGAGGATTAATAGTAGAATTCCCGATTATCGCTCAGAAGATTAGTTCATGCATACAAGATTCATGCACAGTTAAATTACGCTTTCTCATTAATTGAGAATTTTTTTTCGAGCCAATGTCTTATTTTATATTCTCGTGATTAAGGTCAAACGCGAGAGTAAGAATTACTCAAGGAGTCACAGTACCTTAGCAAAACCTTGCTATCAGGTGGGCAATTTCTTACGCGTAAGATAAAATGCTATTAAAGAACTATGCAAGTTTTATGCTTTATTATGCCTAAATGAGTTAAGCTTTATTATGCTTCACGCTAAATGATTTACGCTATGCTGTTTATACTATTTACGCCTATGTAATTTATGCTTTGTTACGCTTTAATAATTTACACTATGCTATTTACTTTATTATGCTTAAATGAGTTAAAACTTTATTTCTCTTTATTATCTACGCTTGTCACGCTTTAATAATATACGCTATGCTATTTACGCTTAATTACGACTTAAATTTTTATTATTTATTATTTATGCTTTGTTACGCTTTTAAGTGATTTACGCTTAAGTGAGTTACGCTTTGTTACGCGCCTATGTGGTTCACGCTTTGTTACGCTTTAATGCTTTACGCTTATTATTTAACGCCTATGTGAGTTACGCTTTAATGCTTTATGCTTATTATCTAATGCTTATGTGATGATGTTAACGAAATCGATTCCTGAGCGGATAGCTATCTTGTCAGGATATATATTTATATATGCAACGCGACCGTGAGTCAATGAGAGGGTTGGCCGGTCAAACGTCCGTTGAGGGAGGCCTCCCTCAACGGTACGATGCTAGCGTCTGTTGGGGGAGGCCTCCCTCAACAGTACGATGCCGTGTCCGCTGAGGGAGGCCTCCCTCACGGCGCGATGCCTGTGTTCGTTGAGGATCTTCCTCACGACACGATACTTATTGATATGACTTTTGATGATGAGGAATGCACTTACGCTATTTATGAATTTGAAAATGATAGTATGCAAAGAACTTGAAAGAAGATTCATGTCGCTTATATGATGCTGTGATTGATGATAAAATGTTAAGCTTATAATTTAGTTTTTGGCAACTGCCCACTAAGTACTTTTGTACTTAGCCCTGCATATGTTTATGAATGTGCAGGTTGAGCTGTGATGAACGATGAAGTGTTGCTGAGTGGAGCTTTTGTCGAACTTAGAATAGGCTCAGAAAGGATATGTGTCTGCATACATGTATCTCAGTCTTGCCTTCCGCTGCAAACACTGATTATGATTTAGTCAAGTCTATAACTATATGCCAATTACTCTTCAAAGAAATATCTAATGCTTACTCGGGTTCATCAAGTATTTTTTTTAATTATATGCGTCAATGCTTCAATGTCTTAAATTTTATTTCAAGAATTAATGCTAGATATTAATGTCTATAATCGAGTTATGAATGAGTCAAATGTGCCCTTTCTAAACCCCGCTTCTTAAATCCCTTCCCTAGTCACGATTTCCCGGATTAATTATCTCTAATTAAGGCCGGTCGTGACAGTTTAAAATGTACATTTCTTAGCAAAAATGTATACTTATGTTTGTTCGCGATTTTATTTGACACGCCGCAAGTGTACGGGTGCAATTATGTATAGCAGTAACAAGGTCGAATCCACAGAGACTGAATTAATCAATTCATATCCTAAATTATTCTATTCTATCTGGACAAACGAAATTTAGAGTTTTGGTTCTGAAAACAAATTAAAAAAATAAACACTGGGAAGAAAATAAATCAAACTATGAAAATGTAGAGTAACAAATAAGAGAAGATTTCCCAAGGTAAAGGTTTCAACAGATTCTCCTATCTAACATGTTCAATTCAATTAATAAGATGATTCTTAAGACAATCTCTAAGCTAGTTCATACCCACTCCCGTGGCATACAAACCGTTAATTACATGCAAGGTTACCATCCCTGGATCACACTTCTAACATGTAACTCCTAAAAGTTTCTAGGATTAAATGCCCTCACAATTATCAATTTCCTTTAGAATTAAAATAAATGTGTTCTATGTTCTTAGTTCAGGTAATAATCATCATCTCCCGATCTCAAATTAAAACCTATGATTATACTAAATTGGTGATTAAGCAATAAAGCAAACTATTATAACAAGAACATAAAAAGGAATAATAATCTCAATTAATTGAATCAAACAGTTAGAAATTCAAATCATGTCTACTCCCTAAACCCTGGGAAAAAGAGATTTTAGCCACACATAGACATATGACTAAAAATCAATATCTCAAATAAACAAATAAACATTCAATAATAAAAATCATAGTAAAGTTGAGATTCTTCTGTTCTTGCTCCAATGATGTTCTCTGTCTCTTCAAAGCTCTCCAAAAGATGTAAAAAATGATAGAAGGTGATCAAAAGGTCTGAAGAATGAGTTCTTGGGGAGTATTTATATGCTCTAGGTCAAGTAGGACTCAAAATACCCCAAAATCGCGTATACAGATAAAAATCCGAAAATTGGGCGGAAATACGGCGACTCGCGCGGCCGCATGGCTAGCCCGCGTGACCTCGCGGCCGCGTGGCTGGCCCGCGCGGCCCTCTAGAGCTTCATGCTCCGTCGCGCGGCCGTGGCATGCGGCCGCATGCCCGGACCGCGCGACCTCTGGCGCGTGCGCTTCGACCCGCGAACTTCCCAACGCTCGTTCTTCCTCGTCCGATGTCTGAATTGACCTCCGTTTGTGCCTACGGACTCGTCTCTTCATGTACTTCTCTCTATATCCTCAAACTCATCCCAAATCGAGTCCAACACCTGTAAAAACAACACGAGCATGTACGAGTAGTCTATTCCACAGAAAATATGCAATTTAAACCATAGACAACTCAACAACTCAATAAGAGACGCCTAAAACACTAAAGAATAACGCGATAAAGGAGTGAAAAATGCATGTAAATCAATGTTAATATAAGTATTTACCTTCATTCAATATAATGTATTATATAAACTAAATCCTAAACCTTGAAAACTAAACCCTAAACCTTGAACACTAAATCTTGAACCTTAATAGAAATATTTACTTTTCATAAGCATAAGATATACATTTGTTCGCACAAATGTATACTTATGTTAATATAAGCATAAAATATACATTTGTTAGCACAAATGTAGACTTATGTTAATATAAGTATTTACTTTCATTCAATATAAGTATTACATTTTCTAGACGTAATTTTTACTTTCATTGAAAATAAGTACTCCCTCCGTCAACCAATTAAAGCCCCATTTGAGGGTGGGCACAGAGACTAAGAAAGCTGAAAAAAGTGTTGTGGGTGAAATATAAGGATAGTTGACTAAAGTAATAAAGTAGTTGACTAAAGTGTTAAAGGTGTTGTGTGGTGGGTCCACTAGTGATAAAATGTAATAAATATAGAATGTAAAAATGATAAAGTCGTGGGTCCATTAGTAGCAAAGGGTAGTAAATATAGAAAAAGAAGAAGAGTAAAAAAGTACAAAAAACACAATAGGGCTTTAATTGGTGGACAAAAATTTAAGTGCAAGTAGGACTTTAATTTGTGGACGGAGGGAGTATTACTTTTCCTATTATTAATTAAAAAGTGCGCAAAATACTAAGAAATTTGAAATTAAATTTTAAAAAATCAATTTTACATTTCATAATACAAATATTTATTTTCAATCAGTGTAAGATATACATTTGTTGGCACAGATGTATATTCATATTAATATAAGAATTTAATTTTATTTAATATAAAATATTATACTCCCTCTGTCCACGAAAGAAATTCATATCTTTCCTTTTTGGGACGTCCACAAAAGAACTTCCTATCTATTTTTGGACTATACCCCACCACTTATAATCCTCTTATTTTTCACTTTTCACAACTCCCAATATTAATTATAACACCTTTTCACCACTCCCAATACACTCAATTACCTTTTATCCACTTTTAATACACTCAACAATATTTTTTCTTAAAACTCGTGCCACTCCCTCCTAGGAAGTTCTTTCATGGACGGAGGGAGTATTTTCTAAACCCTAAACCTTGAAAACTAAACCCTAAACACTTGATTGATTGAGTTTAGAATATAAGATAAATGACTATTTTCATACATTATAAGTATTACATTTTCTGACGTAATGTTTATTTTCATACATAATAATTTAGAAACATTACAAGTAAATGTTCTTATGAATAAAAATAAACATTATAGTGAGGAAATGTAATATTTTATAAACATTACCTTTCATCACATCAATAGTTACGTTTTACAACAATGATAATTACTTTTTATTACTATAATAATTATTTGACCAAATAACTAAAAGTATAAGTTTTCATAAATAAAAGTAACACTTATCATAAACAAATGTTACAAGTTTAAAACATTATATTTGTTCAAGTTAATAATTACTTGATCAAATATTGCCTAAAAAAAAATATGTGTCCAAATAAATTAAAGAAGCGGTAAAACAGAATAAAAAATTGATAAAAATCCCACGATTTAATTTTCATGTAGCAAATCCCCAAATCAATATGTTCATGAAGATAATTACTTTTCATCATAACAATATTTACTTTGAAATACTAACTCATAAATAAATAAATAAATATAAAAAACAGTAAAAAAGAATAGATATTAAAAAAACAAAAATTAAAAGATAAAAACAAAAAATAGAAAAAAAAATTGAGAAAGATATAAAAAAATGCAAAAGAAAAACAGTAAAATAATAATAAAAAAACATAAAAGAAAAACAATAAAAAGAAAAAAAAAAGAACAAAATCGCAAAAATGCAAAAAAGATTAAAAGAAAGAACAAATCCAGCACAATATGTGGCTAAAGGGATTCGAAGTCAACAAATATAATGGTCCGCAGTTGCCAACAAACCAAGTCATGCCTTTGTAATTACTTGTTAAAATCTTTCTATATACTTAAAACTAATGCGGGTCGGGTCAAACGGGTCAAACCCGTCGCATCCTATGCGGTTGGTCGCATAGGATAATTTGCGAAATTTCTAAGTTTTTGTCATCAGTTAATTTGTGAAAATTGTTATAAATATAAATTTATATAATATTATTTACTGAATAATATTAATAATAATACCATATGTGATTTGCGGTTTAATTTAATTTATATTTTTCAAAACTCAAACCTAAACCGTGACCGGTTTAAGGATATAAACTAACTCATATTTTTGAAATAGTAACAAACTAAATCGCATAAATACGATTTTATCCAATTTAATTTAAGATTTAGATTAAATTATGAACACACTTGTCAAATCCCTTATGTTTTTGTTTTTGGAACACTTTTCATAGGCTGGACAGCCACAAACAAAATGCAAAGAGAGATGTAGCATACAAGTTAAAAACAATTCCGAAGAAAAGGTCACGTAAATGATTTAAATCATAAAACGTCACAACAGTGTAGTTCATACCATAAAAAGACACCTGAAAGAAAAGAAAAAAAGTTCATCCTTAGAGAAATTATATCCCCATTTAAAATAAGAAAATAAGGACTCAAAATGGACCATTTCTCTTTTTCCTTAATTAATTCCATTTTTTTCCTTCTTTTTCCCCCTTTGTTTTTTAGAAAAAAAGTCTGGCTTTTTTTAAGCTTTAGAACGTAGAGATATACACCAATTAGAAAAGCTGGACAGCATCACAGGCCCCGCAACAGAGTTTACAAGGTTTGTTAGCAGGAGGTCGCTAAGCACCTACATTTTTTTTTCCAATAAGATTTCTTATTTTCCCGAGCGATGGCTCGAACCTTCAACCTAATGGTTAGAAGGAAAACATCCAACCAACTGAGCTGCACTTCATTGTCTCGATAAGCACCTATGTTAGCTCGAGGTTCTCATTTCTCAGCGACCGTGATACCTTGCACAATATATCATCCCTTTCTCAGAAAAAATAAAAAAAGAAATTATACACACAATGCACTACATCTTACTACAAACATTCTAAACAACAAATTAAGGCATAGATTTACATGTACGCATTCATAACACTGCTGAGTCGTTTGACATAAGTCACATAACTTATTAAGTGAAGCCAAGGTAATAGAGCTTGGATGGCTTCTTGTAAGATAACCTTTAGTAGCCGATATTGGGACTATATACAGATCATGATGAGGAGGGTAAGGAAGGAAGCAAGAAGCGTATCATCAGTTGTGATGCCCAACTCCCTTTTCCCCTCCCGGCCGATAAGTGGGTCTCAAAAGAATGAGCAGCCAACTTATAAACTCACCAGACGACGAAACCAGTTTGTGTATACACTACGGGTGGTGTATAATTGCAATAGAAAGCAATAATCTAGCCACATGTAATATAGCGTATTACTGCAAGACTAGCACCTCTTCCATCTGCAGTTCCTTCAGTCGTCTTTTTGCATACAATGTAACGAGAACGGTTGCTGCCGCTGTAATGCAAAAGCCAGCAATGTTGAACAAGATCTGAGAACCCGACATAGTTTGTCGATCATCTGTAGCATCGGCTAGAGTTTGTATGATGATTCCACTGTAGTTAAAGTAATAACACATTAGTCAGTAATGAGAAAACATAAAAAAAGAAAATTGCTTGTGTAGTTTATTGCATCCAAGACATTACATGAAACCAGAAGGAAAAGAAACGCAAAAAGGGAAAATACAAAATAAAAAAGTATTTCATCATAAACATGATATGATACCTCAGCTGATCACATATACTAAAGCCAAGCAGCATGCCGATTATAGAGGCAAAAAGTATACATGACAAAGAGGAAAGCATGCATAACTCGATAAGAATCAACTTCACTATCTTTGTAGAAATGGTGGATCAAACAGTATAAACAGTATTGTAAAATCTCCAATTGGATTGTATTTCCCCCCACATTGTGCCATGATGCAAGAAAGTATGTAAGATCTTAAAGCTGGATACCCGCGGTGCATGTCAAATGCATCTTTGCAATCAAGAGGATACAGCAGAAATATTATTAAAGGCACACAGAAGATAAAACAATATCCAGCCAGAATTTATGAAAACATTAATGTTACAAAATTGAATGACATGCACAAGGAAAACAAACATATTGTTTGTTTGTCCATCTACATATCAATAAGGGAGGGAGGGAGGAAGAGAACTAACGTGTAAAGTGTAAGAAATATTTCTGGCACCATCCCCACAAGTGTCCCTAACAAGTAAGGACCAAACTTCACATCTGTAGCTACGGCACAATAGTTATATATGATGTAAGGGAAAGGAGAAATCCTAATGAGTGCGACAGCTCGGAACTGATTAAACAGACTTCCCTCGCCAGCCAATCTTATCACAGAAGCTCGCTTAGGATATCTCTCTAACCACACCTACAAGTGAGAAAAAGGAACATTAAGTTTGTAATGTGTATTTGAGCATAAAACATTAAAAATAACAAAATGAAAAGAGATATAAAAATCATATATCACTATCAGTACTTGGATTTTGTGGTAAAAGAGTGAGCCAATGAAATACGGAAGAGAGACACCAAATATGACTCCTCCAACGACCAGCAAAAATCCATAACCATATCCGAAAGTCATCCCAGCAAGCCACATAGACGGTGAAGAAGGTAAAAGGATAGATGGAAATATTGTCAGAGAACCAAATATTAAAAGTACTAGCTGCTTTGTGCTGAACGATTCTCTCTCCCAATTAATTAAGGGGATGATCTCCTGGAAAAGTATACATCACACTTAGTTAAAATTGGAACTGCTAAAGAATGAAATGATGAACAGATGCTAAAACAGTGAAAATTATATCCAGACTTCTCACTTGATCTTAGGCACAGACATTACAAGTATAATGGCAATTTGAATTGGATATTCGAAGATTATCAGAGATAAAATACAATAAAAGGATTATTCCCAGCTTAACATCATCAACTCTACTTTTCAATTTCATTGTAAGCAAAAACAGAGAACCATCATCACATCAAGATTCAAATGATGAACAGATGCTAAAATGTATCCAAACTTCTCACTTGATCTTAGGCACAGACATTACAATTTACAAGTATAATGGCAATTTAAATTGCACATTCGAAGATTATCAGAGAGAAACAATAAAAGCATTACCCCCAGCTTAACATCATCAACTATACTTTTGAATTCATTGTCAGCAATCACAAAGAACCATCATCACGACTTAGATAAGCATACTAAAGTATGAAATGATGAACAGATGCTAAAACAGTGGAAAACAGTCAGAGTTATATCCAGACTTCTCACTTGGACTTAGGCACAGACCTCTCACTTGGTCTTTGCATGATTGATAAGATGCATGATTGAGTATATTTATCCTCGAGAGTAAGATTTCTCCAATCCCACCCTTTTAATGGTATATGAATCAAGCAAAAGTAGACTAAATAATAGAAATAATCAAGGACCTTGGGATATCCCAAAGTTTCAATGCATCTAAGTAAACAAGAGATTAGTCTTACAATTTTTATCTATCAAGGCTAATCATCAAAAGTAAATACCCCCTAGAAGGATCATCCCCAGCTTAACATCATCAACTCTACTTTTGAATTACATTGCAAGCAAAAACAGGGAATCATCATCACGTCTTAGATGAACTCATTACCTTCGAATTGAACAAATGTAAGTTAAGATATAAGCAATCAAAAATGGAATGCTACACCACAATGCATCACCTTTAACTGATACAGGAAATAGGTAAACGAAAGAAGTGATCAGATCGATAACACCGAATGACCCTCAATTGTGAAATACAAAGAATAGTTTTCCCCTAAAAGAACTTCCAGCCACATGTTAATTCCAGCCTACAACAACCGATCACCATGCCTCATCACCACCATAAAACATAAATAATTATATATATAAACTAACTTCTCCAATAATTAAAGAATTAAGGAGCCATTTTTAGACGAAAGCACCTGAATCTACAAAGTTTCTCTTCCAAAAATAATGTGCATTAAGTTAGTACAAAGAGCTGACTAGCACGCATAAAATAGTTTTGTAGTAAATGCTTGCAATTTCTTGTTATATTTGCCTAACTCATAATTCAGAAAGAAAGATATGTATGCAATCATTTGCATAGAAATTCCTTAAATAAAATAAAATAAACAGACAACCACATTAGGAGAAATCTAACCTTCTCCATGACGAAGGGTCCGATCCATTTTAAGAAAACCGCAAGCAACACCCCAATAAACAAAGCCACCAGTAGCAGCTTCGCCCACCACCACAACAACCACCACCATTCGCCTCCGGCGCCTCCAACGCCGCAGGAAGGCGACACCTCCTCCTTCAGGCACTGGGCCCCACCATCGGCACCACCGCCCCCGCCAACCTCCAATTTCACGTAATCTACCTCCAGCCTAAGATCGCCATGGCCGGCATTGTAAGTCATCACAAACCCGAATCAAAAACCGCTTGTGATTTTGATCAATTGGATTGAACCTAAAACTGTCCCAATTATTCAACAATGAAAGAAGATGAAAATTTTGGGGGCCCCACCAATTGAGGGGGGCATTCAGGGTTTCGCAACAATAGTCAAAATATAGCCGTTTATGCACCTTTTTACATTATTATTTTTTCGGTTAATATGAATTGAGAAAGAGAGATAAATGTATTCTGCGGTAGTGGAGGAAGAGAAGGAGAGGAAAAATCGGAGATTATATAGTAGGTGTAAAGCAAGCTTTATTTTATGTTGTTGCTTGCTTTAGATATAACAAGTAAGAAGTGACCGTTACGGTAGATGAAGTGAAACTTTTACTCTCCACTTTGTTATCCTCACTAGGATGTAAATTGGGCCAGCCCACCGAATTTTCGGGCTAGTCCTATCGGGCTCCAAATTAATTGGATGCGGGCTAATTGAGATGAAGATTTTTTCGAGTTGTAAATCTTCAACCCTAATCCTAAACATTCGGATTTCGGGCTAGCCTATCGAGCTAACCAGATTAAAGGCGTAAAAATAAAATTATCATTTGTATTTTATTATTCTTAATGATCTAATGTATAATGTATAAAATATACATAGATATTAAAGATATAAATTATATATCTTTAATATATAAAGAGGCGCGGCCGCGCGGTTGCCTGGTGGGAGTGGATGCGCCGGAGCGGAGGGAGGCGCAGCGGCGTGACTGGAGGTGGTAGATCGGTCGGCGGTAGAGGAAGAATGGCTGAAGTGAGGCCGGAGGTGCGCTAGTGACAGGTGAGGCTGAAAAAATTTCAGTTGCAGGCCAAACCTTAAAGGCCTAAACTTTAAAGTATTTTAAAATTCAATTAAAAAAAAAAAGAACAGTAGCCCAACGGTTGGGCTGACCCGCTTCAACCCACCAGCCCGAACGGGCTAGCCCAATTAGCCCGATTTATAATCGGGTTGCGATTTTTCAACCCTAACCCTCTAATTTTGTCGGGTTACTCGGGTCGGCCCACAGGTTTCGGGCTGGATTGACATCCCTAATCCTCACCACTAAAATTGCTATCGACACTAAGAGCTTTTAGGAGGTGATTGGTATGATGGAATGGAGGTGGGAATGGAATGGTGATTCGTACCTTCATTCAATTCATTTGCTTGGTATATTTTTTTAATCCTTCTAAATTTATGTTTTGACATGTATATATGTATGAAACATGCATTATTATTATTATTATTATTATTATTATTATTATTATTATTATTATTATTATTATTATTATTATTATTATTATTATTATTATTATTATTATTTACTCAAAATATAAAAAAAATGAATAAAAAAATATTTTTAGAAAAAATAAAATATTGTCAACTTTATATAAGCAATAGTCTAATATGTGGATTGAAATTAATGCAACACATTATACAATCATATACATGGATTGATATTAATAAAATAAAATAATTTCATTTCATTCCTAAACTTTATTTCTAGTTACCAATTATAGGAATTGAATTAAACAAAGAATCACAATTTCATTCCTTTTATATTCCTTGTGCATACCAAACATACTAAGATTTGTCATTCCTTTCCCACTTTCATTTCATTCCTACTTCCATTCCATTCCACCCTTATTCCATTCCATCATACCAATCACCTCCTAAGTATGCTCCCTTTACCAAACCGAATTTTACGTTTATTCCTCTGTCACTCGTTTCTTCTCTTCCTTTACTGCTCTCTTCGTCCACCAAAAATAGTCTTAAAGGTGGACGACACGAATTTTAATAAAAATAGTTATTGTATTGTGAATGAAGATGAGAATTATGATGAGATGTAAAAGTATATTAAACTTTGAAATTATTTGTAAAGGGATTAATTTTTGTGGGCATCTCAAAATGGCAAAAATATACTATTTTTTATGAAAAGGAAGGAATAATATTTTTTTGGGTTAATTGTAGTCTATGATTAAAACTTTAGAGTTATTTGTAAAAGTGATTTAATTTTTTTTTTAAAAATTAAAAATATATTGAACTTTGAAATTATTTATAAAAATGATTTAATAAATTTTAAAAAATAGTAAAATGGCATGAACTTTTATGAAGGTTGTAAAAATTGAACGATCTTATAATTTTGGGCTCGAATTATGACATGGAAGGCTCATGGGGAAATTCTAATGAAATTCACTTGGATCTAAGATGTGTGTATTTGGGTTTCGAATAACATGTAATCTGATTGACCCGTCCCAATACCCTATCCGGCATTAGGGTAACTGTTAAATATGGCGACTGTGTGAGCTTGAATGCATGAGGGGTATATGAGCAAATAAGCCATAAGTTAAGGGCTGATATGTAAAGCTAACAACTTGAGAGTTTTTTGGTTGTAACCGATTTCTAAGCCACAGTTAATTACACGCATCTTGCGGCTCAAGCTTCATAGCTTTATAGTGTGATATACTCTATATAAATACTCATGTAAATACAGTAGATTAGAGTATGAGTGTTCAAGTGCAACAGAGCAATAGCCAATTAGGTCTAACTCAAGTGACAAAGTTGAGACATTCAAATATTTTTATTTATGAGAGGTCTTGAATTCAATCACGCATGCGCGTGGATAGTTTTTCCATTTTTTGTATGGATAATGGTTCTGCCTGCGTGCGGTTATTATTCCACCTTTATGTGGTGTAAAGATTCCGTCTGCATAAAAAAATCACCCCAAACCTAATATATTTCTTAAAAAAAAACTGAAATAGAGCAATAAGGATCTGTATATGGCCAGTGGCAGATCCAAGATGTTTAAATTGGTGGTGCAAAAAATAATTTCATAAATATAAAAGGAAAAGATATTTAATGTTAAAAACAATACATTCTAAAACATTATCAAAAAATAAAAAAAAATTACATAACTATACGAGTCTTCATTTCTTCAAAGTGTTTGATAACTTCGTCATCATAAACTTGTAAAAGCATATCCCTCTCAATGAAAATAACCAAACAGTCATTTAAAACTTGATCCCCCATGCTATTTTGCAATTTATTTCTTAAAAACACTTTCTCTACACTTGCAGTAGCAACAAGAAGAATCAACACACTTAATGAGTAAAAATATAAGAAGATAAATCACATATCTCTTTATTTCAACAAGCTTTAAAAAAAGAAAAAAAACACGCTATGGAACTGTTCCCCCTCCCCCCCTTTTTTTGATTTCATGTAGAAAGTAAAACTTTGCATTCCAAAGTGTTGTGTATACTTTTTTGTTTAATTAAGAATTGCGGTAATGGATTGATTGAATGATGGGCTCAATCAAAAGAAAGAAAAAGAAAAAGATGAAGAACTTTTTTTTAGTTGGGCCAATTGAATTTAGGATTTTAAAAACTGAATTTCTCTTTTACTTTGGGTTAAAAATTTATTTGGGGGTGCAAACCTTAAATTTAAAATAATTTATATATGAACATTAATATTATTAATTTTATTTTTTGGGATGCAACTGCACCCTCATGCACCACATTGGATCTGCCACTTTATATGGCAGTCTAAAAGTGAGGCTTGTGAGATATGATCTCTAGTTCTTATTGTTGATTGTAATCTGTACTCGTGATCTTGATTCACATTGAAACATTTGAAGCTGCTCTTACCTCGATGTAGATCATTAAGATCGAACCACGTAAAATTCTTGTATTCCTGATTTTGTGTTCTTCGTTTTGTTTTTTTGTTTCATATTTATATATTGACTATTGAGCAAGTGTGTAAGTAGTGAGTTGTTATTTTTTGTGGAATTTGCTGATATTGAAGGTTCAAGTTTGAGCTCAATTCATAACAATTGGTGCCGTCCAACGAGAAAAGATCTCCACGGCAAAGAAAACGGGGGAAGGACTGAAATCGATCAAGAAAACAATATAGGAGAATATCGAATATTCTCTGGTTTTGTGAATACACATTGCAATTGCAAAGTTTGATACAGAAAAATTTACTGGTAAAAATGACTTTGCTCTTTGGAAACTCAAGATGAAAGTCATCTTGACATAACATGGAATGCTGGGTGGGTTCACTGAATGCTAAGAAGTCATCAAAGGAAGAAGGGGACAGTGAGAAATATATCGAGATGATGTAAACAACACACAGTGCTATCATACACAGTGTTATCATACTTTAGCTTGGAGACAAAGTATTGCGAGAGGTGGCTAGAGAGAAAACTGCAGTTAGGGTTTGGGCAAAACTGAAGAGCCTCTACATGACCAAATCTTTGGAAAATAGGCTATACATGAAGAAGAGATACTACTCCTATAAGATTATAGAGGATAAACATCTTAGATCAGTTAGATGACTTCAACAATGCAGTTGATGATCTTGCAGACATTGAAGTGAATCTTGAAGATGAAGATAAAGCTATCTTGTTATTAAATGCCCTACCAAAATCCTATGATAATCTTAAAGATGCCATGTGATGACGATGGTATTTGGGTCCTCACCGAAGACCGAGGGAACTTGATCATTAATTTATTAGCAACAAAATACTGCAATTACATCATATGATCAGTATCCACAGAGACTAATAGGCAAAAATACTCTAAGTAATCTTAATAATTCTCTAGCAATATTCAGGCAAAAACACAAATATAAGGTGAAAAATAAAAATACTATACTCAAATAAAATAAATAAATAAATAAATAAATAAGACATAACTCAGATAAATAAAATACTAATCATATGATGTAATTTTGTTAATCAAATCCACACAATTGGAGAGAAGAATAAATAAAAGATATGTGGGTCACGACTCACAAAATACCATGCTTAAAGGTGGTGGTGGGGACGAGACTCAAAACTGCATCTTTCAAATTCTTCTGCGATTTTCTCCCAAAAAGAAACAAAACAAAGAATCCTTTCCGTCCTCCAGTGATGTTGGATCTATTGTTCCAACATTTAGAGCAACGGGTTTAGAGACCTCCCTACTATTGTAAAGATTCTTCTGATAATCCATGTTCATCTAATAAGTTACTCCCTACGTTCACGAAATGGGTACCCATATTTTTTTTTGGTCCGTCCACCAAATGAGTATTCATTTTCTTTTTTGGTAAGTGTTGGGTCCCGTAGGGTCACTGAACTAGTGTATGGGGGGGGGAAGGGGGAATAAACCAGTAGGCTATTTTTAAAATAAAACTTGAAATTCTTTTGTAGACTGATGTGAGTATCTAAATAGACACTGAAGTGAGTTGACTGATAGGATCAGCGTAAAGTAAGATCAGTTGAGAACATGTGTAAACTGATACCGATGTTGTTTCAGTAGGTTAACTTCAATTATAGAAACTTGTCGACACACTGATAGCTCAAGTATGGGTTCAGTCTAATAAGTTTAAGGAAATAGAGAAGTGTTAGAAATCTTACTAACTATCCGAAGATTTGTTAGTTAGACTGATAACACTTGGAGTGGAAACGATTTTACGAAATAACCTTTAAGTTAAACACTTTGTAAGTTCTTAGGGTTTCTCTTTTCACATTAACAATTTCAGTATGGATAAAAGTTTGTGCACAGATAAGGAAAAGTAAATACTGAAAGTAAGTAAGAACACAAAGAGTTTTTACGTGGTTCGGAAAATAATTTTCTACGTCCACGGTCAGTCTATCACACTGATAAATCATTGGGCTTGTGCTTACGGGTGCACAACAAACCTTGCTTCTGAAACTCAAGTTTCAGAGTCAACACACTAGGTTGGACTTCTCGCTCTTTCTTAACTCGCAGTTGCTAAGATAACACACGTTTAGCTCGCGGTGGTTAAGATTCTCTAAGTTCAGAACGACGTCTCGAACTCTCTCTATCTCAAATACTTTTCTAACTCTGGTACAAAAGGGTTCAACTCTCCAACTATAGATTACTGAGAACAGACTCACGAGTAATCAAACTCTAGGCTTAGGATGAAGAATATGTGCCTGGAGGCTTCTAAGAGAATGTTTGTATATCAAGTGGTCTGATATTTGGCAATAGGAATTCTCTTCTTCGATTCAAGGATTTTTGGCTAAGTATAAGCTGAGTCTTGAGTTCGGCAGAGCTTCAGTGTAAGTTCTTGAATCGGTGAGGTCGAATGTTGAATCTTGAGCTCTATTTATAGGCAAATGAGAAGGAATAGATCCGTTGGAGGAGATCCTTCAATCCTATCTACCGTTTGACTTGTCAATTCAAATTTGGCTAAAGTCTTGGTCATCTATCTCATTTACGCCGAAAGAGGCATGCCTTTTCTGAGCTAGGAGATGGTGTTACAGTGCATGGTAACACGGAAAAGGAAACTCTGCAGGTTGAAGGACGATTCACCATATCCTTGCATTAAATGCACTGTCCTTTACATTAAATGCGGCGTGTACTGGAAGCATTGAAGTTGTCATTCATTAACACTGAGTGTGTTATACATAACTCCATCTTCAGTCCGCTTAATGCATTATCAGTCCAAAGTTTCTAATCGGAACATTCCTATCAGCTGCATTGAATGCTCTTCGACTGATCAGATGTACTAAAGTGTTTCCCTAACACTTATACTTCAGTGCAGATGCTAAATTGAATTCAGCATTGAATTCAGGCGAATTTCAGTCCTTCATTCTTCAGTCTTCAAGACTTTAGTTCTTCGGTCTTCAGTTCTTCGGCTTTTAGTTGTTGATCTTTAGTCCTTCAAACTTCAGTGCTTTGGTCTTCAGTACTCTTGTTTTCAGTCCGACTTCAGTGCTTTGGTCTCCAGTCTATACTAGAAAAACGAACTCCAACAGTTGAGTTCAAAAGAAATTCTAGTCTAGTACAATTAAAATCTAAGGGTTTTGGAATCATCAAAACAAAGGGTAGGATCTTTCTTCTTATTTTTCAACAGTAAGTGTACCGCATATAACTCACTCACAACAAAAGTAGGCCCCTTATTCCACTTATACACACTTAAAACTTGTATCACTTCCAAATGAGTACTTATTTCGTGGACGGATGGAGTATTAAAATGCTCATTAGCCTATTGAGATCCATAGTGGTTGTATTATGAGCTTTTTCAATAGATGAGACTTTAACTTTGAATTTTTTGGGTAAGGACCTCAAAGCTTTTGACATTAGAATCCTATTACTAAGGGGTTATCCTAAATCGCAAGACCCGGTGGCTAAATCTATAATCCTACCAAAGAAAGACTTCAAACCTAGACATAACCATTCTCAAGGCTTCAAACCTTGACATAACCATTCACAGTGACGTTCGTAGACATGTTTCATTCGTAGACATGTTTCACGAACACTCTCATCACCTTCACAGTGACGTTCGAGAATGCTCCACTCGTCTTTGGCAGAAGAGCAATTTTGGACCAGGTTTTGTAAGTTCATGTCGACCGAAGAAAGAATGACATTGAGAGCCTTCTCATTGAAATTAGAAGCACTGAATTCTTCCCTAGTGTATTCTTCGGCCTTTTTGAATACACAATCATCATTAGCATCAATACGACGTGGTGGTTACCATCCATCAATTACAAGTTTCCAGGCCAAGATATCTATATTTTTAATATAGGAATGAATCCTTGATTTTTAATAGGAATAACTCAATCCATCAAGGGTCAGAGGCCTATGAAAAGCAGGGTTACTCAGATCCATTGTAGGCACAATTAGGATCCAACACTTAGTGTATCAAGTGTAGGCTCTTGATGTCAATTGAAAGTTTGTTGCTTTCGCAAACCTAGACATGTTGGGTAGAATGACCAAACAATTTACTCAACAATCTATGAAAAACAGAAATGCAGCGGAAAGGTAAAGCACATACGATGGATTGTTTTTATACTGCAATGTTAGTTAATTGTAGTTTTATGTTCACTATAAAAATTTCTTTTACAATGAAGATACATGAACCATCCAATTGAATCACTCTTATTGAATGGAGTTGAAAAGAAAAGAAATCTCTTCTCATCCTCTCAACTAATGCTAGCAACAACTAGGCTTTGAATAAAGCTAATCTATAAACACAAACAATCAAACCTACCGACTAGACCTAACAAATGAGTCTCCCACTCAAGGTTTGTTAGACACACGAGTCTCCCACTCAAGGTGTGTTGTGAACTAGATGTCGTGAATGATGTTTGAACATTAGCTTCTAAGCTCTTGCACTTGGGTATCTTGTAGCTTGAACTGGTACCAAATGCAATGAGCTCTGCCCCTATTTATAGATGAGAATATAAGCTTGATGGGCAAGAAAAACGTGGCTGATACTTTAGGGTTTTGAACGTGCTAGGGTTTAGCTCTTGCTCCCCATGTTTAGGGATTGGTTAAGTATATTAACCAACATCCCTATTCTCAATGAAGACCAAGTCTGCTCTCTTCTTCACTGCCCGTGTCATCTTAATCTTATCTCTTCTACAAGTCTTAAAATGGTTCTTCACTCCTCAAATGTTACATATTTCTAGATATGTCATTGATCAATTTTTTGGCACTCCAATTGAGATAAATTGGAATTGTAACACCCCAATTTTCATAACTTTTCAATATAAAATCTTTGAAAACTAATAGTTAAAATAAAATTTCTCGAATTATAAAAGTTTAAACCAATTTAAAATCAACTTGTCAAAACTAAAGTAGTAACATGAAAAAAATGATAAACTAAAAAGTAACATGTTTCAACTTAAATTTCTATGGAAATACTAAATCTCTAGTCATTCTCGACTTCCATGGTCACCTCGACTCCAAAACTGCAAAACTGAAAAGGTAAGGGGTGAGCATATTGAAAATACACTCAGTGAGAAACCATGCACATATTCACATACGCTTAAACATGCAAATAATTCACATTCAAACATACATGAATATAACAACAAGCATATAATCCCTCACCTTAACAGTCAAATTCGAAATCAGGATCTTACTCGCACCGCACCTAATTTAATAAATACAAAACTTATATGAGGATTTAAGTAAAAACCTTCATTAAAAGTGTGATACATGATTCAATATTTTATAGAACCTAAACTATCTTTCATAAAACTTATGTAAACCTCATTATTAGTAATACTAATATTAATACTAATCTAGCATAGTAAATTAAAAGATATGTGACCCGTAAAGAAAATAAGCTAAATTAAACAGACCATTTAATCACAAGGCCTAATCAACTTAATTATTTATATCCTTACTTTATTCCACAAAAATATGAAATTGTCCAAGTCTGTGTATGGAAATTTACGAATATTAAACTAATTCATAGCTTAATTGCTACTAAAATATTCCCTTTAGTAAAAAATATATATATATTAATATCTATATATATATATATATATATATATAATAAATTTTGAGCACAACAAGCTAATAAAAAAATTATTCTGATCAACTCATCATGCATGCGTCTTTAGAATTAAAAAGATATTTAAAACAACACCATATTACTATTCCTATTCTGTTTAAAAAAAAGTAACAAAAGTGAACGACACTAATTTTGAAAAAAAGGATAAAAAGCTTACCAATTTCTAGAAAGATAGTTTCCTGACTTGACGAAGAGAAAAAAATATCTAGAGCTAACTTCAATATATGCGTGTGTTTTCTTAGGGTAAGTATTATGCCCCCTATTTATACAAGTCTTTAAAAGAGTTTGATAAGTGTAAAATTTGTATTCTATGTATATCTCCTAATAAGATAAAGAATAAAGCTAATAAAAGAGTTCTAGTTCTAATAGAAATCGAAATAATAATAATAATAATAATAATAATAATAATAATAATAATAATAATAATCTAGATAAAATAAATAGTGCATATCTATATGTTTCATATAATTATAAAAAAAATAATAAGCTATATCAAGAAAAATACTAATAATTAAACTTATATAATAAATCTAAATATTCGGGGTGTTACAACCCCGAATATTTAGATTTATTATATAAGTTTAATTATTAGTATTTTCTTGTTATAGCTTATTATTTTTTTTAGATAATTACGTGATATATATATAGATATGTAGCATTAAAATTGATCAAGATTATTATTATTATTATTATTATTATTATTATTATTATTATTATTATTATTATTATTATTATTTGTTTCCTATTAGAACTAGAACTCTTTAAAGACTAGTATAAATATGAGATCAATTTTCAAACCCTAAGACACACCCGTAGAACCCGAAGCAGCCATCAATTATCGGTACATTCTTCTCTTTTTTTTATTCTTTTACGCAAGGTTTTACGAAATTTCTCTAAATAATAAGCCTTCAAATTTTAGTAGTTTTTACACAAGTTTTAGGAATCGGTACTTTTTCAATTATTTCTTTTAAGTTTCAATTAGTCTGTTTTGGTATATATATTTGAATAGTTAGATAGTTGACTTTTATTGGAAATTTTATAAGTACATCGAAGGTGGTAGTATGCCAAGTTTTATTTCTTTCGTTACATCATTGATTAAGTTTCAAAACATTAAATGAGTTTAAATTAAATAGTATCATTTCATGATTGTTTTATTACTTTAAATTCTTAAAGTTTCACACTGAAGTTATTTTTATAAACGATTTTTCATCTCATCTTTAGATAGAAAAGTTCTTTTACATATTTATTTTAGTATACAGTTAGTTTGACTCCAAAATATTTTATTTTCCTATATTCAAGAATTCATATATATGTACATATATATATATATATATATGCACGATTAATTTATGTGTTAATAGGCAAAAATGCCCTTTTCTTATAAACACTTGTAAAAATGCCCTTTTTCATAAGTGAAAAAGGGCATTTTTACAAGTGTTTATAAGAAAAGGGCATTTTTGCAAATGCCTCTTAATTTATTATAGTATATATATGATTATATAGGATTTGATATAGGATGTTAGTTTAAATTATTGTAGGATTTTTATTAAGCGTTGTATTTATTGAATTAGGTGCGGTACGATTAAGATCTTCATTCCGGATTTTTAGTCTCGACATTAAGGTGAGGGATTATATGCTGGTTGTTATATTCATGTATGTTTGAATGTGCTTTTAGTTCATATTTGATTATGCTTGCTCAGATACATGTCTAGATACATGTTCAGAATATCATGTTCAAGTACATGATCAGAACGCAGAATATCATGTTCAAGTACATGATCAGAACGCAGAATATCATATCCAAGTACATGATCTGAAACGCAGAATATCATGTTCAAGTACATGATCAGAAACACTCAGAATTTAGAATATGTGTATGACAATGTGAATTCTTTGCATGTTTATGCGTACGTGAATATTTGCATGGTTTCTCACTGAGTATATTTTCAATATGCTCATCCTTTATCTTTTCAGTTTTGCAGTTCTGGAGTCGAGGTGGCCATGGAAGTCGAGAATGACTAGGGATAAGGATTTTATATTGAACATTTTAGTAGAATTTGTTAAGTTTTAGTTTATCGTTTTATTTTTATTTTTTTCATGTTACTACTTTAGTTTTGGCAAGTAAATTTTAAATTGGTTTAAACTTTTATAATTCGAGAAATTTTATTTTAACTATTAGTTCTTCAAAGTTTTATATAGAAAAGTTTATGAAAATTGGGGTGTTACATAGTGGTATCAGAGCGGGTCTACGTTCCTGTAGACTCGTGTTTAAAAAAAACAAAATGTTTTAAAAAGGTTAAATAAACCTAGTCATTCGAAACTCATGTGCTGCATCGACTCCAAGGTATGTGTTTTAATTGTTCAAGTATATGGCAGTTATGATGAGTTATATGATATTTTTCTTTTATGATGCTTTTATGTTCAAGTACTATTACATTTAGATTCGTTTCTATTGCTATAGAATAAAGTATAGTATATTAATAAGTTACCTCACGATAGAACATGGTTATGAAATTCTAGAAGCATGACTAGAAATTTCGAGGACGAAATTATTTTTAAGTGGGATAGGTTGTGACACCCCGAATATTTAGATTTATTATATAAGTTTAATTATTAGTATTTTCTTGTTATAGCTTATTATTTTTTTTAGATAATTACGTGATATATATATAGATATGTAGCATTAAAATTGATCAAGATTATTATTATTATTATTATTATTATTATTATTATTATTATTATTTGTTTCCTATTAGAACTAGAACTCTTTAAAGACTAGTATAAATATGAGATCAATTTTCAAACCCTAAGACACACCCGTAGAACCCGAAGCAGCCATCAATTATCGATACATTCTTCTCTTTTTTTTATTCTTTTACGCAAGGTTTTACGAAATTTCTCTAAATAATAAGCCTTCAAATTTTAGTAGTTTTTACACAAGTTTTAGGAATCGGTACTTTTTCAATTATTTCTTTTAAGTTTCAATTAGTCTGTTTTGGTATATATATTTGAATAGTTAGATAGTTGACTTTTATTGGAAATTTTATAAGTACATCGAAGGTGGTAGTATGCCAAGTTTTATTTCTTTCGTTACATCATTGATTAAGTTTCAAAACATTAAATGAGTTTAAATTAAATAGTATCATTTCATGATTGTTTTATTACTTTAAATTCTTAAAGTTTCACACTGAAGTTATTTTTATAAACGATTTTTCATCTCATCTTTAGATAGAAAAGTTCTTTTACATATTTATTTTAGTATACAGTTAGTTTGACTCCAAAATATTTTATTTTCCTATATTCAAGAATTCATATATATGTACATATATATATATATATATATATATATATGCACGATTAATTTATTATAGTATATATATGATTATATAGGATTTGATATAGGATGTTAGTTTAAATTATTGTAGGATTTTTATTAAGCGTTGTATTTATTGAATTAGGTGCGGTACGATTAAGATCTTCATTCCGGATTTTTAGTCTCGACATTAAGGTGAGGGATTATATGCTGGTTGTTATATTCATGTATGTTTGAATGTGCTTTTAGTTCATATTTGATTATGCTTGCTCAGATACATGTCTAGATACATGTTCAGAATATCATGTTCAAGTACATGATCAGAAACGCAAAATATCATGTTCAAGTACATGATCAGAACGCAGAATATCATGTTCAAGTACATGATCAGAACGCAGAATATCATATCCAAGTACATGATCAGAAACGCAGAATATCATGTTCAAGTACATGATCAGAAACACTCAGAATTTAGAATATGTGTATGACAATGTGAATTCTTTGCATGTTTATGCGTACGTGAATATTTGCATGGTTTCTCACTGAGTATATTTTCAATATGCTCATCCTTTATCTTTTCAGTTTTGCAGTTCTGGAGTCGAGGTGGCCATGGAAGTCGAGAATGACTAGGGATAAGGATTTTATATTGAACATTTTAGTAGAATTTGTTAAGTTTTAGTTTATCGTTTTATTTTTATTTTTTTCATGTTACTACTTTAGTTTTGGCAAGTAAATTTTAAATTGGTTTAAACTTTTATAATTCGAGAAATTTTATTTTAACTATTAGTTCTTCAAAGTTTTATATAGAAAAGTTTATGAAAATTGGGGTGTTACATAGTGGTATCAGAGCGGGTCTACGTTCCTGTAGACTCGTGTTTAAAAAAAACAAAATGTTTTAAAAAGGTTAAATAAACCTAGTCATTCGAAACTCATGTGCTGCATCGACTCCAAGGTATGTGTTTTAATTGTTCAAGTATATGGCAGTTATGATGAGTTATATGATATTTTTCTTTTATGATGCTTTTATGTTCAAGTACTATTACATTTAGATTCGTTTCTATGGCTATAGAATAAAGTATAGTATATTAATAAGTTACCTCACGATAGAACATGATTATGAAATTCTAGAAGCATGACTAGAAATTTCGAGGACGAAATTATTTTTAAGTGGGATAGGTTGTGACACCCCGAATATTTAGATTTATTATATAAGTTTAATTATTAGTATTTTCTTGTTATAGCTTATTATTTTTTTTAGATAATTACGTGATATATATATAGATATGTAGCATTAAAATTGATCAAGATTATTATTATTATTATTATTATTATTATTATTATTATTATTATTATTATTATTATTATTATTATTATTATTATTATTTGTTTCCTATTAGAACTAGAACTCTTTAAAGACTAGTATAAATATGAGATCAATTTTCAAACCCTAAGACACACCCGTAGAACCCGAAGCAGCCATCAATTATCGATACATTCTTCTCTTTTTTTTATTCTTTTACGCAAGGTTTTACGAAATTTCTCTAAATAATAAGCCTTCAAATTTTAGTAGTTTTTACACAAGTTTTAGGAATCGGTACTTTTTCAATTATTTCTTTTAAGTTTCAATTAGTCTGTTTTGGTATATATATTTGAATAGTTAGATAGTTGACTTTTATTGGAAATTTTATAAGTACATCGAAGGTGGTAGTATGCCAAGTTTTATTTCTTTCGTTACATCATTGATTAAGTTTCAAAACATTAAATGAGTTTAAATTAAATAGTATCATTTCATGATTGTTTTATTACTTTAAATTCTTAAAGTTTCACACTGAAGTTATTTTTATAAACGATTTTTCATCTCATCTTTAGATAGAAAAGTTCTTTTACATATTTATTTTAGTATACAGTTAGTTTGACTCCAAAATATTTTATTTTCCTATATTCAAGAATTCATATATATGTACACATATATATATATATATGCACGATTAATTTATTATAGTATATATATGATTATATAGGATTTGATATAGGATGTTAGTTTAAATTATTGTAGGATTTTTATTAAGCGTTGTATTTATTGAATTAGGTGCGGTACGATTAAGATCTTCATTCCGGATTTTTAGTCTCGACATTAAGGTGAGGGATTATATGCTGGTTGTTATATTCATGTATGTTTGAATGTGCTTTTAGTTCATATTTGATTATGCTTGCTCAGATACATGTCTAGATACATGTTCAGAATATCATGTTCAAGTACATGATCAGAAACGCAAAATATCATGTTCAAGTACATGATCAGAACGCAGAATATCATGTTCAAGTACATGATCAGAACGCAGAATATCATATCCAAGTACATGATCAGAAACGCAGAATATCATGTTCAAGTACATGATCAGAAACACTCAGAATTTAGAATATGTGTATGACAATGTGAATTCTTTGCATGTTTATGCGTACGTGAATATTTGCATGGTTTCTCACTGAGTATATTTTCAATATGCTCATCCTTTATCTTTTCAGTTTTGCAGTTCTGGAGTCGAGGTGGCCATGGAAGTCGAGAATGACTAGGGATAAGGATTTTATATTGAACATTTTAGTAGAATTTGTTAAGTTTTAGTTTATCGTTTTATTTTTATTTTTTTCATGTTACTACTTTAGTTTTGGCAAGTAAATTTTGTTTAGAAAACAATTTAGTTTTGATGAAAGCAAAATTAAATTCCCTTAAAATACTTGTGACCGAAAAAATTAAACATTATATTAGTTCTCTTATTTGATAATTAATGAAGAAGATAAAACAAAAGGTATTAAATCCTAAAATAAATCGATTAAATTATTAGAGTTATTTTAACTCTAACATGTGTCATGAAGGGCCAGCATAAATAGGGATGTCAATCGTGCCAGTCCTATCCGGTTTCGGGTTAATCGGGTGCGGGTTAATCGGGCTGAGGATTTTATCGGGTTATAAATTTTCAACACTAACCCTAAACGTTCGGGTTTTGGGCTAGCCCATCAGGGTAATCGAGTTAAAGGCGTAAAAATAAAATAATTATTTGTTTATTATTCTTAATGATCTAATGTATAATGTATTATTAAATTGCGATTTTATAAAAGAAAGAAACGCTAAAAAACCTAAGAACCCTTGAAAGCACAAGAGAGCAAACTAAGAGCCGAGCCTCATTAAAACCTCTCTAAAGAAACCCAATGGGAAAAACCTTAGAGAGGAAAAAGAGTACTCGTCTAAGACGAAACCAACAAGAGGGAAACAAGCGGAAATGGGACCGCTTCCAGAATTTCGGCCTAACCATCGTCCTGAAGCAGCCCCGAATGTATAAAATATACATAGAAATCAAAGATATAAATTATATAGCAAGCATGAAATGCAAAAATATAAGATATTGAAGAAAAAAAATCAAGATTATATAACATATAAAATAAGTTAGTAACAATAAAATGTTCAACTTTGTTAAAGTAAAAACAATAAAATATCCAACAATAGTTTGAACTCATAGAATCAAAACATCTAAAAAAATACAGAAAAGTGAAATTCTGAGACTTTATAATATTTTGTCATTTTTTAATTTTTATATTTAAATATTTTATGTTAAGTATTTGGGTTTCGGGCTAGCCCATCAGGTTAGTCCGGCCGACCCTATCGGGTGCCGAGCTATTCGGTTACAGGCTAGTTGGGTTGTAATTTTTATCGGATTAAAAATTTTCAACTCTAACCCTATCGGATTGACGGATTAATCGGGCCAGCCCACAGGTTTTGGGCTGGATTGACATCACTAAGCATAATTGGTTCAGGATGTCACAGTCCTTGGTTCTCCTTGTTCGAAAAAAGATAGTAGTTGGTGATTTTGTGTATATTATGGAGCGTTGAATAAATTGACAATACCAGATAAATATCTGATTCCAGTTGTACTGGAAATGTTAGATGAGTTGCATGGTGTGCAACGGTTTACTAAGTTGGACTTATGATCGGGATATCATCAGATTCGTATTGCACCGGAGGATATTGAGAAAACAACTTTTCGTACACATTCGGGTCGTTATAAATTTTTTATCATGCCGTTCGGGTTAACAAATGCTCTAGCCATATTCCAGTCTGCTATGAATGACTTGTTCCGTTCTTACCTTCGTAAGTTTGTTCTAGTATTCAGAGGAGAGTCAGCCTCGATATGCAGAGAGATGATATTTGACCAAATTAGCAAATTGGAAGATGTCAAGGCGAAATGGTTTATTTGGGTTCGATGTAAGAATTCTGAAACTAAATTAAATGTAGTTGATCTGGAAGGAATTATTTGGGTTAGTGATTGATTGAAAGAGGAGATGATGACAGAGTTTCCTAGTGTAATGTGTCCTCCAACAGGGCTTCCTCCTCGTAGGGGGGTTGACCACCATATTTCCCTAAAGCCAGGAGCTATGCTGGTGTCAGTCAGACCATACCGCTATAGTCATGCCGTAAAGGGTGATATGGAGAGATTGGTTCACGAGATGCTTGAGACAGGCATTACTCAACCAAGCTCGGGGCCATACTCGTATTATGATCTATAGTTTTGATTGGCAGCACCATTTGTGCCACTTGCGCTCAGTTATGACCTTATTAATGAAAAATTCTTGTGTAGTAAATCCTAAAAAGTGTGTTTGGGGTCAATATGAAGTTGAATATTCGAGACATATTATGTTAGCTGCCGGGGTCCAAATGGATCCGAGAAATGTGCCGGCTATTCTTCGCTGGAGAATTCCAACTACTATGGTGTTCGTGGATTTTTAGGATTGACAGGGTATTACCGTCACTCTATTGAAGGTTATGGCCAAATTGCCCGTCCTCTTACTTAGCTATTGAAGAAAGATAAGGTCGGGCGTTTTCATTGGCCGACTATAGCTCACAATGCTTTTACACGGCTGCAAGAGGCCGTTACCATATCACCGGTATTGGCTGTTAGGTCCGGAGGATCTCGAATAGGTGTATGGGGGGGGGGAATACACCTATGGGCTATTTTTAATTTCTCCTCTAAAAACAGAGGGATCTCAAGAGTGATATCAAAACGAAACTTTACACGCAAACTGCTATGACGCCTATTGACTGAAAATAGTTTTGACCAAACAGGGTGGACGACTGATACTAAAAACTCTTCAGTAAGGAGTTATCAGTTAAGTCACTGGAACTTAACTGATGCACGTAAGGGCTTCAGTCGAGTTTGCTAAAACAGAGATGATATAAGTCTTCCTGACTATCAGAGGATAGATCAGTCAGACTGATATCACACGCAACGGAAATAAACTTGTTTCGGAATAGCCTCGATTGAGCACGTTGTTAGTCTTAGGTTTCTCTTTGCGGTTATTCAGTATTCAGTTTATCAACAGTAACAACACAGATAAGAATGGAAAGACTGAAAGCTGTAAATAACACAGAGAGTTTTACGTGGTTCGGAAAACCTTTTCCTAGATCCACGGTCGGTTGATCAGACCAACAATCCACTCCGCAAGTGCTTAACTGGTGTACTGCAAACCGAACCGTGTGCTTACCGGGTGCACACAACCGTTTCACTGAAGAGACCTTACTTCAGTACCCACGCTTCACTCGCGTCGGATTTCTCACTCCTAGCATGACCTTGCACTAGGATCTCACGGAGTCAGAGTACCTCCCTGAACTCCTTTTCACTCAAACACTCGGTTTCTTTCTTACGAAAGGAGGTTTGAAAAACTTGCCAACTAGACTTCAAAGAACAAGTTCTTTGGAGCAAGTTTTGACCTGGGCTTTTGGGTAAACAGATATATGCCTAAGGTCTAAGAGAATGTGTGTAATCAGTAGTGACTGATTTTGGCTTTGGAATTCTCTTCTTCGATTCAAGCTTTGGGGAGATTAAGCTTTGGGCTGAGTAGCAATTTCGGCAGAGCTTCAGATTAGGTCGTTGAATCGGTGAAGATTGAAGTTGATCCTCGGGCACTATTTATTGGAGAGATCTTGAATAGATACGTTGGCGGAGAACGTCTTCAAGATTTCTTCCGTTGGAGAGCATTTCGAATTTGGGCTGAGGCTTCAATCTTCGAGGTTCCTTATTTGGTGGAAACGGCTCTCTTGAAAGACAGGAGATGTGACGTCTCTGATAAAGTAGCCACCAAATAGGAATGACCTCTCCAGAGAGGGATGATCCTAAGATCTCTGCATTTAATGCGGCTGTACTGTATAAGCACGTGGCTTCCTCTGAACGTTGGAAGTTCAGTCCGAGGGAGAATGTTTAACTGATACTTGACTTTAGTATCAGTCTCCTGAGTCCTCGAAGCACGCATTAAGTAATCAGTTCTGAACTGATTCTTCAATTGATACTTCAGTTGGTATCTTCAGTCTTCAGTCCTTCGGTCCTTCAGCCTTCAGTCTTCTGTCTTCAGAACTGCTCACTAAACAAGAAACGAACTCTAACACTTGAGTTCAAAACAGTTCTAGTCTATTACAAATTAAACCTAAGGATTTTGGTATCATCAAAATAAAACCTGATATTCCATGGGGTTCCCAACATTGGCTAGTCCTGATTTCTCGATACCTTTTGTTGTTGAGTATGATCCTTCTGGAACAGGTTTAGGGGTTGTTTTAATGCAAAAAGGCAGGCGAATCGCATATTTTAGTAAAGCCGTGTCGGATCGGAGTTTGGCTAAATATGCTTACGAGTTAGAGTTAATGGCTTTGGTTTTGGCTGTACAACATTGGCGCTCGTATTTGGTAGGACGTCAATTTATGGTGCGTAGCGATCAGCGCAGTTTGCGTTTCCTTCTGCATCAAACAGTTTCTACGCCTGCTTAACAATTTAGGGTCGCCAAACTATTGGGGTATGATTTTATTATAGAGTATAAGAATGGGATAACTAATAAGGTGGCTGAGGCTTTATCTCGTCAACATAAGGACGTGGAGTTGTCTTCTTTATCGATGCCAATCTGGGTAGGTTGGCTAGAGATTGGGGAAGAGATTAGACGTGGCCCAAAGATGATGAAAATTCGATGACAGCTAGAGAATGAGAGTGTGGCTGATGGGCCATATACGCTGGTTAACAAGGTTTTGTATTACTATGGTCGTTTGGTATTGGCTTGAGCACTACAAGAAAAACAGGTTCTTGTGACGACAATCTGAGTAACGATAAAAATTTTGTCACTACAAACGGCTGTATTGTGACACCAATTTTTATCGTCACAAAATATTGTAACAGTGACAAATTTTACTATTGTCAGTAGTTATTATCATTATATGTTAGTGACGACCATAATTTTATCACTATAAATATATATGTAGTGACAATAAAAGTTGTCGTCACAAAAATGTGTAATAGTGACACAATTTTTTTTGTCAGTATTTATACTCCCTATACGTCAGTGACGATCATGTCTTTGTCACTACAAACATATATGTTGTGAGACTATTTTTTTTTTGTCACAAAAAACTATAATAGTGACAAGTTCTGTTGTTGTCAATATTTTTTTTCACTAAAAATTAGTGACAATCTTATTTATGTCACTATAATTGTATATGTATAGTGATGATCTTATTTATGTCATTATAACCATATATTTATAATGACGATTATTTGTCACGTCACAAGAAAATAACTTAGTGATAAAATATATTATTGTCAATATTTACCGTGACTATATATCAGTGACGATTATGGTGTTGTCACTAAACATATATATATATATATATAGGGATAATATTTTCGTCCGACACGAAAACTATATATTAGTGACACGTTTTTTTATTGTCAATATTTGTCGTCACTATATGTTTGTGACAATCTTTTTTTTTTGCCACTCCAACCATCTCTATACTCCCTCCGTTTTTTATTAAGTGTCCCTAGCCATCAAAATACACATACCAATAAAATAAGATATTTACATTTGTAACCTTATTAATTATAATAATAAATGCATATATACAACTAATTATTATATTCAAACAAAAATTAAATAAGGATAAAATAGGTAGAATGTAATAATTATACTCTTAATTTTTGAAATGGGACACTTACCAGGGAACAAGGAGAATATTAAAATAGGACATTTGATAAAAAAACGGAAGGAGTATATATATAAGGTTGGTTATAGTAAGAATGGTTATTTTCGTGAGAAATGAGAATAACGAATAAGCTAATATAAATCTACGAACAATATTGATGAGGGATAAGGTCCTCATCAGCGCAGCACACGACCCGTATTCCATATGTTACCAATATGAAGTATCTACTGCCTTAATGATTATCGCACAAAATAGGAAAACTAACAGTGCAGGACAAAGAACGGAGATCCCAGTGCCCCTTTGAGAGAGCAGCGCAGTCATTCCACCCCCTGAAGGAGCAGCGCGTCATTCCACCCCTTGAAGGAGCAGCGCAGTCATTCCACCCCTTGAAGGAGCAGCGCAGTCATTCCACCCCTAGAAGGAGCAGCACAGTCACCCCAACCCCCTGAAGGAGCAGCGCAGTCATCACCACCCTAAGAGAGGGCGGCGCAGCACCAGCACTCCTTGGAGAAGGCAGCGCAAGCTTCAACACCTAGAGATGACGGCACGAGCGAAGAGCTCCCAACTACTTTCTGAAGGATACAAAAGCTGCAAGGCCGTTGGAGCAAGGACAACCACCAGTGACAACGACGCCAAGGACGTACTGAGCACATGCCATGAAGGAAAAGACAATCTTACCCTCTCCTCTCCATCTCTTATAAATAGCATGTCTGTAATAGTAGAAGGGACCCGATCTTTTCTCTCAAGTTTTACATGTATGTTTTGGTATCTGTAAAGAACTATTCCATTGAAGAGTAAAAGAAACATCCGTCCGTCTATTTACTTCAGGTTCCGATCTACTATCAACCTTCTAGTTTAGGTGTTGGTGATTCAGTGCATCACCAACTGGCGCCGTCTGTGGGAATTTGCTAGTTAAGGCGTGAGTTTTTGGGTGTGTTCAGGGGTTCTGTTCTTCATGATTTTTGCCCGTTATAAGTGGAGATCCAGGGTGTTTGAATATGTTGTGGGGCAAATCTTCAAACGTGTATTCCAATCTGAGTTCTTTGCGTGTTATGCATGAAAAATCTTAGGAAAAGTCATGAAAATTTTTCTTGATACCTACTGAGTTCGTGTGATTCTTAATGTGTCTGTTATAAATCGTAGCTTTGAGAGGTGGTGTTCGTTCCTTAGATGAGTTTTTTCTTTTTTCGTTTGTAGAGGTTCACTTAGCATTTGTACGCATATGGGAACATCTGAGTTAGGGGGTGAGTTTTAGCTGGTTTAAGAGTTCCGATTTTTCTATATGTCTGATTCTTGCTTGCTCTCAACGTGGATCCGTGGTGAATAAACATGGTTTTATTGTGCGATCTGGGAGAAGCCTTACATGTATACCCTGTTCACCCATTTCTATCTCTGTTTACATGTTTAGCACCTCTGTTAAGCAGTGTTGGTGTGTGATTAAAAGCTGCCTAAACCTTCTTGTTGGTATCAACGCTTACTAACGCTTGTTTTCTTTGGTAATGGTCACTATGTAACTGAGCTCCTTATTGCCGTAGTGGGTTTTCTTTTACTCTGGGGATGAGACGTAGCGATACCTTTTCTGGGTTTATTTCCCAGAAAACTCGGTGTTCTTTATGAACGTCTACGAGGGAGATTTTCCTACGCAACTTTTCTCTTTAAGGAATCCGTACATTTGATCCTGAATGACTTTATGGGCCGAAGTTTGTGGACTTCTTTGAATCTTTTCAGGGTTTTTCTAGGGTTTTACGGGCCCCACCAGGGCAGTCAATAATTCTAGGGGTTACGAGAACAGGGCTGCGCAGGCCGCCTGCGCAGCGATAATTATTCATATGTCCTTATGCTAACATCTCTATTTACTTCAGGTACCGATCATGGGAACCGATGACCCGTACAGAAATCTGGCTAAGGATTTTGACACAGTCGCGGGAGAGTCAGGAACCGGGAAGGCTGGGATCCCTTCGACCCAAGGGATTAATTTGTCTGAACTCACACCACCAGGTTTCACCACTTTCAACAACCCGGCCTCGGGGCCTACTGGGACTACTCCGGGAGCAACACAATCTTTGATCGGAACTTCAGCACCAGGGGGTACGGTGCCTACTTCCACACAAGGGCTCCTCAATGTCACGCTCACTGAACAAATGCTAATGATGCTCAACTATGCCACAATCCGGCAACTGGCAGGGATGCAACCCCCTCCCGTTACCCCGACAGCATTGGGAGAAGTCGAGCCTGTCACACACAAGAAAACCACCACAGTACCAGCCCAGGACAGGAACCACGAATTACCTAACATATCACACCCGGTCACGCAAAAAGGAATGGGAAATACCGGGGAAGGACAAGGGAAGAACAAGAGGAAGTTTGTCACTAACAGTGTCCAAATAGAGGATGTAGGCGACTCTACAAGCGACACTACTCCACAGCGCAGTCGGGGCACCCAGAGGGAGAACACTAGACTCAAAGAGAGAGTATCATTTCTTAAAAGTCAGCTGAAGAGCCTAGAAACGGAACTGAGAGAGCATCCCCAAGAGACCGTAAGGAATGAAGTCTCCGATGAGGAAGCATATTCATCGGAGGAACAGGAGGAAGAACCTCGAAGGGAAACTCCACACAAGCGCAGGGCCATGGGCACATCTGGGGGAAGAAGGAGGAACGCACCTCACCGACAGGTGCCAAGACTAAGCAATAGTCCATTCTCAGACGAGATCTTACTGGAACCCTTACCAGTGAATTATCGCCCAATCTCTCTCGATTATGATGGGACGACTGACCCGGAGGCACACATGGCACGGTTCGAGGGCCTGGCATCGTTACACCAATATGGAGAAGGCATAAAATGCCGAATTTTTGCCACCACCTTATCAGGAATGGCCCAAAGATGGTTCCACAACTTGAAAAGCAGCTCCATCTACTCTTATGGGGACTTATACCTCATGTTTATGCGACAGTTTGCTAGCTCCAAGAGAAAGGGAAAGACCGCTATATCTTTGATGGATGTCAAACAGGAACCACAGGAATCGTTAAGGGAGTACGTGACCAGGTTCAACATGGCCGTGTTAGACACACCAGAGGCAGAATCACTGATCAAATGTTACGCGTTCGTTCGAGGATTAAAGCAAGGTCCCCTTTTTGACGCATTACAAATAACACCGCCTAAGGAATTCGACAACATCATGGCCATACTACCAGGATATCTGCAATTGGAGGATGTTAAGGCCGCACGAAGGGCCGAGGCCGATAAACTCCGGGTGAAGAAAGGTGATAACGGGATGCACCCCAGTGATAAACACTCTCAGAGAACACCATACAAGGGTCTACCGCCAAGAATACCAGCCATGGCAGTAGAGACCAGACCTCCTTCTCCAGGACCTGCGCAGACTGATCGACGCAACAAGGGTGGTGGTGATATACGGGAGCGCCATCCGCTGAATAGGCCTGCTGACGAAATCTTCCATCTTGTTAAAGATGAAAATTGGTTCCGAGCTCCGTGGAACTACACCCGTGGTAATCCCAAACCAGAGAAAAATGATTTGTTATGCGAGTACCATAACGCTTATGGACACACGACCGCGAATTGCGGACATCTGATGAACCAGCTGGAGATATTGGTGAGACAAGGTTTTTTGGACAGGTTCGTTGCTGGACCTCCGAAGAAAACAAACAGAGAACTGCACAACCGTAATCATAATAATCATAGACGCGACGAGAGGGAGCTGAGAAATGGCGCGGATGACAGACGCGAAGGAGAACTAAGGAATGAAATACCGGAGCGACCACCTTTCCAGAGGGAAATCCATATGATCGTCGGAGAAAATGGTACACCCACATCAAACAGAGCGAAGAAACAACTTGTCAGGGCTGTGAGAACAGGACACTTTAACTCTAAGGTCATGGCTATTACCAGCGCAGCCAGCGAACCCACCATATCCTTTGGCCCGGAAGATGCCAGATCGTTAATGTATCCCCACGATGACGCCTTAGTCTTCTCAACAGACGTGGCTGGATGCCTGGTCCACCGAGTCTTCGTGGACTCAGGCAGCGCGGTGAATATTGTGTACTGGAACTGCTGGAAGGCCCTTGGCTCGGATGTCAATGTTGAACCAACGAACGCACCACTCTATGGATTCTCGGGAGAATCAGTAGTACCAGTCGGAATGGTAGAACTGCCAGTCACCTTGGGACGATCGCAGGGTTATAAAACCAGAACAGTCAGATTCTTGATCATAGACGCTCCTAAACCCACGTACAACATCATCTTGGGGCGGCCCGCTCTAAACACCTTCAAAGCAGTGGTTTCCACATTCTACCTTAAAATGAAGTTTCCGATAGACGGTGGAAGGATCGGGGAAGTGTGGGGGGATCAAGCTACATCGAAGCAATGCCATGTACAAACTTTGACCCAGCAACAAAAGGATAACATGGGAGACGACCCCAACACTCGAAAGCAGAAACGAAAGCAAACAAAAATCCTGGGGGAACCCAATGATCAAGGAAAGGAGAAGGTTGGGATAGTCACCGCGTCAAACCCCGAATGCAGAGAAATCATGGAACTTAGAGACGGGATTGATAAACAACCCCTTGTATCCACGAGTGACGCGTGCCTGCTCATCGAACTTTTTCCTGACAAGGAGGGATACACCACCAAGATTGGAGCAGGAATGACACCCGTCCTCCAAAGGGAAGTCACCGCATGCCTGCGCAGGAATGCAGATGTGTTTGCATTCAATACTTCTGACCTCAAAGGGATCGACAGAGAGCTAGCTGAACATCGTCTTAATGTGGACCCGATGGTCAAACCCGTCAAACAGAAAACAAGACACTTCGGCGCGGAGAAGGACGCCGCAATTCGGGAACAGGTCCAGGCCCTCCTGGAAGCAGGACACATCACAGAAATCCAGTATCCCGAGTGGATATCTAATGCAGTCATGGTAGAGAAGAAAGCCAAAGTGTGGAGAATGTGCGTGGACTATAGAGATCTTAACGCAGCTTGTCCTAAGGATTGTTACCCACTCCCTCGGATAGATCAGCTAGTGGACGCTACTTCAGGGTGTGAACTCCTGTCCATGATGGACGCTTACCAAGGATACCATCAAGTGAAGATGCACCCGGGGGATGTCGCTAGAACTGCCTTCGCAGTGTGCACAGGGGTCTTCGGATGGGAAAGCATGCCTTTCGGCCTCAAGAATGCAGGGGCCACGTACCAGCGTATGATGGACAAGATTTTCAGGACACAGCTAAGGAGAAATATATCGGTGTATGTTGACGATATGCTGGTGCGCAGCATCAAAGCCAGTTCTCACGTGGCTGATCTGGAGGAAACCTTTTCGGTAGTCCGCAAGAATAGACTAATGCTCAACCCCGCCAAATGCACCTTTGGAGTGCAATCAGGAAAGTTCTTGGGTTACAGGGTAACACCAGAGGGAATTGAAGTTAATATTGACAAAGTCAAAGCCATCCTGAACATGACACCACCCAGGAATGTCAAAGAAATTCAAACACTCAATGGTCGGATTACCGCACTGAGTCGGTTCATCTCACGCTCAGCTGAGCGAAGTCTCCCGTTCTTCAAAGTTCTAAGGAAAGGAAGTCGATTCGAATGGAGCAGTGAGTGCCAGAGAGCTTTCGAGGACCTAAAAACCTACCTCACCAAACTACCAGTACTAACAAAGCCTTCTTCAGGAGAACCACTGTACCTATATATCTCTGTCGGAATTGAATCTCTGAGCTCAGTGCTGGTCCGAGAGGAGAACCGACAACAAAAACCGATATACTTTGTAAGCAAGGTCATCCAAGGTGCAGAGCTACGCTATACTGAGGTTGAAAAGACCGCGTACACAATCATGATCATGGCCAGAAAGTTGAGGCCATACTTCTTATCACACAAGGTCATTGTGAGAACAATAATACCATTCAGACAAATCTTAGGGCGACCGGATCTAGCGGGGAAGATGGTGAAATGGGCCATAGAGCTCGGAGAGTACGAGGTCGAGTTTGAGCCGTGCACTACCATTAGAGCGCAGGCACTGGCGGACTTCATTCAAGAAGCAACAAGGTGGCCTATGAGGGGACCGTGGACAGCACAGGTTGATGGGTCGGTCACCAAAGAAGGGTGTGGGGTGGGAATCTACATCACCTCGCCCGAAGGGGAAGTCTACCAATTCGCTATCAAGTTTGAAGATAAGCTATCCAATAACGAAGCCGAATATGAAGCAGTGCTAAGGGCAACCCACATACTCAGAGAACTCAGAGCCGACAATGCAGTGATTAAAATTGACTCTCAATTGGTGGCACAACAGTTAACAGGAGGTTACGGGATAAAAGAAGAGAGAATGAAACACTACTTTGACAAAGTCCAGGAGATTGGGAAAAAGTTTGAGAAATTTGAAATACAACAAGTGCCGAGAGAAGAAAACCAACGAGCAGACCTCCTGGCCAGAGTAGCCAGTGCAGTCGAACAAACGTGGAGCGAGGACATTACCTTGGTGTTCGAACCTAAGAAAGCGGTGGTGGTGCAGGTATACAACATTGAAACCAAGGATGATTGGAGAACACCCATCATATACTATCTGAAAAATGGTAAACGAATGGAAGATGATACTTCACGGTATGCCAAATACGAGAATTACTGCCTCATCGACGATCAGCTCTACAAGAGGTCTTTCACACATCCATTTTTGAAATGCCTGGCCCCAGAGGAAGCACAGTTTGCTTTAAAAGAGATCCACCAAGGGTGTTGCGGTAATCACGGTGGACACAGGGATTTGACAAGGAAGATAATCAGAGCAGGATTCTACTGGCCCGGAATCAGCAAAGAATCGAAAGCCTTCGTGCAAAAATGTGAGGCTTGTCAGAAACATGCTCCCAAAATCAACATACCTGGGGAGGGAATGGGGATCATGCATGCTGCGCATCCTTTCGACAAATGGGGAATCGACATTGTGGGTAAATTACCAACTGCTCCGGGAGGCAAGTGCTTCCTCATAGTTGCCGTAGACTACTTCTCTAAGTGGATCGAGGCGGAAGCTGTCACCAAAATCGATGATAACACAGTGGAAAAGTTCATATGGAAGAACATCTGTTGTCGATATGGGGTGCCAAGGATTTTGGTTTTGGACAACGGAACCCAGTTCACGAGCAAGAAGATCGAAGATTTTTGTTCTCGGATGGACATCACACAGAAATTTGTGTCAGTAGCCCACCCTCAAGCCAACGGACAGGTAGAATTGGCAAATCGCACCATATGTGAAGGTATCAAGAAGAGACTCGAACGAAGCAGGGGACGATGGGTTGAGGAGCTAGATACAGTGTTATGGGCACTTAGAACCAGCCCGAAAACCGCAACCGGAGAGGCTCCTTTCACTTTGGTATACGGGTCGAACGCTGTGGTACCTGCTGAGGTAAGGCTGGAATCTCATCGGGTTACTACCTATGACACTGCACAGAATGAGGAACTGCGCCGACTGGACTTGGATTTGATTGAGTTACATAGAGAGGAAGCACAAGTAAGAGCGGCAAAATACAAGAGCATTGTTAAGGCTGGTTACGACAAGAAAGTAAAGCTGCGCAGACTTGGGAAGGGAGACTTGGTACTCAAACGGGCAGACGCCTTGAAGCCCGTAGGGAAATTTGAAGCTAACTGGGAAGGTCCTTTTGTCATCACGGAAGTCTTGGGAGGAGGAGCTTATCACCTAGCAGACCAAGAAGGGCGGCCTCTTACCAGGCCATGGAACATAAGTAACCTCAAGAAATTTTACGTGTAAGTGCTAAGTCAGTCACTATCATGTAGACCAAACACTCTTTTTCCCACTGGGTTTTAATGAGGTTTGGGCCATGGATATCTTAATAAAATGGATTTCATGGTTTAGGGAAACATATTCTTACTTGCATGACATCTAGACACACACTCACACTGCATCTATATTTCACTAAGGGCCGCGATGCGGAAGTGTACCATCTTAAGGGCTGCAATGCGGAAGTGTACCATCTTGAGGGCCGCGCTGCGGAAGTGTACCATCTTGAGGGCCGCGCTGCGGAAGTGTACCATCTTAAGGGCCGCGATGCGGAAGTGTACCATCTTAAGGGCCGCGCTGCGGAACTATACCATCTTAAGGGCCGCGTTGCGGAAGTGTACCATCTTAAGGGCCGCGTTGCGGAAGTGTACCATCTTAAGGGCCGCGCTGCGGAAGTGTACCATCTTGAGGGCCGTGCTGCGGAAGTGTACCATCTTGAGGGCCGCGCTGCGGAAGTGTACCATCTTAAGGGCCGCGATGCGGAAGTGTACCATCTTAAGGGCCGCGCTGCGGAAATATACCATCTTAAGGGCCGCGTTGCGGAAGTGTACCATCTTAAGGGCCGCGCTGCGGAAGTGTACCATCTTAAGGGTCGCGATGCGGAAGTGTACCATCTTGAGGGCCGCGCTGCGGAAGTGTATCATCTTGAGGGCCGCGCTGCGGAAGTGTACCATCTTAAGGGCCGCGATGCGGAAGTGTACCATCTTAAGGGCCGCGCTGCGGAAATATACCATCAACCATCTTAAGGGCTGCATTGCGGAAGTGTACCATCTTAAGGGCCGCGGTGCGGAAGTGTACCATCTTGAGGGCCGCGCTGCGGAAGTGTACCATCTTGAGGGCCGCGCTGCGGAAGTGTACCATCTTGAGGGCCGCGCTGCGGAAGTGTACCATCTTAAGGGCCGCGATGCGGAAGTGTACCATCTTAAGGGCCGCGCTGCGGAAATATACCATCTTAAGGGCCGCGTTGCGGAAGTGTACCATCTTAAGGGCCGCATTGCGGAAGTGTACCATCTTAAGGGCCGCGCTGCGGAAATGTACCATATTAAGGGCCACGTTGCGGAAGTGTACCATCTTGAGGGAAACTATTCAAGGGAAACTATCACCAAGGATCTAAAGAAAGAAAATAGCACTATTACTCAAAAAGAAATGCCAGGATATCAAGAAGACGACTACGCAGAACAAGGGAATAGTGGACGCACAAAAATGGACCTGCGCAGACCAAGGGGATAATGGACGCGCAGATGTGACTGCGCAGACCAAGGGGATAGTGGACGCGCAGATATGACTACGCAGAAAACGGGACAGCGGATGCTTAAAAGAGGGATACACAATGGCTGCACAAATGACAGAAAGATAGAGAGCTAAAATCTTAAAACAAAATTCTTCATAGTTGCTTACATACATTTTTCCCAACACATGAGCAATCAACAGAATTCTGATCATATTCATAATTAGTCAGATTTTAACAACGAGCCTTTTACAGAGAAGTAGGAGGTCATGAAGATAAACACGAAATACGGTTATATAAAATAAAATAACACCATCCAGAGCATTCAAGAAGATCAAACCATACGATTATATAAAATGGGTTCAAGAGAAACTTTACAACTGGGATAATGTCTACAAAAAGAACAATCTTTTACAAACAAAAGAAACATAGAAGGGAGTTGTTCAGTCAAGGCGTTGGGGAGAAGAAGGAGGATCCACGATGAACTCCTCGACAGGGGGATCTTCAACAAAGGCAGGCTGCGCGATCTCCTCGATCACCGGATCCGTCACCACCGGCAGCTGAAACACGACCTCCTCCTGCGCAGCCTCTGTTAGCACAACTTCCGTCCCGACCTGCGCCGCTCGGGAGGTAGACCCCTTTTGGCCCTGAGAGTCGGGCACGACCGAGGAGGAAGTTGGAGGAGGGTAGACCAAGTTCCCCCGGGATAGTTGCCTCGAGGAGAACGCATATGGCTGCGCAGCTCATTCAGATAGGGAGATCGAATCACCGGCGCCGCAGGTAGGGCGTCCTTCGTCTCATCCCTAGAAAAGAGCTGGAGGGCTTTATCCAAAACAGGAAGCCACCAACCAGGAGTCGAAGGGGCGGAAGGATCGACGCCCAACAGCCCATTTAGACTGGTGTCATCCACTTGATCCAGCACTGCCTTAAAATCAAACTTGCTGCGCTGTTCAGGCGTCGCTTCCACCTGGTCAAGAGCGAGCCGACTGCCTTCCTTAACCAAGAACTGCATTGCAGGCCCCATCAAGAGGAACATGTCAGGGGAACGACAGAAAGCTTGAAGAGAATCCTCTAACATATAGCGCATGAACAATTGACCACGCGCAGTCAGGAAGTATTGTTGGCGAAACTCTTGTATCCCCCGCATGAAGGCTTGATTTTCTTGATCGGCAATCATTGTCTTCATTTGATTCAACTTTGCCCGGCACTCCTCCGACATCTCATGCTTGAGAGCCTTGAGTTCTTCCTCTTTGCTCTGGGACACACGAGCGAGCTCAGTCTCGAGGGACTCCTTCTCCACCTTCATCTTGGACAGCTCAGCCTGAGCTTGGCGCAGCTGTTCCTGTAGCTCAGTATTATCAGCCAGAGAGGCCATGAGTTCCCCCTCCTTCTCATGGAGATCAGCGGCTGCCCGGGTCATATGTCGGGAGGCCGACAAGCACTTCACCCGCAACTGCGCAGACACAATCACAATCCAGGGCATGAATAAAATATCCGCACAATAGTAATGTCATAAAAGCAAGAACACGCATAGCTTACCTGCTCTACGCCCAGGCACATGTCAAAGGCCAGGTCCCCCATGTTCATGACATCGTACCTGCGCAGGTCGACAGAGGCGATCTGCGATTCCATCTGGGACCGGCACTCCTGACCGGTCAAATCTCTCAAAGCACGAGGGCCTGGAATCTCCACAACGGAGTCAGACCCCTCCCTTGCCGGCGCAGCTTGATGAGGCACATCATCGAGTAAGGCTTCGAAAGAATCCTTACTCCCGGCACCAGAAGCAGGGACCTTTCTCATCTTGGATGAGACTACCTGTCGAGTCTTGCGACGCTTACGAGTACCCTCAGCGGAACTCGCATCACCTTTGTCGTGGAGTTGAAGAGGTTGAATGTCAGCTGCAGACGAACCCGGACGGGGCCGCCCAGGATTGAAAGACTCAGGGGACACATGCTGCGCCGACCCAGTCTGCGGGGTAGTGTCTCCCTCAACAGCAGGATCGGGGAGGAAACTGAATGAAGCAATGGCATCGTGCTCAGCAGATCTCCACATACCTGCGCAGGAAGGAGAATGATTAGGAAATGAAAAATTTCAGCATGAAAGACGATACAAACATTTGGAATATACCGATGGAGGTTTGGGGATAACGGGAGAAGAGGCCAGCCCCAGCCAAGACAGAGGGAGAAGCGACTAGTTTAAGGACATCAAAATCTTTGTTAGCAAAGGCTTGGCCCAGGAGATCGATGAAGGCAATTTCTAGGTTACCTAGGGGTTTTCTATTTGGGGGAGAGGAGTGCTTCGTCCGATGCCACTCCACCTCGTTAGTCCCTGCGCAGTCCGCCCAAGTCCCATTCCGCACTTGTACAAAGAAATACTTGTCACGAAATTTCTTATCCCTAGAATGAAGATTACCTAGGAATGTCAAGTTCATCTTTGGCTTGGCAGTAAAGTTGTAGTGACAATCGGTCTTTTTTAGGATGTGGGTCTGGTGAAACAACTCTACACTATGGGGGTAGTTATTAGCAGCGCAGAGGATATGTAGAATATGGGCCCTACGGAGAGAAGAAGGGGAGATCTGAAAAAAGGGGATCCCGAATCGTTCACATATCCCCACAAGAAAAGGGGAAGGGGGTAAGCGCAGACCCGCCTTCACCTGCGCATGCCAAATAGGGATGGTGTCCGGGCGCCATTGCCCGTCCGCATCAGGCATATCGCCGGATTCCCGCTGCATCCGGATTTTCAGTTCACGATCATCCGGCTTAATGCGTAATAACCCCCGTACTTCCGCCATTTAGGCAGTGGAGATGGTGGAACGAGGAAAACGACAACCTTGGCACGTCATATCATCCGCCTCATTTATTTGCTGTTGTCTGGCACCCACGGTGGCCATGGCGAACGCACGAAAAAACACACAAAACAAAAAGAAAACAAACACGCAACAACACAACCGAGAGGAAGCGAGCAGGCCGCAGGGGATAATGAAGGAAGGGAGAACCTAACCTGGTAGGAGAAGTGATGGTCGGAGGGGAAGCCTAACAAGGAAACTGGGGACGACGAGAGATCGGAGAAACCAGAAAAATCTGAAAGGAAGTTCGGAGAAGGAGAAGAAGAAGAAGAAGATGAAGGTGATGGGGGGTATTTATAAGAGGGGAATTTGAATCGAGGGAAAGGAGGGGGAATAATCATTAGGGTTGGGAAATGTGAAAGGAAAATGGAAGGTTGGGATTTCATCCCAGAATGGTGGGTGAAAACGGAGGGTCGAGATCTCACCCTCACAAAAGTAGAAGCGTGGAAGGACGTCACAAAGTACTCAAAAACATCAGATCACATTAAATGCGATGGGACAAGGCCTGTACCATGGCAGTCAGTGCAGGCGGCGATACGAAGCCCTCCTGCGCAGGCTCACTCATTGCCTTCCCTGATATCGGCCATTCCTCCATACCTCAAAGCAAACACTTTTCATCTACGAAAATTCACGTGAAAATCTACTTCTTTTCGTAGAATAAGGGGGGGGAGTAGCTGATGAGGGATAAGGTCCTCATCAGCGCAGCACACGACCCGTATTCCATATGTTACCAATATGAAGTATCTACTGCCTTAATGATTATCGCACAAAATAGGAAAACTAACAGTGCAGGACAAAGAACGGAGATCCCAGTGCCCCTTTGAGAGAGCAGCGCAGTCATTCCACCCCCTGAAGGAGCAGCGCAGTCATTCCACCCCTTGAAGGAGCAGCGCAGTCATTCCACCCCTTGAAGGAGCAGCGCAGTCATTCCACCCCTAGAAGGAGCAGCACAGTCACCCCAACCCCCTGAAGGAGCAGCGCAGTCATCACCACCCTAAGAGAGGGCGGCGCAGCACCAGCACTCCTTGGAGAAGGCAGCCCAAGCTTCAACACCTAGAGATGACGGCACGAGCGAAGAGCTCCCAACTACTTTCTGAAGGATACAAAAGCTGCAAGGCCGTTGGAGCAAGGACAACCACCAGTGACAACGACGCCAAGGACGTACCGAGCACGTGCCATGAAGGAAAAGACAATCTTACCCTCTCCTCTCCATCTCTTATAAATAGCATGTCTGTAATAGTAGAAGGGACCCGATCTTTTCTCTCAAGTTTTACATGTATGTTTTGGTATCTGTAAAGAACTATTCCATTGAAGAGTAAAAGAAACATCCGTCCGTCTATTTACTTCAGGTTCCGATCTACTATCAACCTTCTAGTTTAGGTGTTGGTGATTCAGTGCATCACCAAATATGTTTGTAATGCACGAATAACGTACTCGGTTAATGTAGTGAAATTTTCGTCCCTTCCATGATTCGAACTCACATATGAATATCTATTCCTGCATTGTGAGCAGCTTATTCGTTGAGTTATATATATTGACTTATTCATTATTCAAATTTCACACGATTAATTCGAAATGATTACCAAATATAGAATTTGAGTATCCGACGTTCCAAATTCATTCTCATTTCTTATCACATTTAGCCATTCTCACTAGATTTTAGAACGTCAAATATTCAAATTCTATGTCTGATAATCATTCAAATTAATCGTATGAAATGAGATTAATGTACAAGTATATTAAATCTACTAAAAAATTAATGTAATGCACGAATGACATGACATTTTCACGTAGTTTTGAATCCTTGAGGGCATAAAATTTTTACTATATCAATTGAATATGGTAGTTCTCGTGTTATGTTGACTTGTTTGTAATTTTTATTGACTTGTTCATATATTTGATTGACTTGTTCTAGTAGGTTCTAAACTTTAGATCTATACCATAGATATTTGTGATCATATAATCTACAATTTATCTTTTATTTTAAGGTTATTGGTGCCTAAATGCACCAACTTTGGGGGTAGTTTGGTTTTGCACATGAATTTTCAAATGTGTAGAAAAATACATGAATTTTAATGTTGTAGCAATTTTATCGATATATTCAAACTTTATAAAAATCTTACGATTTATGGGTTTAGAGATGTCTTTTACGATATCTTTTAGAGATGTCCTTGAAGGGTTGTATACTGAGAGCAAGACTTTATGCTTGTATATATTGATTCCTTAGTTCACTGTGATTCTTCTATCTGAAATATTGTTATTGCATAATCCTATTATAGTCCAATTTATCCCATACTATAGATTATATGGCGTGTTGTAGATCACAGAAGATCATATAATTGGAAAAAGTTGAGATATAAATTGAGTTCACAATCGAGGCAACTATGGACGAGTTGCTGGTTTAGATTGTAGCATAAATGGATAAATAGTTTATCTTGGCTATTTATTTATGCTAGTACCTTCGTGTATTGAACAAGATCACAGTGAGATGAATTCTTATATTCTGACTATTTAAGAATCAAGATCTCGGCGACTTAAATAGTCTTAACCTTAGTTGGATTAATCGGTGTGAATAATATATTGACTATTGCTTTGATTTATCATGGGTGAGAGTTCTTTTGAAGCTCAATATACTCGATACTTTGGGTGATAGCAATTATTATTTGACATGCGATTATATTGCAATAATGATCTGTGTCCTGCTAATAATAGGATGATAATATCCTCTCGAGGAACTTAATAAGTTTATCGTATTAAACCCTGCAGATGGAATTAGTTCCGGTACGATAATAAGTTTAAGTGGTAGCACTCGAGATGTCGTTTATAATTAAACGACTAATTAATTAATTAATTGATCGTCAGAGGAATTAATTAATTAATGGATATTGGATATCTTAAACACGGAGATTAATTAAGTCTAATGCTAGCCCCGACTCACCTAAAGAATAAAGAGGTAAATCAGTATTAATTTTCTAGTGGAATAAATTAATACTTGTGACTTGATTTTATTCTGGGCTGAATAAAAAAATCGAACACTGGGATGCCAAACTTATTCAAGCTAGTAGATCCTCGCTTGGCCCAATTAAGGTTCGTACTCCTTAAGTGGGCGTCTCTCTCCTCTCTTAAGCCTTTGGGCTTGGTCTGATTTAATTATGTTTATGGGCTTATTATTTAGGTATGACTAATACCTAGTATAAGTAATAAGACAACCCTAAACCTAATTAATCATTCATACACGTGAGAGCAGAATAGTGAGGAAGAGACGCCAACTTTGAGGGAGAGGACCTGAAGATCGTTGCCACCCAGCATCAAGTCTTACCGTTGGAACAAGTTGGAAGATCAGCACTGAAGTCTCTCATCGCCGGATTTGCAAGTAAGCATCGTTCTCTTGTAATAGGCACTTGTGGTTGTTTGTATGTATTCGTTTGGTATCTGAAGTTGGTCACGGGCACATGGATTATATGTCACAATATGGTTCCTACAATTGGTATCAAAGCCGTGGTTCCAGAATTTCGGCTCTGCCGGATAAACGAATAGTAAAATCACTAGGTTTATCATTTTTGTTAACCTATTTTGTCATCTTATCGTGGTTGTTTAATCGCTTTCGGTTCTGCCGGTTTGGCTGTTTTGTACCATGAGAAAATTCGTGGTTAGTATAGTTTTTTCGTTGTATTCGTACTTTTGATTTGTAATCTATTTGTACGGGTTGTGGTTCTGGCGGAGAATGGAATGGCGTTGGCATGTAGATGGCAGTAGTTAAGTCGCGTCTTCTCCATCTGCTAGGGTTTGACCATGGTGATGATATGGGATGAACGGAATCCGATTCACTGGAGTTCTGGCTCCAGCGTCTATGGTGTTCAGACCTAACTCGCCACTGGTCGAATCAGTAGGTGGATGAGGCGCAGTGACTACGGTGGCGATGGCAGCGTCCGCTTCGGCGTTGATGCTGCTGTGCAGCCTTGGTTCGACGGAATCCTAGGGTGTACTAGGGTTCAGGAATGTCGAAAGGGTGCTCTGAGGTTGGGGGCGCCGCCTGAGGTGGTTGCGGAAACCCTGATCCAGGCAGAAACCCTAGTGCAGATGAGCTGCTTTGCTCTGGTCTCTGCTCTGACCTCTGAGTTATTCTGCTCTGGTCTCTGCTCTGGCCTTTGAGCTGCTCTGCTATGACTTTTGAGCTGCTCTGCTCTGGTCTCTGCTCTGTCTACCGAGCTATCTCTGCTCTGGCTGCCGAGCTGCTGCTGCTGCTCTATCTGCCAAGACGAGCTGGAAGCCTAGAGCTGCGCGGATCTACCTTCTATTTTAATCGAAGTGGGAGTTTGTAGAAGACGACGAGAATTGCCTAAAGACGAAGATTTCTTTTTGTAATAGATTAGAATTTCTTTGTAATAAAGTAGGCAGGGACGAACAGGTTCCAGTCTCCACGATAAGATGACATTTTTAAGTTTTTTTGTGTCGTAAGCATATCGTGGATTTAATCACCGTTAAGGTGTTTTAGAGCATGTTTTAGTTGCGTTATTTGCTTTAAATGCGCATAGAATATCATGCTAGGTGTTTTCACGTTTTCACCAAGCACAATTTAGAATTCCAAGCGAGCATGTTTTACTACATGTGTTCTAAATTTGCCTGCTTAGGTTTTCCGTGTCAACGTGATTTAACCTGTAAACCTTTTGAAGTAAAAGACTAAGCAGAAAATTCAATTTTAAAAAAAAAAAAGTTGATATAGACCTCCACGGTTGGTTTAAGACAAAGTAGATTGATAATTGGTGTAAACGTCCACACGAACGTGGCTTGCACTCGTTCTCAATTTGCAGCTTTTGTCAGTTAAACTTCTAAATTAAAAAATGCTTTAATCTTGTGAATAAGTGGGAGTTTTGCATGTAAACGTTCACACTATCGTGACTTGCATGTATTAATTCCTGCGAGTTATTCTAGGAAAGATTAAAGTAATTATTTTAACCTTGTGAATAGTGGGAGCTTCTCGTGTAAACGTCCACACGAATGTGGCTTGCACGGGTTAGTTTTTCATGGATTATTCTAGAAGGGGTTAAAATAAAGGATAGTCATAAAGTTGACTAAACTGTGGTCATAGCTTAGGCGTTTATTTCAAGTACAACTCCCCAACGGAGTCCATTCTTGAAGTTGCGTGGTCTAGTTAAGGTTCGTTTATTGGTCCCATTTTGTCATCAGGATAAATTGACAATGGAATGAGACCAAAGACTGGGTGTCTGGTCCAACGAAGAGCGCGTAAACGTCCACACGAACGTGGCTTGCGTGTAATTCGATTGGGCTAACAGAGGTTTCAATAATATTGTTTTATCAAAAGGTTACAATATTATTGCTACGAATCTTTATGCAATAACGTGTTTTCTAATGTGCGCTTGTTGGTTTATTTTTTAGATATGACTGTTACCCCGCTTTCGAATGTTTTATCTGCTAAGCCGCTTACTGGTCCGAATTTTTCGGAATGGAAGCGCAATCTGGGATTTGTCCTAGACACGGAGGAGTATAAGTTTGTAATTACTGCTCCTGCTCCCGCAAACCTTACTACTCGGTCTTCCGAAGAGCAAAGGGAGGCCCATAAACGGTGGCATAGGGCAAATAATATGGAGAAAGCATATATTATGACCACTATGTCTTTTGCATTGCAGCTGCAACATCAGTCGATGGAGACTGTGGCTGCAATTATGAGGAACCTCGAGGAGCTCTTTGGGGAATCGGACCGATCAGTCCGTTTTGAACTCATGAGAAAACTCATGTCTTCAAATATGACGGAAGGTTCGTCTGTGCATGAGCACATGCTTGGAATGATTAATCATTTCAATAAGCTGGACGTGCTCGGTAGAGGTATCGAGGATGATACAAAAGTTGACATGGTCCTCCACACTCTACCCAAATCCTAGGAAAACTTTCGACTCAATGCCGTAATGGGCAAGAAAAAGTTCACTCTAAATGAACTGCTTAATGAGTTGGTTGCGGCCGAGAGGGTCATGGGAAAGAGTCCACATGCTTTGGCCACTGCCAAAGGACCCAGCTTTCCACCGAAAGGTGGGAAGAAGAAGGGACCACATCGCAAGAAAATCCAAGCAAAATGTGGGAGCAACAAGAAGTTAGGCCTGACCGAAGGCGTTGGCAAGCCAAAGGGGAAAGGAAAATGCTTCAAGTGTCAGCAAGTAGGACATTGGAAGTCTGACCGTCCCATGATGAAGAAAGCTCAAGGTATTTCTACTGCTCTTGTAACGGAAACATATTCGGTTTCGAGATCTTCCCATCAATGGGTTGTTGACTTGGGTGCAACTGACCATGTTTGTTACACCTTGCAGTGTTCCTGCGGACAATGGAGCTTAGTGGAGGCGAGCTGGAACTCTCCATGGGAAATAAAGCAAGCTTGCCTGTTATTTCAATTGGAGATGTGAATTTGTTTATTGATGGACATGTTTTGGTTTTGAGAGATGTACTCTATGTTTCGGGTTTTCGGAAAAACTTGATTTCTACCATTCAATTATATGCAAGTATGGATATTCTGTTCTTTTAGAAGACAGTGCAGTATTCATCAAACATGGTCAAGTTTTATTTAGAAGTGCGGCTGATTCTCTTTATACTATTTCATGTCCATTCGATTATTCTTCATCTACTTATACTTTGACTACAAACCAAAAGAAGAGAAAGGCTTCTTCTCTGGAGAACCAAACTCTTCTTTGGCACCTAAGATTGGGTCACATCAATCTAAGGAGGATCCAAAGACTGGTTTCCGATGGTATCTTAGATTCTCTCCAAGTAAAACCAATCCCAGTCTGCGAATCCTGCATAGAAGGAAAGATAACGACTCGGCCTTTTAAGGCCAAGGGGTATAGGGCCAAAGAAGTGTTGGAACTGGTTTATTCTGACTTGTGCGGACCTATGTCCACTCAAGCTCGTGGAGGGTACGAGTACTTTGTCAATTTCATTGACGATTACTCAAGGTACGGATACATTTACTTGTTGCGCTACAAGTCTGAATGCTTTAACAAGTTTTAAACATTCAAGATGGAAGTAGAAAAACGACAAGGTAAAAGTATCAAGTCATTGCGATCAGACCGCAGTGGCGAATACCTCAGTAACGAATTTAGAGCATACTTGTTAGAATCTGGGATTACATCTCAATTGACTACACCGGGTACACCCCAACAGAATGGTGTAGTAGAGAGAAGAAATATGACTCTTCAAGAAATGGTTCGTTCGATGATAAGTTTCGCTACTTTACCTATTTCGCTTTGGGGATATACTTTAGAAATAGCTGGTTACATTCTTAACTTAGTGCCTTCTAAGTCGGTTGCAAAGACCCAGTCCGAGCTGTGGTCAGAGCGCAAGCCTTCTCTTAACCACATCCGGGTTTGGGGCAGTCCAGCACACGTGCTGAACAAGGATGCCGATAAGTTGAGCCCTAGAATTGAAGTAAAGTTGTTTATAGGATATCCTAGAGGAACAAAAAGTGGTTATTTTTATTATCCTAAGGATCAAAAAGTCGTTATTAGCACTAACGCAAGATTCTTGGAAGAGGACTATGTAAATAACCACAAAAGTAGGAGCGAAATCATCCTCGGTGAGGTCAAAGACATTGGCACGACAAGTCAACCAACTCAGCCAATTGTGCAAGATGTAGTACCTCAAGTCTCATCAGAAAACGCACAAGCTGTAGATACTGGATCTGCAATAGTGCCACGTTGTAGTGAGAGAGCAACAAAGGGCAAACCACCCAATCGATATGTGTTTGTCAACGAATCTACGGACTCAGTTGATGATGGGCTTGTCGAAGAAGATCCCTGGACTTACTCAGAAGTACTAGCAGATCTAGATGCTCTTCAATGGGAAGCATGTATGGTTTCTGAATATGAATCCATAACTGCCATGGATGTATACGAGAAATGTTTGCTTCTTGTGGGTCGTGAGGCCATTGGTTGCAAATGGGTATACAAACGCAAGAGAGGACCGGACGGGAAGGTTATGGCCTTCAAAGCGAGACTAGTGGCGAAGGGTTATACTCAACGACCCGGTATTGATTATGAGGAAACTTATTTGCCAGTAGCCATGCTTAGGTCTATCCGAGCCCTCTTGGCCATGGCTGCCCATATGAACCTAGAGGTGTGGCAAATGGATGTCAAGACCGCATTCTTGAATGGGTATCTTGAGGAAGATAGAGATATCTATATGCTACAACCAGAGGGGTTAATCAAGGAAGGTGAAGAGCATCTAGTGTGGAAGCTTAAGAAGTCCATTTATGGACTTAAGCAAGCTTCACGATCCTAGAACAAACATTTCGATGACGTGGTCAAAACTTATGGTTTTGAGCAGTGTGTCAACGATAGTTGCGTTTATAGGATATGTATCGTTGGGAGTTTGGTATTCCTTATACTCTATGTGGATGACATACTTCTCATTAGCGATAATGTGAATGTATTGTCTGGCATTAAGGAGTGGTTATCCCAACAGTTTCAAATGAAGGATCTGGGAGAGACAGCATATATTCTCGGGATAAAGATTGGTCGTGACCGATCTAAGAGAATGTTGAGTTTGTCTCAAACATCCTACATTGACACTGTTTTGGCGCGGTTCAGCATGCAGAATGCCAAGAAAGGTTTTCTGCCTTTCAAACATGGTGTTCCGCTATCTAAGGCAATGTGTCCCACAACGCCTGAGGAGATAGCGAGCATGAAGATAATTCCCCATGCCTCGGCTGTGGGAAGTCTCATGTATGCGATGCAGTGTACCAGGCCCGATATCTATTTTGTCGTTAGCATTGCAGCAAGATATCAGGCAAATCCAGATCAAGCTCATTGGACTGTTGTAAAGCACATACTCAAGTACCTTAAACGGACTAAGGAGTATGCGCTAGTTTACCAGTCTGATGATCTGACACCGGTAGGATATGTGGACAAGAGGCGGTCTACTACGGGCTATGTGTTTAAGTTTGGGGGTGGAGCCATTGTGTGCAGAAGTGTAAAGCAGAAATGCAATTCACTATCCACCATGGAAGCCGAGTATGTAGCTGCTTGTGAAGCTGCTAAAGAGGTTGTATAGCTCAGGAACTTCCTAACTGACATTGATGTGATTCCTAGTTTGCCGAAGTGCATCACAATTTATTGTGATAACGAGGCGCTATTGCGAATAGTAAGGATTCAAGATGTCATCAATCCATGAAATACATTGATGGCAAGTATCATTACATTCGGTATGTGGTCAAGCATGGTGATGTAGCATTGAAGCATATTACGGGACTTGATAATCTGGCTGATCATTTCACGAAGAGTCTTCCTGGTGCGGTGTTCAACAAGCATGTTGAAGGCCTTGGAGTTCGTGGTCTCCCTATACTAAATTAAACTTTAGTATAAGTGGGAGATTTTGTAATAGCTAGAGGATATTATTAGTTTTTCAGTCACATTGTATACTAAAAGTTTGATTTAGTATAAGTGGGAGAATTGAAGGGTTGTATACTGAGAGCAAGACTTTATGCTTGTATACATTGATTCCTTAGTTCACTGTGATTCTTTTATCTGAAATATTGTTATTGCATAATCCTATTATAGTCCAATTTATCTCATACTATAGATTATATGTGGTGTTCTAGATCACAGAAGATCATATAATTGGAAAAAGTTGAGATATAAATTGAGTTCACAATCGAGGCAACTATGGACGAGTTGCTAGTTTAGATTGTAGCATAAATGGATAAATAGTTTGTCTTGGCTATTTATTTATGCTAGTACCTTCGTGTATTGAACAGGATCACAGTGAGATGAATTCTTATATTCTGACTATTTAAGAATCAAGATCTCGGTGACTTAAATAGTCTTAACCTTAGTTGGATTAATCGGTGTGAATAATATATTGACTATTGATTTGATTTATCATGGGTGAGAGTTCTTTTGAAGCTCAATATAGTCGATATTTTGGGTGATAGCAATTATTATTTGACATGCGATTATATTGCAATAAAGATCCATGTCCTGCTAATAACAAGATGATAATATCCTATCGAGGAACTTAATAAGTTTATCGTATTAAACCCTGCAGGTGAAATTAGTTCCGATACAAAAATAAGTTTAAGTGGTAGCACTCGAGATGTCGTTTATAATTAAACGACTAATTAATTAATTAATTGATCGTTAGAGGAATTAATTAATTAATGGATATTGGATATCCTAAACACGAAGATTAATTAAGTCTAATGCTAGCCCCGACTCACCTAAAGTATAAAGGGGTAAATCAGTATAAATTTTCTAGTGGAATAAATTAATATTTGTGTCTCGATTTTATTCTGGACTGAATAAGAAAATCGAACACTGGGAGGCCAAACTTTATTCAAGCTAGTAGATCCCCACTTGGCCCAATTAAGGTTCGTACTCCTTAAGTGGGCGTCCCTCTCATCTCTTAAGCCTTTGGGCTTGGTCTGATTTAATTATATTTATGGGCTTATTATTTAGGTATGACTAATACCTAATATAAGTAATAAGACAACCCTAAACCTAATTAATTATTCATACATGTGAGAGCAGAATAGTGAGGAGGAGACGCCAACTGTAAGGGAGAGGACTTGAACATCGTTGCCACCCAACGTCAAGTCTTATCGTGGGAACAAGTTGGAAGATCAACACTGGAGTCTCTCATCGCCGGATTTGCAAGTAAGCCTCGTTCTCTTGTAATAGGCACTTATGGTTTTTTGTATGTATTCGTTTGGTATCTGAAGTTGGTCACGGGCACGTGGATCATGTGTCACAATATGTTTCCTACAGTCCTATATGCGATATTATTTTTTAAGACGTTCGATGAATACACGTCGATATTTCGACTTGCCACATCATCTTTAATTTGAGCAAAAATTGAATTTATGACATCGTATAGGACATCTCTAAAAAATATCGTATAAGACATCTCTAAACTCATAAATCGTATTCAAACTCGGCACCATGAATTGATCCAACAATGTGATGAATCAACTATAGATTTTGATGATCTAAGGGCTGAAATTGGTTTCTATTTTATATTCTAAGAGGTGTTTTTATTTTAGCTCGCCCCTATATATATATAGGAAGCAGATCAAATGACAATGGACAAATGTGATGAGAAATGTGAATAAATCTATAACGTTAGATTTTTAAATCCTATGGCTAATATTTATTTAGAGGGAGTTCGAATCCTGGGAGCGATTAATTAATTGAATTTCGTTAATTATTATAAGCATCTTATGCAACACTACATATAATTACTTATGTGTTATTCTTATTTGTTACGAAAGATAACATTCTTAGTGTAACTCTCTCTCTCTCTCTCTCTCTCTCTCTCTCTCTCTCACACACACACACACACACATATAGTTCAACAAGAACACAAATATTTGCAAAGTCTAGAGTCACAATCTCGTTCGTTGATTTCGGGAGATCTGACGGTAGTGATTAAGATTGTTTATATGCTTAAGTTTATTTACAGAAGGATAACTTGGTATTTTCATAGTTTATGTAACCGTAACTTATTATCCTTATATCATATCAAATCTTTTTTTTATGGTAGATTTGTTCGGCAGATACGTTATTGAATGTTTGACCATTAAAGCATATTTCATACTTTGTAAACCGTAAACCTAGCGTCTTCCACAAAAAATTAGTTTCGTATTCCATTGAAGAAGAACTGCAGAACCTGAATTCCTAATATGAACGACGCATGTACGTCCATATTACTTGACGAGCTTAGGAGAATTATATAATACATCATCAGAAATTTAATCTTATTTCATTTAAGTTCGAGTCATGATTCATTGAATTGAGAATAGTTAGAAGTTGTGTTACCATCAGTTCGTAGAAGATGTCAAAACATCGAAATCGTTCGACAATCCCTATAGACGCTACTACTGCTATAAAACAATATCGGTAATTGGCTGTAGAAATTACATTCGATTTGATTTGTCTGATTTGAGATCATTACCGCTTCATTGTTATCCGACATAATGTTCTAATTGTTGTCTCCAATTTTCTATGATGCACAGGAAGACAATTTTCGTTTCTTTCAATGGTTAGATCCTGATATTCCCCACTACCAGAAACGATTTTTCCAAAAAATCAGAACAAAGTGTGGGCGGCTAAATGAAGAAAACTCAAATTTACAAAGTGCAATTCGTGGTTTTGATGACGAGTTGCGAGAATATCAGGAGACAGTGATTTGCTTAAAAAGGCAAAGACAATTTATGATGTGCATTCTTGTATTTTGTTGTTCTTGTTGGTTGTACGTTTTGAAATATTAATGAAATCATGAAATTTGCTCTCTTTAAAAATACAAATTTTATTAATCTAAATATTTAATTTAATTACTTATTTTGCATCTTCATGTAACGAATATATAAGTAAAACGAGTATACTTAATGTGTAATATACAGTTGTAGTTATCTATACTCAGAGCGAATGTATTAAAATAATTCTAATATCTTACCCCCCAATCAAAAGGTGCAATCTTCACTCTCTACGAATATATATAAAATTCATACACAAATGAATAGTTCGCAGACGTTAGTTCGACACACGTAACAAAATGTTGTAGCGAAACTTGAGGTTTTCCAAATTCAAACACGTTTATAACATAATTTGAACTTTCTAAAATCAATGATTCGAATATATCTTGTATCTTATACCCTTAAAATACACTATATCAATTGCTTGGGCTTAAATATAGGAAATTAATAATTTATAACCTTGCTGATATCATAATAACTATAATATTTTTAAGGTCAATAAACATCATATTATATTTTCTTTTCAAATGAAAAATAATTTTGTTTTCTTAATTTTTAATATTCCAAACTTACCATATCAGTATTCCGAACATGAGCATAATATTGATCGAACTTGTAAATTTATGCGTTGAACCCAACTACCATACATATTGAACCAACGTAAATCTCCTGAACGATTAAAGGTATTCACTTATTTTAAAACTAAATGTATGAAATATTATTTGTCTATATACTTTCATTGTTGAAACTTGTAGTTATCAATAACTTTATTAATGAGTAAAATTTTGGAATAGCCAAAATGGATCATAAAACACAAATTATGGCCACTCATTGAAAAAACATAAATTTTGGCCATTTTTATAGCTTTGGGACGTTTTTGCCCTTAATTGGGTTGACTGTGTAGGGTCAGGAGCGCGGGTCGCATGCCGGGTAAGATTAGGCACGCGGGTCGGGTTAGGCACTTATGGCACTATTAGTGCCATAAGTGCCAACGAAATTTTTTTTTACTCCCCATGCCCTGTCTAACCCCCCAGACCCCCGACCCCACCCACCCCCAAGCCAAAAACAAAAAACAATTTACTCCCCCTAGATAAAAATAAATCAAATTTTACTTTTGTTATTTTATTTTTTGGCACTAATAGTGCCATAAGTGCCAACGAAAATCCAAAATAAAATAAAGTAAAATAGTCTTTTTAGCACTTATGGCACTATTAGTGTCATAAGTGCCAAACATGCAGAACAAATATAGAAACAACAGCATCATCTAAACCCTAAATGGAATATTTAAACCCTAAATGGATAATTTAAACCCTAAATGGAATATCTAAATCCTAGGGAAAGTGTTTAAAAAGTTTCTTTTGGCTTAGGGGTGGGTGGGGTCGGGGGTCTGGGGGGGCAGACAGGGCAGGGGGAGTAAAAAAAATTTTGTTGGCACTTATGGCACTAATAGTGTCATAAGTGCCTAACCCGACCCGCGCTCCTGACCCTACCCGGCACGCGACCCGCGCTCCTGACCCTACCCAGTCCGCCCAATTAGGGGTATATTAGGCATATTGCCTAATTAATGGCCATAATTTGTGTTTTTTCAATTAGTGGTCAAATATTGTGTTTGCATGTTCAATGTGGCCATTTGACATCATTGTTTCTTTATTAAAATACACTATATCAATTGCTTGGACTTGAATATAAGAAATTCATAATTTATAACCTTGCTGATATTATAATAAATATAATATTTTAAATGTCCATAAACATCATATTATATTTTACTTTAAAATGAAAATTAATTTATTTTCTTAATTTTAAATATTCCAGAATTATCATATTCCAGAATTCCAGAATTATCATATCCTAACCCTTGTTTTCATGATACCAAAAATCATAGGACTTAATTGTAATAGACTAGAATTGTTTAGAACTCAAGTGTTAGAGTTCGTTTCTAGTTTAGTTTGCGGTGTCGAAGACTGAAGACTGAAGAACGAAGGACTGAAGACTGAAGACTGCAGATACCAACTGAAGTATCAATTGAAGAATCAGTTGAAGACTGATTACTTAATGCGCGCAAAGGACTGATACTAAAGTCAAGTATCAGTTGGACATTCCTCCTAGGACTGATCTTCCAACGTTCAGAGGAAGCCACGTACTCACAAAGTACAGCCACATTAAATACAGAGATCTCAGGATCTTATCTCTGCAGAGGTCATTCCTATCTGGTGGTTACTTTTCAGAGACGTCACATCTCCTGTCCATCAAAGAGAGCCGTTTCCACTCAGACAAGGAACCTCGAAGATTGAAGCCTCAGCCCAAATTCGAATTGCTCTCCAACGGAAGAAATCTTGAGGACGATTTACGCCAACGGATCTATTCAAGAGTTCTCCTACAAATAGCGCTCGAGGATCACTTCAACCTTCACCGATTCAACAACATAAGCTGAAGCTCTGCCGAAATTGCTACTCAGCCTTAAGCTTAAATTCCCCAAAGCTTGAATCGAAGAAGAGAAATCCAAAGCCAAAATCAGTCACTGCTGATTACATACATTCTCTTAGACCCTAGGCATATATCTGTTTACCCAGAAGCCAAAGGTCAAACTTGCTTCAAAGAACTTGTTCTTTGTAAGTATAGTTGGCACTCGTTCAAACCTCCCCCCATAAGAGTGTTTTGAGTGATTCGGAGGTCAGAAGGGTTTTTTTAGCACGGGTTGTGTTAAGCAAGGGAAATCCTACGCGAGTGAAGCGCGGGTACTGGACAAGGGTTTTCTTCAGTGTACGGTTGTGTGCACCCGGAAAGCACACGGTTCGGTTTGTAGTGCACCTGTTAAGCACTTGCGGAGTGGATTGTTGGTCTGATCAACCAACCGTGGATGTAGGAAAGGGTTTTTCCGAACCACGTAAAAGTCTCTGTGTTGTTTACAGCTTTTAGTTTTACATTCTTACTTGTGTTATTTCAATTGATAAAACTGAACACTGACTAACTGCAAAGAGAAACCATAACCAACAACTTGCTCCACCGAGGCTATTTCGAAACTAAGTTTAATTTCCGCTGCGTATGATATCGGTCTGACTGAACTATCCCCTGATAGTCAGGAAGAGTGATATCATCTCTGTTTTAGCAAACACGGCTGAAGCCCTTACTTGCATCAGTTAAGTTCCAGCAACTTAACTGATAACTCTTTACTGAAGAGCTTTCAGTATCAGTCGTCAACCCTGTTTGGTCAAGACTGATTTCAGTAAAACAGGCGTCTTTGTTTGCATGTTGTTGGGAACCTTGTGGAATATCCTAACCCTTGTTTTGATGATACCAAAATTCATAGGACTTATATGTAATAGACTAGAATCGTTTAGAACTCAAGTGTTAGAGCTCGTTTCTAGTTTAGTTGCAGTGTCGAAGACTGAAGACTGAAGAACGAAGACTGAAGACTGAAGACTGCAGATACCAACTGAAGTATCAGTTGAAGAATCGGTTGAAGACTGATTATTTAATGCGCGCAATGGACTGATACTAAAGTCAAGTATCAGTTGAACATTCCTCCTAGGACTGATCTTCCAACGTTCAGAGGAAGCCACGTACGCACAAGTACAGCCGCATTAAATGCAGAGATCTCAGAATATCTTATCTCTGCAGAGGTCATTCCTATCTGGTGGTTACTTTTCAGAGATGTCACATCTCCTGTCCATCAAAGAGAGCCGTTTCCACACAGACAAGGAACCTCGAAGATTGAAGCCTCAGCCCAAATTCGAATTGCTCTCCAACGGAAGAAATCTTGAGGACGATTTACGCCAACGGATCTATTCAAGAGTTCTCCTACAAATAGCGCTCGAGGATCACTTCAACCTTCACCGATTCAACGACATAAGCTGAAGCTCTGCCGAAATTGCTACTCAACCTAAAGCTCAACCGCCCCAAAGCTTGAATCGAAGAAGAGAATTCCAAAGCCAAAATCAGTCACTGCTGATTACATACATTCTCTTAGACCCTAGGCATATATCTGTTTACCCAGAAGCCAAAGGTCAAACTTGCTTCAAAGAACTTGTTCTTTGTAAGTATAGTTGGCACTCGTTCAAACCTCCTCCCCATAAGAGTGTTTGAGTGGTTCGGAGTTCAGGAAGGTACTCTGAACTCTGAGTGAAAAGTCTGAGCACGAGGTGTGCTTAGCAGGGAAATCCTACGCGAGGTGTGTGGGTGCTGAAGAAGGGTTTTCTTCAGTTTACGGTTGTGTGCACCAGGCAAGCACACGGGTACGGTTTGCAGTGCACCAGAGAAGCACTTGCGGAGTGGATTGTTGGTCTGATCAACCAGCCGTGGATGTAGGAAAGGGTTTTTTCGAACCACGTAAAAGTCTCTGTGTTATTTATAGCTTTCAGTTTTACATTCTTACTTGTGCTATTTCAATTGATAAAACTGAACACTGAATAACAGCAAAGTGAAACCTTAATCCAACAACCTGCTCCACCGAGGCTATTACGAAACTAAGTTTAATTTCCGCTGCATATGATATCAATCTGACTGAACTATCCTCTGATAGTAAGGAAGAGTGATATCATCTCTATCTTTGCAAACACGACTGAAGCCCTTACTTGGATCAGTTAAGTTCCAGTAACTTAACTGATAACTCATTACTGAAGAGCTTTCAGTATCAGTCGTCAACCCTGTTGGTCAAAACTGATTTCAGTAAAACAGGAGTCCTTGTTTGCGTGCAAAGTTTCGTTTTGATCTCTGACTGAGATTCCTCTGATTGGGGTCAGTAGATTAAGTCAAAAATAGCCTATAGGTGCATTCTCCCCCCTCCCCCATACACCTATTCGAGACCCTCAGGACCTAACAATTGGTATCATAGCAGGTTGTTCGCAAGAACTATCTGCATCTGACTAGGTTCTATTTGAACTAGATCCTATTTCTTAAAGGTCTCGAAAAAGTTTTACTCTTTCTTTTTATGCTTGCTTTTGCTCTATCTGCTGTTATCTGTTCTCTCTTTTTTGATGGAGACTAACCACAGCAGATTATCTTCTCTACCTATGTTTAGTATTGAAAAATACGACATATGGAAGTTTCGGCTTGAAAGCTTCCTCACCGCCCAACATTGCCGAATGTGGAAAGTCATCACCAGCGGACCGATCACCATCACCGAAACTGTCAAAAGGGTTCCTAATGATCTCCATCAGGATCCTTACGATGAGGTCCAGCCTAAGTCAAAGGCAGACTTCACCACAGAAGAAAGGAAGCAAGATGAGTTAGACAACCTCGCAAAAGCATCATCTCCGGCACTGTTCCCGACAAGCATGTCATAAAGATCATCAAGTGCGGAACTGCAAAGGAGATGTGGGACATTCTGGAAAGAATGTACGTAGGTTCCGAGGAAATCAAGGAGAATAAGCTATCGATAGCTTGCCAGAAGTTCGACTCCTTCCTCATGCTCAAGAATGAATCTGTCGAGGAAATGGAACAAAGATTCAATCTTATCTTGAATAAAGTTCAATCCATTTCCAAAGATAAATACACTCAACGAGAAATCAACCTGAAGATTCTTCGAGCACTGCCACGTGGAGAATGGCAGATCTACTCAGTCGCTCATCAACATAAGCCAGGATTCAGTCAGCTCCCGACAAACAAGCTTTTCTCCGATCTCATGGCAAATGAGTTCGACCTTCTGAGAAATCTTGGTAACAAGAAGGCTGGAGGATCAGACGAAGATGGTCCATCAACCTCAAGAGGAGTAGCACTGAAGGCCTCAACCAGAGAAGGCAAGAAGCAGATCAAGGAACCAACGGAACTCAACTCAGAGGACTTCTTCAGTCAATATGCTTTGTTGACTGAAAGATTCAACAAGATGGAGTCCAAGTTCCGGAAGTACAGAAGGTTCCACAAGCAGCACTACAAAGGAAAAGAAAGAGAAGGCAACTCCAGACATTCCACAGATCGAAGCGGAGAAAGGAAGTCAGCCGCTTACAACATCAAAGATATGGAATGCTTTGGATGTAGAAAGAAAGGGTACTTTCGACATGAATGCCCTGATCTGACTCCAGCTGAGCGCAGAGAACTGAAAGCTAAGAAAGATCGTAGCTTTTCGAAGAAGAAAGCGATGGTTGCTGACGATGCTGACTCTTCCAAGGACACATCAGAATCATCCGACTTTGACAGTTCCAGCTCAGATGATGAGAGCCGAGCCCTGATGGCCAACGAATCAGAAAGCGTGGCTGACAACAGCTACGATAATGGAATGAATGGCTCAGAGGTAAACTCTCACTCAAAAACTCCTTTTACTGATAACTTCCTGATGCTTTCAGGAGACCACTCAGAATCTGGAGATAGCTCATCCGATGAAACTGACGAGTTTGATCAGCTCATGACTGATCACTGTCAGCTGAGGAAAATGTTCGAAGATCTCCTCAAGCAGAATCATAAAATGGATAAGGAGATCAATGATGAACGAGCTAAGAATCAGACAATCATCTACTTTCCGGATGAAACTTATCTTGATCAGCTAATCATGGAGAACAGCCGACTGGAAGAAGAGCTCAGAATCTCCAACTCAGAATGTGAAAGAGCATCTCATGAGATCAAAAGGCTCAATCACAAGCTGGAAGAAACAGTCAAGAACTGCATGATGTAGTCTCCCATGATGAGCAACTTTCCATCGAAAAGACTGGTTAACAGCATCGGAGGAAAGGTTGCAGCTGACAAAGGAAAGGATATCATGATCATCTCAAAGGACGATACTTCTGAAATCATAACCTCAGAAGAATCAAGAGATCATGATATGGATGAAGTTCGAAAGCGCAGACTGATGGCTAGATCAAATGTTCCACCTCCACGAAGCTTTAGACGAGCTAAGGAGGCCCCCAACCAGATCATTCTACTGAGAAGACTGGAAAGTAGATCTCAGTCAAAGATCAGGGAAGGAACATCAGGAGCCAAGAAGAATCTTCCTCATCAATCCAGGGGGAAGAAAGGCCACATCAGTCAGAAACTGACATCTTCAGTTCAGTTTCAGAAGGAACAACATCCATGGAGACCAAGCAATGCTGAGTCCAGACGAACTGAGAGCCATCCACGACAACTAGCTACTGGACATCAGTCAAGTCTCCAAAAGTCTGCAAAGACTCAAGTATCTCAGGGAAGATACTTCGCCGAGCAAAGAAGACCTCAACCACTCATCAGACAGAACTGCTACAAGAGTGAGGCCTTCAAAGGATTTCTCAACAGAAGAATGCTCATGTGCCACCTGAAGCGCCAACGACGTCAATCGGACATTCAATAAAGCGCAAGAGATCAGCCAGACCAACTCTGAAGCAGATATGGGTTCCAAAGGGAACTCGAGCTAACATCGAAGGACCTAAAGCTTGATTGGGTGCCTGAAGCAACTCTTCCTTGCAGGTCAATGTCAGGAAACACAAAAAGAAGGAAGAGGCCAAAGCTTCGATCAGAACGTGGTATCTGGACAGTGGCTGTTCTAAGCACATGACGGGCTACAAAGAATATCTATCTCAGTATGTTGAGAAAGCTGGATCCAAAGTTGCATTCAGAGACAACTCAATCGGAGAAACAAAAGGCTACGGTGTGCTCAACATGGGTAACGCCAGTATCAGTAATGTTAGCTTTGTTTTTGGTCTTAAACATAATCTGTTGTCTGTGAGTCAATTTTGTGACAGTGGTTTCACAGTGAAGATCATGAAGGATGAATTCACTGTTAGAAACAATCAAAAGAAGGTGGTTCTGAAAGGATTCAGACAAGGAAGTCTCTACGTCATTTCTTGGGAAGACAGCCCACCAGAAACGTGCCTCATCAGCGAGAGCAGCTCGGAGCTCAATTGGCTATGGCACAAGAGACTCAACCATCTCAACTTCAAGACGATCAACAAACTTGCTAAACATCAACTGGTAGAAGGCCTTCCTTCTATTGTGTTCTAGAAGAAGTAAGAATGTGAAGCATGCCTCAGAGGAAAGCAGACGCGGACATCATTCAAGTCAAAGTCAGGACACTCATCTGAAAGGATTCTGCATCTACTTCACATGGATCTGTTTGGCCCGATCACTCCAAGAAGCTACAACGGTAGGAAGTACACCTTAGTAGTTGTGGATGATTATTCACGATATACTTGGGTTATCTTTTTCTTCAAGAAGAAAGAGACACTGGAGGAACTGCCAAAGCTGCTGAGAAGACTGAGCGTTGAAAATGAAGTCAACATCATCAGCATCATATCAGATCGTGGGACTGAGTTCCTCAATACTGTCATTCGTAAGTATTGTGATGAACAAGGAATCAGTCATCAAACTTCTGCAGCAAGAACTCCACAGCAGAACGGAGTTGCAGAAAGAAGAAACCGGTCTCTAAGGGAAGCAGCAAGGACGATGCTAGCCGAGTCAAAACTCCCCTTGAAGTTTTGGGCCGAAGCAGTCAACAACGCATGCTACACGCAGAATCGCTCCTTCCTCACTCAGAGACATGGAAGAACTCCATACGAGTTATGGAAGAACAGAAAGCCATCGATTGCCTACTTTCATGCTTTCGGTTCTAAATGTTTCATACACAACAATGATAAGAAGAGGTTGAACACTTTCGATAGCGAGGCTAATCCAGGAGTCTTCCTTGGATACTCTGGAACAGAACGTTCAAGCAAAGCCTATCGAGTGTTTAATACTCAAACTCTTTGTGTTGAAGAAACACCTCATGTGATCTTTGATGAGTCTACAGATGGTTTCAGGGAACAAGAAGCTGAAAAGTGTGTTCAGATCGCTAAAGGTTCCAAAGCTGAAATCCACAACACTGAGCCCTCTACTGTCTTGGTGTGGGGACCTGGCAAAGATGAAGATGCTGAGATGCTTCAGTATCAGAAGATCAACCAAAGGTCTGAAGTTCAGGCTGGAGCCAATGCAGACGACATCAGTCAAGGGGGAACTCCAGTTGCTGAAGTTAGAGTTGAACGCGCAGAAGCCGCCCCAGCTCAACTCACCCCTGCTCCAGAAGGTGCTCAACACCTCAGAACCATTCTGACCGAAGAAGCCCCACCTTCACCTGAAGAGATCAAGAAGTATCGAAGATGGTTTGAACTCCACTCAAAGAAGAACATCATTGGAGAACCATCAGATGGCGTCAAGACTCGGAGATCAATGTGCAACCTCGTCTTCGACATCAATCAGAACTGCATCAACGAAGATAAGAATTTCAGTTGTTTCTTATCAACTACAGAGCCCAAGGATATTGAAGAAGCTCTGAAGTCTACTCAGTGGGTCATCGCAATGCTAGAAGAACTCAATGAATTCAACCGGAATTCAGTTTGGGAGCTTGTGGATCGACCAGACGATGCAAAGGTGATTGGCTTGAAATGGATTTTCAAGAACAAGGAAGACGAAGAAGGAAACGTTGTGAGAAACAAAGCAAGGCTAGTGGCTAAAGGATACAGTTAAGAAGAAGGAATCGACTACGACAAGACGTTCGCCCCAGTTGCCAGATTGGAAGCAGTCAGACTCTTCTTAGCCTTCGCAGCACACAAAGGTTTCAAGGTACACCAAATGGATGTCAAGTGTGCATTTCTCAATGGAGTGCTCACAGATGAAGTCTATGTAGAACAACCTCCAGGGTTTGAGGTTGCTAGACCAGAAAAGGTGTACAAGCTGAAAAAAGCGCTCTATGGGTTGAAGCAAGCACCAAGAGCGTGGTATGATACTCTCTCGGAGTATCTGGTTGAACAAGGCTTCAAAAAGGAATCTGTGGACAGAACTCTGTTCACTCTCAAATAAGGAGAAGATCTCTTGCTTGTTCAGATTTATGTCGATGACATAATCTTCGGATCCAAATCCGAACGCATGTGCAAGAAGTTTGCTGACATCATGACCAACAAATTTCAAATGTCCATGATGGGAGAAATGAATTTCTTTCTCGAATTGCAAGTCAAGCAGACCAACGAAGGAATACTGATCAGCCAGTCTAAGTATGCAAAGGAGCTGATAGCTAAGTTCGGTATTCAGCACATGAAGTCAGTCAAGATCCCAATGAACACAAACTGGAAAGTTGATCCAGGTTCAGAAGGAAACTCTGTTTCTTTGAAGAAGTACAGAGAAATCATTGGATCTTTGCTGTATTTGACTGCGAGTAGACCAGATATCGCATTTGCAGTCGGGGTATGTGCAAGATATCAATCAGATCCTAAGGAAGCTCATTTGGATGCAGCAAAGCGGATTCTGAGATATCTAAAAGGCACGCCCAATTTAGGATTGTGGTATCCAGCAGACGACGACATCAAGCTCACCGGATATTCAGATTCAGACTTCGGTGGATGCAAGCTTGATTGCAAATCAACCTCCGGAACATGTCAATTCCTAGGCAACAAGCTCATTTCTTGGTTTTCAAAGAAACAGACTTCAGTCGCCACCTCTACAACTGAAGTTGAATATGTTACTGCCGGAAGCTGCTGCTCACAAATCCTGTGGTTAGTCCATCAACTAAAGGACTATGGGATCGACGAAAAGGAAGTTCCTATCTATTGCGACAGCTCCAGTGCTATTGCAATCTCCCAGAATCCAGTTCACCACACCAGAGTAAAGCATATTGAAATTCGACATCACTTCATTCGTGATCATGTCGAAAAGAAGAATGTCTCTGTGGAATGGATTCCCACTGCTATTCAGAGAGTGGACCTGTTGACCAAGGCTCTTCCAGAAGAAAGGTTCAATGATCTATGTGCAAAGATCGGCCTCATCAACCCTGAAGAGTGACGTTGTGTTTGAAGATCTTCTCAAACAGTCATGCTGACTGGTGGTCAACCAACTGCTGCTTCTACGATAGACGACGTGGAAAGCAATGAAGTCCGAATGCTCATCTGAAGAAGAAGTCATCCTGATGAATCAACCAGGATCACGTGGTATCAACTGACTACTATGTTCAGTTGATCAGTAAGTATTTTAAATGCTTACATTTCAAAATCAGTTATTTCAGTTAAGAGCTTTAAGTTTTTAGTTCAAAATCTTTTCTCTAACTGATCAGTTTCTTTCAAAAACTTTAACTGATTGTTGGAAATAGTTGAAAAATGGAATATCCGAGAAGGACAAGATTTTTATAAAGTGAAAATCTGTTTTGATTGAACTTGTCCTGATCTTTTTGCCAAAAATCTTTCCAACCTTTTAGCCTCTGCAATAAAATTTCTTGAAAAGCTCATTGACATGACAGAATGTAATGATGCCTTTCAACTTTTTGAAGACGCAGTCCCTCGCAGTGACGGCGAACGCGAATTTTCTCTTCAATTGCATTTTTAGGCACAGTTTTCGAAAAACCTTTCATCTTCTTACATGGTTCAAATCTTGTCTATTTATACCATGTTGTCTTCACGATTTTTCTGCATCAACTAACAACTCTCCACAGCCTTGACTGTGAGAAAAAATTTCAATCTTTCCAAAAGTTGCAGAGAAAAATTGTTCCGACTAAAGGAGAAATCTATGACTGCAAAGTCATGGAGTGGAAGAATGACGCTCACATACCTGGTCTTCACCGGACCCTTCCACTGGATCTCAACGTCTCTCCGGCGTCAAAGTTTGCTCTACCCTCACTTGTATCCAGCGAAGCGAGCGTCTTCCATCCTCATGCCCGGTGCATTGGTTTGTAGTACCTGTCTGAAAAAGGACAGACTTCATCGTCTTCATCAAAAGGCCTCTCGCCTTTTGTGAAGCTTCAATGCGGAGCAACAACAATGAGCAGGAACTCGTTGTCAACCGGCGCTATGTCAACAGTGAGACCCTCACAATCTCCACTGAATTAACAACCCCTCACCTCTCAAACCCTCTGCTTCTCTTATTTTTTTTTTCCTCGTCATCTTTTTCTTCTTCCTAACCTCCTTCTAAGCCTTCGCCTTCTGCATCCCCAATGACCCCAATATCTTCCTCCTGCGACCTTACCTTTGCATGGTCTTCGCTTCCTTCTTAGGTTCGTCCTTCTTTTTTATGTTGCCAAAAAGGGGGAAAATAGCACAATCTTATGAACTTAAGTCGGTCAAGCAACATGATCATCTTTTTCATCCGATGATCATGAGGAAGATTAACCAGAGGAAAAGACCTCAATTCAACGGAACACAAGTGAGAGTGGAACAAGCTTAGGAATATGAAGACACGTAGACAGAAGATGAAGATCAAGAAGTTCAAGGCGCAGCCAAGCAGACTGCTGGAGTCCATGGGTTTCCCATGTTGTTTTGTTTTTCTTTTTACTCCAATGTAAGTCTTGCCATGTACCTCGACTGATGGCTTATCAGTCTTCTTTAATGAAATGAACTTCTTATTGATCTCAACCTGAAGACAATGACTCTTTGTCCAGGCTCTGATTATGGTTTTTCTATCTTCTTGTTGTTCTGTTTTAGAACTGTTTTCGTTCTTGCTCTAAGTAAAAGTTTGTAGGTTCTATTGTTAAGGGGGAACTGTTTTCACCCCATGTTTAGAACTTGTACTGTGAGTTCAGTCTTTTTGCTGTCTAGAACTGCTGTGTGGTTTTGGCATCATCAAAAAGGGGGAAATTGTTGGGAACCTTGTGGAATATCCTAACCCTTGTTTTGATGATACCAAAATTCATAGGACTTATATGTAATAGACTAGAATCGTTTAGAACTCAAGTGTTAGAGTTCGTTTCTAGTTTAGTTGCGGTGTCAAAGACTGAAGACTGAAGAACGAAGACTGAAGACTGAAGACTGCAGATACCAACTGAAGTATCAGTTGAAGAATCAGTTGAAGACTGATTATTTAATGCGCGCAATGGACTGATACTAAAGTCAAGTATCAGTTGAACATTCCTCCTAGGACTGATCTTCCAACGTTCAGAGGAAGCCACGTACGCACAAGTACAGCCGCATTAAATGCAGAGATCTCAGAATATCTTATCTCTGCAGAGGTCATTCCTATCTGGTGGTTACTTTTCAGAGATGTCACATCTCCTGTCCATCAAAGAGAGTCGTTTCCACACAGACAAGGAACCTCGAAGATTGAAGCCTCAGCCCAAATTCGAATTGCTCTCCAATGGAAGAAATCTTGAGGACGATTTACGCCAACGGATCTATTCAAGAGTTCTCCTACAAATAGCGCTCGAGGATCACTTCAACCTTCACCGATTCAACGACATAAGCTGAAGCTCTGCCGAAATTGCTACTCAGCCTAAAGCTTAACCGCCCCAAAGCTTGAATCGAAGAAGAGAATTCCAAAGCCAAAATCAGTCACTGCTGATTACATACATTCTCTTAGACCCTAGGCATATATCTGTTTACCCAGAAGCCAAAGGTCAAACTTGCTTCAAAGAACTTGTTCTTTGTAAGTATAGTTGGCACTCGTTCAAACCTCCTCCTCATAAGAGTGTTTGAGTGGTTCGGAGTTCAGGAAGGTACTCTGAACTCTGAGTGAAAAGTTTGAGCACGAGGTGTGCTTAGCAGGGAAATCCTACGCAAGGTGTGTGGGTGCTGAAGAAGGGTTTTCTTCAGTTTACGGTTGTGTGCACCAGGCAAGCACACGGGTACGGTTTGCAGTGCACCAGTGAAGCACTTGCGGAGTGGATTGTTGGTCTGATCAACCAGCCATGGATGTAGGAAAAGGTTTTTCCGAACCACGTAAAAGTCTCTGTGTTATTTACAGCTTTCAGTTTTACATTCTTACTTGTGCTATTTCAATTGATAAAACTGAACACTGAATAACAGCAAAGAGAAACCTTAATCCAACAACCTGCTCCACCGAGGCTATTACGAAACTAAGTTTAATTTCCGCTGCGTATGATATCAATCTGACTGAACTATCCTCTGATAGTAAGGAAGAGTGATATCATCTCTATCTTTGCAAACACGACTGAAGCCCTTACTTTGATCAGTTAAGTTCCAGTAACTTAACTGATAACTCATTACTGAAGAGCTTTCAGTATCAGTCGTCAACCCTGTTGGTCAAAACTGATTTCAGTAAAACAGGAGTCTTTGTTTACGTGCAAAGTTTCGTTTTGATCTCTGACTGAGATCCCTCTGATTGAGGTCAGTAGATTAAGTCAAAAATAGCCTATAGGTGTATTTCCCCCCCCCCCCATACACCTATTCGAGACCCTCAGGACCTAACACATGTAAAGTTTCGTTTTGACCTCTGACTGAGATCCCTCTGATTGAGGTCGGTAGATTAATTTGAAAATAGCCTATAGGTGTATTCCCCCCCCCCATACACCTATTCGAGACCCTCAGGACCTAACAAGTAACCCGAACATGAGCATAGTAGTGGTCGAACTTGTAAAAATTATGCGTTGAACCCAACCACCATACATATTGAACCAACGTAAATCTCCTGAACGAATAAAGGTATTCACTTATTTTAAAACTAAATGTATGAAATAATATTTGTCTATATACTTTTATAGCATAATTTGAATTTTCTAAAATCAATTATTTGAATAAATCTTGTATCTATACTCTTAAAATACATATCAATTGATTGGGCTTAAATATAGGAAATTCATAATTTGTAACCTTGTTGATATTATAATAACTATAATATTTTAAAGGACAATAAACATCATATTATATTTTCTTTTTAAATAAAAATTAATTTTTTTTCTTAATTTTTAATATTCCAAACTTACCATATCAGTATCCCGAAGATGAGCATAATAGTGGTCGAACTTGTAAAATTTATGTGTCGAACCCAACCACCATACATATTGAACCAATATAAATCTCCTCAACGATTAAAGGTATTCACTTATTTTAAAACTAAATGTATGAAATAATATTTGTCTATATACTTTTATTGAAGGAATATTAAATTGAATTAACGTTCCGCTTTGCCCGATGATCGTTTCTTGGTTATTATTAATTTATCATACAACGATTAATCTTAAACATGCTCCTATGAATTTAACAGCTGCACATAGGTGTTAGGAATACTTACTTGTGAAGCGGATGCAGAGATCGTTGATGATCGTGTCAAAGGACTCCAGTTTTGATCTTCTCGACTGTATCCCGCTCAGCTTTCACCGTTGGATGGACAACGAGCTATGAAAGTCCCAAGCTAGAAATCTCCCTACACGTTTCCTGCGCCTCCTTACTGCTCTCAAAACCCTAATAATTATCAGTGTGTGTTTCCTGGGAGCTGACAGCTGTATTATATAATACAGAACAGAGAGAGGGGGCGCCAATATGGTAGGGGCGATTTCTAGCCCTACTTGGGCTAGGAGACATTGGGCCAGTCCAGGGACCAGATACAAGGAATAAAGATGGGCCTCAAATAAATTAATTTATCTATGGTCAGCCCAGACCATAATTAATTTATAAATATCAGTTCATTCCACTAGAGAACCAATATTGACTTACCACTTTATTGCCGGTGATGAGTCGGGGCTTGTATTTAGACTTATTAAATCCTCGTATTTAAAATATTCGTCATCCATTAATTAATTAGAGCTCTGACAGCCTTAATTAATTAATCTCTTTGTAATCCTTAAGCGGTACCACTCAAACCTTATTATTGCGCCTGAATTTAATCAACCTGCAGGGTTTAGCGCAATAAACATTATTGAGCTCCTTAAGGGGATGTCATTATCCTATACGGATACGAGTACTAATACAGATAATCAAATATCATATATTAACCGCTATCACCCAAGATACAGAGTACTCAAGTTACTATATAACTCTCGCTCATAGTCAATCAAAGTGATAAACGAATCAACATATATATCTGAAATCTTATTAGCATTATGATCATATAAGTTACCGAGATCTTGATTCTTCACTTAAGTCAGATAGAAGAATACATCTCACTGTGGTCCTATCAATACGTTATGACGTACCAGTATAGATAAGTAGTCAAGACAAACTACTTCCATCTATACCGCAGCCTAAACCAATAACTTGTCCTAGAGTTATTTCGGCTGTGATTATATTTTATCTCTTAAGGTTATTCCAATTATACGGTCTTCTGTGATCTACAACACACCATATAATCTACTTATATAGAGATAAAGAACATACATATGCAATCATGAACCCAATCAGATAGGAGATAAAATAGTGAACACAGGAATCATTGTATACAAGCATAAAACGTTCTTGCTTTCAGTATACAAATCCAACATTTATAACATAATTTGAACTTTTTAAAATCAATGATTCGAATATATCTTGTATATTATACCCTTAAAATACACTATATCAATTGCTTGGGCTTAAATCTAGGAAATTCATAATTTATAACCTTGTTGATATTATAATAACTATAACATTTTTAAGGTCAATAAACATCATATTATATTTTATTATTAAATGAAAATTAATTTTGTTTTCTTAATTTTTAATATTCCAAACTTACCATATCAGTATCCCGAACATGAGCATAATAGTGGTCGAACTTGTAAAATTTATGCGTCGAACCTCACCACCATACTTATTGAACCAACGTAAATCTCCTGAACGATTAAAGGTATTCACTTATTTTAAAACTAAATAAATGAAATAATATTTGTTGGGAACTTAATGGAATATCCTAATCCTTGTTTTGATGATACCAAAATCCATAGGCTTTGTTTGTAATAGACTAGAAACTGTTCGAACTCAAGTGTTAGAGTTCTTTTCTAGTTTAGTTGTTGTTCTGAAGACTGAAGACTGAAGAACGAAGGACTGAAGACTAAAGACTGAAGTTGCCGACTGAAATATCAGTCGAAGAATCAGTCTGGAACTGATTACTTAATGCGTGCCACGTGGAATCAGCGGACTGATACTAAAGTCAAGTATCAGTTAAACATTCTTCCTTGGACTGAACTTCCAATGTTCAAAGGAAGCCACATACTCCAGAAGTACAGCCGCATTAAATGCAGAGATCTCAGGATCGTCCTTTCTCTGCAGAGGTCATTCCTATTTGGTGACTACTTTATCAGAGACGTCGCATCTCCTGCTCTTCAACATAGTCGTTCTCACCAAACAAGGAACCTCGAAGATTGAAGTCTCAGTCCAAATTCAAATTACTCTCTAACGGAAAAAATCTAGAAGACCTTCTCCGCCAACGGATCTATTCAAGACTTCTCCTATAAGTAGCGCTCGAGGATCACTTCAATCTTCACCGATTCAACAACACAAGCTGAAGCTCTGCCAAAATTGCGTCTCAGCCAAAGTTCAAATTCCTCAAAGCTTGAATCGAAGGAGAGAATCCCAAAGCAAAAAATCAGTCACTGCTGATTACATATATTCTCTTAGACCTTAGGCAAACCTTGTATATCCAAAGCCTAGGTCAAACTAGCTCCAAAGAAATTGTTCTTTGAAGTTTAGTTGGCAAGATTTCAAACCTTCATTCGACCGATAGAATCGAGTGTTTGAGTTGCAAAGGAGTTTAGGAAGGTACTCTGACTCCGTGAGATCCTAGTGCCAGTTCGTGCTAGGAGTGAGAAATCCAACAAGGTGTGTTGGCACTGAAGATTGGATCTTCAGTTGATTCGGTTGTGTGCACCCGCAAGCACACGGTTTGGTTTGTTGTGCACCCGTAAGCACAAGCATCAGTTTGCAGTGCACCCGTAAGCACTTGCAGAGTGAAGTTGTTGGCCTGATCAACCGACCGTGGATGTAGGAAGTGTTTTCCGAACCACGTAAAAATCTCTGTGTTATTTACAGCTTTCAGTTTTACTTTCCTACTTGTGTTCTTACCTTTCATAAGCTGAAAACTGATTAATTACAAAGAGAAACTTAAGACTAACAACGTGCTCAACTCAAAAGGTTATTGTGAAACAAAAGATTTTCGCTGCGTGTGTTATTAGTCTAACTGATCTATCTTCTGATAGTCAGCGAGACTTATAACATCTCTGTTTATCAAACTCGACTGAAGCCTTACGTGCATCAGTTAAGTACTTGTGACTTAACTGATAACTCCTTACTAAAGAGTCATTCAGTATCAGTCGTCAACCCTGTTTTGGTCAAAACTCCTTTCTGTAAACAGGTGTCTGAGTTTGTGTTCGAAGTTTCGCTCTTGATCTCTATATTAAGATCTTGATTGATTGTTGTTTTTAAAAATAGCCTATAGGTGTATTTCCTCCCCCCCATACACCTATTCGAGACCCTCCGGTCCTAACAATTGGTATCAGAGCAGGTTGTTCACAAGAACAATTCTGTGTCTGATTAAGTTCTTACTGAACTAGATCGTTTTGAGGGTTATTTTCGCTGGTCAAAACTTTCTCAAGATTCTTCTTGAGATTCCATGCTCTGTGTTCCTTTCTTGTCCCCCTGTGTGTTTTCTTTTCTTTTTGTAATGAACAGGAACAAGAAAGACTCCTCCAGCGACTATATCCAACCTTACTTTCGAGGAGTCAACGGACTTGAGATTGGGACACTGGACTCTGACCTTAACGACAGATTCATATTTCCAGAAAAAAACCAGAGTTCGACCCACTCACAGTCAGAAGAAACTTGCAGATATGATCAAGTTCGACAAGAGTATCAATACCTAAGAATGAGATTTGAAAATCTCCTTAGGGAGCACAGACAAATCTTGAGAGAGATTCTCTATGTACAAGATGCTTGAAGGATTGTCATGCGCTATGTCTCAGACGAAGACGAAGATGATCGAAGAAATGTTCAAGAGCGCAGACTGATCAACAGACTGAAACTTCTTCAGTCTCAGAAACAAGAACTTCTGCTACATCTTGAAGAAACAGAAATCAACTTCAAAAGGACGTTCGAAATTTTTGAAGAAGTGATTCATGAAGGAACACTTTAGATCAGAATAAAGATGAAGCAAGAGAAGAAAGTACAGTAACAGTCGACACCAGAGTAGCTAAAGAATAACCAGTCATCTATTTAAAGGGGAACTTCCACTGCAGTCAACATCTAATTCAGTACTGGTTGACGTGTAAGTTTCTCTCAACAAGTTCATAACATTTAATGATTAAGTTCCTTACTTCTCTCGACTAAAAACTGTATCAAGGATGATTTGTCATGACATATATATTCTTTCCTTATTCTTAAATGACACGTAGAAATTACGTCTAAATATGGTTGTCACACGTTCGCACGATCCCGCCCTTTTTACTAACAAGCGGATTGATCCACATGTCACGTTTCTATTTGCACGGATTTCAAAAGCTCATTGAAATCGCCTTGTGCACGATCTTCCACATTCTCTTCAAAATCGTTTCATCTTCTGAAAAAGATTTACTCAATCTCTGAGAAATCATTCATTTCAAATCAAACAAGTGTATTTTCTCTCCTCGACTCACCGTGAAATCCACAGTTCAATCTCTGTGAGAACATTTTCGAGATTTTTGCAGAAACCTCTCATTTCAAAATCTATACATGACAAGATCCACGAAATCCATCTCTCAACAAGCAGTATGTTACGAGCCCATCGTCACATCCGAGGCACTTCAGAGTCTCACTAAACACGACAAGTTTAATGAGATCTTGAATCGTCATGGATGGACAAGGTTTCTTCACAGCTCGCCTGAATTTCTTCTCGACGAACAGATCATCAGAGAATTCTATGACAACATTCAGACTGATGAGTCGACTGGTGACTTCATAGCAGACATCAATATCTTCACCAATGAAGATTTTTCAGAATCAACGAAGTTCACTGTCAATATCTCTCGAGCAGCAAGAGAACTGTTCAATCTACCAGCTGAAGGACCAGCTCCAATCTTCACTGATGAAGAAACCACCAATCTCATGAGAGACACATTGAATGATGATGTCTTCTCAGATCTCAACATCACAAACGTCTTGAGCATGTCAAGACTGCAGCCTCATATCAGACCAATTGCCAAAATGATCAAGAAATGTTGGTTTGGCATTCTTGGATCACCAGGTCATCTATCAAGACCACACAAATTTGTACTGATCGCACTGTTTCAAGAAGGCCCATTTAACTGGGAAAGGGCATATCTTCAAATTCTTGCTGAAGAAAAGAAGGAGACTCATTCCTCTCGACATCTTCGTCAAGGAACAAGAGTATCATCATTGATCTTTCACAGCATGAAAGGATTTCAATGTTTCTGGAAAAACACCACTAAAGTGTCTTCAACAATCCATCTCTTTGAAGGGCAAAAGAGCTCAACCAAAGAGATTTTCAACATGCCTAGTGAAACCCCTGGTTCTTTAACAGAGGCTCACTACAGAACTCGAGGTTCAGTCAAAAGGAACCTTGACAGTTCCTCAACTCCAGTCAAGATCTCTCTTGACTCTCCTCAACAACCACTCAAAGAAGACTCTAAAGAAGCTGCACAAAGGACTCCAGAGGAAGCGCTAAATCCGGACACCGAAACCTCTCATCAACAACCGCCATCCTCTACTGATCCTTCACAATGTCAAGAAGAACGACAGCCGAAGGAGTCACAAGCAGCTGACAAATAGGGAAATCCCACAAAAGAGCCCCATCTTCCTCTCAAAGGGTTCTTTCACTTCTGCCTTGACAGCTTCAACAAGAAGGTCAAGTTTGCAGAGCCTGCTAATCTCAATGCTGCATCCTCATCTTCAGTGACTCTGCTTGCCCTTCTCAATAATTATGTGACACTTCTTGCTCAACACTGTGTCACTACCACTTTTCCCTTAATCATGGCAACCGAGCATGCTGAAGAGTTTCAAGACCTCGTCAGCTACTTCTTCTTCATCTTCGTCAGGATAATGCCCAAATCCCAATTTCAGGGAATTGACGAAGTTCTCACAAATGCTGAAATGGAAGCTTTAGAGAGCAGTGTCTTTAAAAAATTCAAAGTAACAAATCTCTGGGATGCAATTCATGACTGGTCTCCCAACTTCATACAGTATCTTGTCTCCAAAGGTCTTCTCAAGGAAGATCACAACATTGATGATGAAACTCAGCCGGAGTCTCCAATTTGTCAAAATATTCCTTCCCATACAGGGAATGAAGACTCAGCTAATGAAGTTCCCAAGTCAGCAAGACCTCTCACTGATGAAGAAATTCAGATGCTAGATGAGAGGCTGATCATTCAAGAAGATGAGACTTACGATCTCAAAGTCAAACTAGCCTTTCTCGAATCTACTGTCATGAATCTTCAACAGCAATTGGGAACTTAGACCAAAACCAGCAACGTGCCTGAATCCCACAACAACAAGAACAAGAAGAAGACAAGAAGGGAAAAGGGAAGAAAGCTGAAGAGTCAACTGAAAGTCCGCCAAATAAACCAAACAAGAAACTTCGCATCAACTAAGAACGAAGGAAGGTCCAGAATGTCAATTGCCTTTAAAATTTCACACTTGTAAATGACATTCTAGAACTGTTTTGTCAACTTCCCTTTGTTCAGTCTTACTTTGCTACTCTTAACTGTTGATGTATTAAAACTGTTTTTTCCTTTCTTACGTTTTTTTCTCTACTTTCAAATCACATCAGTCACTCTTTATGATAATAACTGGTTATCAAACTTAGGGGAAACTTTGTTCAGATCAAAACAGTTATTGATATCCTTCCTGACTAATTGTTGGGAACTTGACCGAAATAGCATTGCCTTTAACTAATGAGAGAATAAGATAACTTGTGCTTTATTCTTGACTGGTGACCGTATCTTTTGGATAAAAAGGATTAATTCAAAATTTCTTATTTGAATATATCGTTTTTATCATAGCATGATTTGCTCGCCGCCTATTTTCATGAGTAAGAGATTGCGTCAAATATTCTTCATCATTTTAATCTCTTATTTTAAGGTATTTCTCTGACGGGCATTAATTACAGACTTCAAAATTCATTAAATATGATTTGGCGCGCGGATTTCAAACCGCCCATGTCTTTTCAATTGCCCTAAGCAAACAGTTCATCTTCCACGATCACACTTCGTCACCACGTCTCATATCTGCACTTGTCTCCACTACTCACATCTCTCATCACATTCTCACTTTCTCTTTCACATTCCTACTAACCATCTTCCACAGCCATCAACTGTGAGAATTCTCCCTGTTCCAAAACTCTCTTTCTGCAGATTCACAGAATGACCAAATCCGACGGAAAGAAGTCTGGTGCCCAGAAGATCGACTGCCTAACTAAAGGAGTTAGATATGACCAGTCGGTGGATTTCCCATCTCTTCAGAAGAAACCGGAGCACCCAAAAGTAGAAGAAATTCTGACTCAACATCAGTGGAAGACTTTCGTGACCAAGGAAGCTGATTATCTTCTCATCGATGCTGTTAAAGAATTCTACCAGAATCTACGGTTCAACGACTCTGATGAACTCTTCTCCAAAATCACTGTGTTCACAACCCCAGATTTCTCAGACAAACAAGAAGAAACACTCAATGTTACAAACATTGTCAGAAATCTGTTCAACCTTCCGAACAATGGTTCTTCACTCTCATCTATTTCAGATGACGAAGCAAATGCCACCCTCAAAACGGCAATGAAGAATCCAGACGAATCGACTGAAGGGACTCTTGTTCTATCTCTTCTCAAGCCTGAATATACTCTGTTAGGCAAAATTATTCAAAAGTGCTGGATAGGCGCGACGGGAACGCTGGACAAGGCTTTTCAACCCCAGAAGAACATTTTGGCCGCTCTCCTGAAGGAAGGGACCCTTCAACTGGGAAGAGGCGTATCTCAAACTTCTCTTCAGCGAGCGTAAGAACTCCAAACCGGCAAATTTGCTCCGACAGGGAAATAGGGTTTCTCAAATTATCATTCAAGAGACGAAGTCCCTCTGTATTGTTTACTGGCTGGAGAAGCTGCCATTTACAGATAATTATCGACTTCTCAAAGTTGCAAAAGGCGGACCCAAACCTTCCCCAAAAGCGAAGATAATCGTTCTCTCCTCCCCTGAGTCAATTGAATCAGAAATCCTTGTACCCTCCACCTCTGAGCATCTCATTCCCACAAACATACCCCGTCGATCTCGCTCCTTCCTTCTAAAAACAACATCCAAACATGTCCCCAAACCAAAGCCTAAAGCTGCCTCAAGAACTCCCATCTCTCCCAAATCTAAAGGCAAAGATGTATTGTAGACTACTTCAGAACCTACTTTTACTGGTTCATCTACCAAAATCCAAGCAATCACAGCACTGCAGTCTGAAGCTCGATAAGATGCAACAAATCACCTACTGCATCTTCTTGGTGATTTTGATACATCATTAGAAGTCTACCAGAATCTCCATAAACTTCTCACCTACACACTCCTGAAGACGGCTCCTTGCCCTCAGGTCAATGATCTTCAAAACACTGAAACTGAAGAGTCATTTGAATTCGAAGAAACATCCCTGATCAGCCTCTTCCAAATCACCAAAGTCTAGGAGGTAATATACGGCTTTGACAAGTTTGCCATGGATTATCTTGAATCCCTTGGCTACTCCAAACAGACTGACTCTCAACCGAGATGATGGCACCTTGATGCGTCTTCGACTTTTGGGCCATTTGGCCTTATTTTTCTCTTTATTTGTGTCAGTACATGTCTGTCCAGGGAGAAAACAAAGTTGTGGAGGAAGGAAGGTCAATAGAGCAGAAACGGAGGAAATGCAGTCAGAATGGGCATTACCGAGCCCAGATTGCTATGTCATGTTTGCCAGCATGGAACTTCGGCCAACAAGTACCTCCCCAGTCTAACTTGGGGCATGGGAACCTGAAGCGACCCACCTGGTATGAACTACACTAAAGAAAGCAATCCGTCTGATCGCTACCATGAAAAGTAGACAGCCGAGCCAAGAAAGGAAAGTAAATCTCGGAGATTTTGAAGAAGCGAGCGGAAGCAAGAGGAAGGAACTGGAAGGATCTGAAGAATGGAAAAGGTTGACTAAGCTTGCAGCTGGACGCCATCTTCAATCGGATCAATCAAAGGAGCTAAAAAAGGAAAGAAGATCCCGGCGAAGATTTGGAGCTAGCACAGCTAGGGTTAGACCTCGACCATTCGGCAGTATAAAAGATTGATGTGTGCAGCGTGCACAAGCTCTTGGAACTTTAAAACTCCTATTTTACTTAGTTACTACTTTCATTCGCCGTGTGTGGCACCCAAAACAATTTACGTTTCAGTACTATTTTCCTATTTTCCGTTGTGTTTGCATTCGAACAAGATTGAAGGCTTGAAGCCTTAGGTATTATTTATCTATTCAAGTATTTCCTTTTGTTCTATAATGTGTTTAATTCATTTCGTATTTATGAATTCTGTTATGTGTGAGTAATCCCTTAGGTGAGGTTTTAGGGGTGGAAATAATTGTTGTTAACATGTAAACATTCGTGAGGCATTTGTTCTTTCGGTTGATTCTCGTGATTTCGGGAGGATCTGTTCGAAACCATGGGCAGTAGGGGCCTAACGGGTGATCTCCGTTCGGTAAAACGCTGTCTGTGACAAGCAAAGGCCATGGAATACCAGGGTGTGACAACCGGTATACCCACGACCGAGTAGCTGAGCAGCGTCAACAAAAGGCGTTGTAGATCCGGAAGGTGGGGAAAGGATTGATGGGATACACTGTCCTTCCTCAGTCTTGGGCTTCTCTACAGACTATCCATCAACTGTGACGAGGCATAAAGCCATGGTTATCAAACGAGGGAAGCAATCTCGGCGCCGTAGCATGTCTATGACTGGTCGGCTGACAAAGCCGGAAATGGTTGTGTCCAGGAGGTATGTGTCACTCAAAGTGCGGAGTTGGGGACCTCGGGAGAGAAGGTTGGTGAGGGTCATACTTGGTGAGTAACGGGTATGACTACTATCTAAGGAGGAGTGAAGCACTGTCTTGTGACCGGGGAATGTGTGACCTTCGGACCAAGTGACCACAATGGGATCAACCATCCTATATGTGAAGTATAACCCCTTGAAACGCCCCAATGTCTTTGGGCCACGCCTTGGGTTTATATGGATCATGGACGGATTATCAGTATGCCTATGACCGAAACGAATGTTAACAACAGTTATGACCTAACCGAATAACCTCACCCCTTGTTATTATTGATCTTGTTAATTTCTTGTGCAGAGTATACAGATTGAGAATTGTGACACCTCAGTTTGTCGTTGGAGAACAAAGTGGTTCCTCACTCCCTGTGGGATTCGACCCTACACTTACCACTAAGACTGAGTTCTTGATTGTGAGACGTAGGAGCGTGTATTGTCTGTACTGGGCATACACAGGTATTTTGTCCGCACCGCACGACGGGTGTGTGTCACACCTCCACATCGATAATCATTGAAGAAACTCCAGCTCCTGATTCTGTAGCTACATTGCCTCCTCCATCGCCTGCTCATCAGGATCCAGAACCTGATGTCACTCTCCGAGAAGCACCTGCTTCTGAGAATGCTCCTCAAACCGACTCCGCAGCTGGTCTCACTTCTCCAGATCGGCTGATGACTGATCCAATCAGTCAGTTGTTGATAGAAACTTCAACTGATATGCCATCCTTCTTTGAGGATTTTCAGCCCATTAACTTTGACAAGGCTAAACCTCCGAACTCCCCGCCTGCAGCCAAGACGAAATGAGTTGACAACGCTGATCCCTCATCTCCGGAAGGACGAGTTCAGGATATCACAGAAACTCCTCTACCTTCATCACCGCCCATCTTCCCAACAGATGAGCCCACTCCAATCGAGGGCCACAACATCAGCAAATGACACACTTTCGCTCCTCCTTCTCCCACTGAAGAAGAAGATCTCCCTTCTGCTCCAACTACAGCCAATGCTACTTCAGCCACTAATGTTGCTTCAACCTCTCAAGGTCCAGCACAGGTACCCCCTGCTCCTCATGAGCAACAAGAGGAAATCATCAAAATCTCTCGCCAACCTGGTGTCATTCGATATGACTCGGATGTTGACACTGATGGATTCCTCACTGAGTGAAAAATGAGAGAACCCATCAGAACTCAGTTCAAAATTCCTGAAGGAATTGAAAATTCGATTGATGCTTTGTTAGAAGTTATCTCTGATCAACAATTTGCGCTTGAGACACTCAAGCATGAAAGGGAACGACAGGACATCTACGACGCCAAATTCCTGCGGTATCTCATGTCTGTTGAAGCACAAGCTCAAGATGACATGATCGATCATGATGTTCGCATCACTGTTCTCAGAAGATAAATTCTAAAAGCAGAAATTGATCATCTCAATCTCAAGAAAGATCTGGTTTCAGTTAAAGAAGATTTTCCTAAAGTTCAGAAGGAACTCAGCGAGCTTCATCAATACATCTTTGAAGCCGAAATAAAATCCAAGCAACAACTTCTTGAGATTCAAAATCAACTTGGAAACATGCGCATCGAGTTCATGAAAGACTTCATGACTACTACAGATGCTCAACTGATGATCGCGCAAGAACTCCGACCAGTCCTTGTTCGCCTGGCAAAAGTTGAAAGTGAGCTGAACTCTGTTCGAGAGTCTTCAAATTCATCGCTCATTCAATTGATGCTTAACGACATCAAGGATCTTCTAAGGAAAGTCAGCTCTCTCCCTGGAGATGATGCGAAAAAGGGGGAAGAGTATTTGGAGCCTTCCCTTCCTAAAGAACTTGCACGGGACTTTGCTAGAGCTCAAGCAATCTTCTCTGGCGCTACCAACACCACTGCGCAAGCTCTTTCTATCTCAAGAGATTTCAGCAGAAAGAGATCAAGAGAAGAAAGCTCATCTTCCAGAAACCCAGAGCCGAAGGCCAAGAAAGTTCTTTCCATGGGCGAAGATACTCCACAACCCTTCCCACAGAGGCTTTGAGAACAACAAAGAATAGTGCAATATATCAGCAAAGGCATCCTGGTATCCTATTTGGATAGGTGCAAATGACAAGATCGATAGATATCGACTGATATGAATGAATGGTGGGAAAGGCTGAAAGAATGCTACACCAAATGGGTTATTTTCGCCAATCTGGACAGAATCCAAAATGAAGCTTGAAAATACTTTCTTGTAAATTGGCCTGAAAGAGCAATGGTTTTGAGAATGCAATCTGCTCTGAAAGATGCTGGGATTCCGACTTCAAATTCCTTGAAAAAGACGGTATGTCCTCCAAGAACCAGAAACGGAGTTAACAGAGAATCTATCAGAAGAGAAGTCGAAAGCATCTGCAATATTTGGAAGGTGCCCACTAATGTCAGTTCAATAGATTATGACAATATCAAGAACGCAATCTTCAGATTGTATGGCCAGAAACCTCAGTTTTCTGTTTGAATTTCTTTAAGAAGTCTCTTCACTTATCATGTAATTCAAACTGATGTCTTATCAGTTATTTTCTATTAATGAAAAGAACTTCTTTTTTATCTCAACCTGAAGACAATGACTCTTTGTCCAGGCTCTGATTAATGTTTTTCTGTCTTCTCCTCGTTCTATTTTTGAACTGTTGTGTTCTTTCTCTTAGTACACGTTTTAGGTTCTATTGTTAAGGGGGAATAGTATTCACCCTGTTTTAGAACTTGTGCTCTGAGTTCAGTCTTTTTCTTACCTAGAACTGTTGTGTGGTTTTGGCATCATGAAAAAGGGGGAAATTGTTGGGAACTTAATGGAATATCATAATCCTTGTTTTGATGATACCAAAATCCATTGGCTTTGTTTGTAATAGACTAGAAATTGTTCGAACTCAAGTGTTAGAGTTCTTTTCTAGTTTAGTTGTTGTTCTGAAGACTGAAGACTGAAGAACGAAGGACTGGAGACTGTAGACTGAAGTTGCCGACTGAAGTATCAGTCGAAGAATCAGTTTGGAACTGATTACTTAATGTGTGCCACGTGGAATCAGCGGACTGATACTAAAGTCAAGTATTAGTTAAACATTCTTCCTCAGACTGAACTTCCAACGTTCAAAGGAAGCCACATACTCCAGAAATACAGCCGCGTTAAATGCAGAGATCTCAGGATCGTCCTTTCTCTGCAGAGGTCATTCCTATTTGGTGACTACTTTATCAGAGACGTCGCATCTCCTGCTCTTCAACATAGCCGTTCTCACCAAACAAGGAACCTCGAAGATTGAAGTCTCAGCCTAAGTTAACGGAAGAAATCTAGAAGACCTTCTCCGCCAACGGATCTATTCAAGACTTCTCCTATAAGTAGCGGTCGAGGATCACTTCAATCTTCACTGATTCAACAACACAAGCTGAAGCTCTGCCAAAATTGCGTCTCAGCCAAAGCTCAAATTCCCCAAAGCTTGAATCGAAGAAGAGAATCCCAAAGCCAAAAATCAGACACTATTGATTACATATATTCTCTTAGACCTTAGGCAAACCTTGTATATCCAAAACGTATGTCAAACTAGCTCCAAAGAACTTGTTCTTTGAAGTTTAGTTGGCAAGATTTCAAACCTCCCTTCGACCGATAGAATCGAGTGTTTGAGTTGCAAAGGAGTTCAGGAAGGTACTCTGACTCTGTGAGATCCTAGTGCCAGTTCGTGCTAGGAGTGAGAAATCCAACAAGGTGTGTTGGTACTAAAGATTGGATCTTCAGTTGATTCGATTGTGTGCACCCGCAAGCACACGGTTCGGTTTGTTGTGCACCCGTAAGCACAAGCATCGGTTTGCAGTGCACCCGTAAGCACTTGCAGAGTGAAGTTGTTGGTCTGATCAACCGACCGTGGATGTAGGAAGTGTTTTCCGAACCACGTAAAAATCTCTGTGTTATTTACAGCTTTCAGTTTACTTTCCTACTTGTGCTCTTACCTTTCATAAACTGAAAACTGATTAATTGCAAAGAGAAACTTAAGACTAACAACGTGCTCAACTCAAAAGGCTATTACGAAACAAAAGATTTTCGCTGCGTGTGTTATCAGTCTGACTGATCTATCTTCTGGTAGTCAGCGAGACTTATAACATCTCTGTTTATCAAACTCGACTGAAGCCTTACGTGCATCAGTTAAGTACTTGTGACTTAACTGATAACTCCTTACTGAAGAGTCTTTCAGTATCAGTCGTCAACCCTGTTTTGGTCAAAACTCCTTTCTGTAAACAGGTGTCTGAGTTTGTGTTTGAAGTTTCGCTCTTGATCTCTGTATTGAGATCTTGATTGATTGTTGTTTTTAAAAATAGCCTATAGGTGTATCCCCCCCCCTCATACACCTATTCGAGACCCTCTGGACCTAACAATATTTGTCTACATACTTTTATAACATAATTTGAATTTTCTAAAATCAATAATTTGAATATATCTTGTAACTATACCCTTAAAATACACTATATCAATTGATTGGGCTTAAATATAGGAAATTCATAATTTATAACCTTGCTGATATTATAATAACTATAATATTTTTAAGGTCAATAAACATTATATTATATTTTATTATTAAATGAAAATTAATTTTGTTTTCTTAATTTTTAATATTCCAAACTTACCATATCAGTATCCCGAACGTGAGCATAATATTGATCGAACTTGTAAATTTATGCGTCGAACCCAACCACCATACATAATGAACCAACGTAAATCTCCTGAACGATTAAAGGTATTTATTTATTTTAAAACTAAATGTATGAAATATTATTTGTCTATATACTTTCATTCTTGGAACTTGTAGTTATCAATAACTTTATTAAAATACACTATAGTAATTGCTTTAAGTTGAATATAGAAAATTCATAATTTATAACCTTGCTGATATTATAATAAATATAATATTTTAAATATCCATAAACATCATATTATATTTACTTTTAAAATGAAAATTAATTTATTTTCTTAATTTTAAGTATTCCAAACTTATCATATAAGTATCCCGAACATGAGCATAATAGTCGTCGAACTTGTAAAAGTTATGCGTTGAACCCAACCTCTATACTTATTGAACCAACGTAAATCTCCTGAACGATTAAAGGTATTCACTTATTTTAAAATGAAATGTATGAAATAATCTAGTTCAACAATTTCAGATATCTAATTGTATGAACTTAAAAATGAATCGAATTAATAAAATATATGTTCGGACGTTGATTAAAAATCTCGTCAATGTAAATTCAAACATTGTACAATTATAGATATTTTCAAAATGTATGTAACTTGTTATCGAACACAAGTTAAGTTCAACAAAAATGGTGATAAGTCTTTTTGTTAGAACTAATTTCTAAGTTAAAAAATATACAGTAGCATAAAAAAAATATTGAAACCATTACAAACTAAAGGATGAAACCAACTAATAACTAATGAATTTGCAATTTTTTAGAATGAGCTTGTTGTTTTCTTCAACTATGAAGGTCACCAACCTGGAATATATAACAGCTATAGCATGCAGAATCGGAAGATGTGGATTTTGTAAGATACCATATTACTTTCCAAATTTCGTTCGTTATATTTTTACTACAAATTTCGTTCGTTATATTTTTACTATTTTAACCCTACGAATATCAGATTCATTAAAATTAAGAAAGAAATTGATTTAAACAATTTATACATCTTGTAATCTGGTCCATTGATTGATTCATATCCAAGGAACTAGATTAAGACTAAAGACTCTATATAGAAGTGTGTTCTTATAGAATGCAACACTATATATATATATATAACAAGAAACATCAGTTTCCAGGAAACAGGGGATTGTTATAATATTATCGCATCTCTCCCTCAAACATACACGCACATAAATATATACATCACATTATTGTTTGTAAATAATATCATAATCATGTAGGTTTAGAAGTAGTTATATCGGTTGCATACCATGTAATTAAAAACCTTATCTTGGTACCTTGTGCGGTGTGGTGGAAAATACTATTATATATACACTAGTGCTAACCCGTCGAAATTCGACGGGAAATTATTTTAAATTATTATTTAAATTATATGTTATTCTCTTCATCTTTTAAAATTACATACTATTTTTTGGTACGGTCCTCAAAATTATGCATACCATATTTTTAGATACTACCCCATATATAATTTTTACAATTTTACCCGTTTAACTTACATTATTTACTCATAATCTATTTAACAATACCCTCACTGTGGGACTCTTTCTCCACTATCATTACTACAAACTTCCATGCATTTTTTTTTTTTTTATGATGAACTACAATCTTCCATGCATAATTTTGGGGGACGGGGGAGTATTATTTTTGTATAAATAATTATTTATATATAAATTATTTTTAAATTTATATAATTTAAAGTAATATAGTTGAAATTATATTAATCTGAATCATATTCCTCAATTAAATGTTAACCTTTTGTTAGAATAATAAATATTCTTTTTATTTAATAATATTTTGAAAAAAGGTCAATATTGAAGATTTTATTTCATCTGAGCATCATCTCGTCTGAACCACCC